>NC_092873.1:270295378-270626805 GCF_028372415.1 Notamacropus eugenii
CAGCATCAAATGAGGCATATATCATCATTTATAGGGAGGCAGTGTGGAACAGTGTAGATAGAAAGCAGCCTCTGACATCAGGTAGACCTGGTTCAAGTCTCATCTCTAACCCTAGCTTTGTGACTGTGGACAAATTACTTTACCTTTTAGTGTCCTAGGTTACTTTCTAAGTCTATAAACTGCTGAATGGTTGCTAATTTGTACTGAAAGAGAGAGTGTCCTCACCAGAAGTTCCTTGCAGCAATGAAATCACCCCTTCTGGACCAAAAAACCCAGACCAAAACAAACAAGCAAACAAAAAACCCTCTTAGCTACACAATGAACTTGCACATCTGAGAACAACTTTTAGGGAAATGTTTCCTAATGATTTTTTTGGTTGTCATTTTTCAATCATGTCCCACTGTTCATGGCCTCATTTGGGTTTTCTTGACAAAGATATTGGAGTGGTTTGCCATTTCCTTTTCTGGTTTATTTTACACATGAGGAGATGAGGCAAACATGGGTAGTCGACTTGCCCAGGGTCACACAGCTAATAAATTTCTGTGGCCAGATTTGAACTCAGGAAATTGACTCTTTCTGACTCCAGACCTGGCACTCTATCCTTCCTATGAACAGAGCTATCCAAACTGGGAATGGTTCACCTCAAGATGTAGAGGATTTACCCTCATGAGAAGTCTTTAATGAAAGATTAGATGACCACTAGGTAGGTATGTTATGGAGAAGATATTTTATCAATGACAGATACGACTAAATAGCCATTGAGGTCCCTTCCCTGAATCAAAAAATTATTAGTTAAAGCACTATTCCTCTTTGTTTATGTCAGGATGGGGATACTTCCATTATACCTCCCTAAGACTTTTGTAGAATGCATTTTAAGACAGCCAGGACTTAAATGTGCTTGGAGACCTAATGAACTTTCAGTATGATTGGGGTGTAGTGATGCATGCCTAAAATTCCAGCTACTAGGGAGGCTAAGACCGGGAAGATCTCTTGAGGAGAGATGAGCTAGAGTGGGCCGAAGCTGAGCAGTTATTCATACAAAGTTCCTCATTGATATGGAGAGCCCTCAGGAACTCTGTATTAGAAGTGGGGAGCCAGGTTACCTAAGGAACTGACCAGATTGGAAAACGAAGCAAGTAGAAACTTGCATGCTGATCAGAATGAGCCTGGGTGGAGGAGTGCTCTGCATATTCTTCCTGGGTGAGCTAGAGAGATCCAGTCTTTAAAACTGAGAGAGAAAGAATGAAAAGAGCCAGTGGATTGGGGGTCCAAAGTTCCAAGTTTAAATCCCCTATTTCTGCCATTTATTACCCATGTGACCCTAGACAGGTCACTTCTAACCTCCTTCATCTGTAAAATGAGTGGGTTGGATTTAGATTTCCTCTAAAGGTGGGACATTTTTTATCCTAACTCTGTGGTCCTCTGAGCCTCAACTATGCAACCTGAAGAATGAGATTTGCAGTGTAGTAGGATATACTAGCTACCTTGGGCCCTTTTTCCTATTGTACTAAAAAAGATTAGCCTCCAGGATCTCTTGAGAAACTCTCCCAACCACACCAGCAAATTCCCTAATCCTTAGATAAACATCAAAGTTTACAGATTCTTTTAACACAACCATCCCTGAAATTCACTGGTCCAGCCCAACATACCAGGGTTTAGAGCAGAGTTTTAAATATATTACAAATACAGTATAATCCATCTTCCAGCTGTCTCTGACAAAGAAGCAATTTCTATTTCTAAGAGGCCAATTAGCTAATGTTATAACTATAGAAAGCTTCATTCCATTTCCTGTGCCTTGGGTGTTTCTGCCTACCTCCCACCCCATCTCAGCCCCCACTTACATACTCAGACATTAATTCTAGGTCTCCCTGTCGGACTCTGGGTATGGAATCTTTTGAACTAAAATGCTATGCTGTAGTAACTTCAAGAAAATATATATAATTTCCCTGTCAAGGGCTTTAATACTCTCTTTTTGTGGGTGTGGTTCATCCTTTTGTAAAAAAACTTTTTTTAAAAAAATAAGAGATTATAAGTACAAAGAAATTGGAAAGATTTTGAAAGCTTGATAAAGGACTTGTGTTAATAGTCAAACATTTTGGCCAAGGGACTAAATTTATTTTTTATTTCTTCTGACAAGGAGGTGGAAAGTTTTCAACAACGTAACAATCTCGCAGGGGAAAAAAGACATCTCAGCAAAAATATGAGTAGCAACAGTTTGGCATTATGGAGAAAGTTAGAACTTAGGAAGCAAATAAAGGGGTTTGAATCTAGTAGCAATGCCTTGTCTCTCTTAAGAGGAATGGTTGAGCCTCAAATGGAATGTAATTTGAACATCAAGACCCACTCTTTCCTGGGATTCCTATATGAGTGTGGAGTGGTCATGTTACACGCTCCATAGAGACAGGTGGCAAATTCTCTCCATCCTCCTAGTAAACATTTACTTCTGAATTTCCAAGTGACAAATGTGTTCTATTTGGTGAGGAGCAGATGGCCGGAAGGCAGACTGTCCTGTCTATCCACGTCTTCTCCCTCAGGAGGACAATGATGAATGCTTGTTAAGTCCTTTATCAGTTTCTCAAAATCTTTCAAATACCATCACTGGACCTCTGTGAGACGGCAGTGGGCATGTTGTGCTTGGTCACATTGTCCTGTGCATCACATAGAGTAAATGCGCCATCCTTAGCTGTTCATTTAAAGTCCTCACCAGCTAGCTCCCACCGATACTACTTCATTTTTATTTCATTTTAATCCCTTTCATGCATTCTCCATTCCAGCCAAACTGGTCTGCTAGCCGTTCTCTGTGCCCAACATTCCACCTTCCATCTCTATGTCCATGCCTGGAATGTACTTTTTCTTCATTTCTATCTCTCCTCTCCTAGGTTCCTTTAAAGCACAGCTCAGACGTCATCTCCTACACTAGGCCTTTTCTGATTCCTCTGGTCATTAGGGAATTTTTCTCTCTTAAAAATTACTTTGTATTAATTTTATATGCTTTGTGTTTACTTATAAATAAATAAATACACTATATTGCACATCTCTCAGTAAAAAAACTTCTTGAAAGTAAGTACTATCTCATTTTTTTGTCTCTATCCTCAATGCCCAGGAAGGTGTCTGGCATGTAGTAGGTGATTAATAAATGTTTATTGAACTGAAATGTGTCTAATATTTTACCTGATCTCAGAAATACCAAATTTTATAGCTGAAGAGACCACACCCTGACATATGCAATACCTGATCCCCACTCCACCTAAACCACATCTTCCACCTCAGGCACTCATGACAATTCAAGCAAACCCATTGCAGATTTAGGTTTCATTGCTAATAAAATCTATAACGCAATCCACCTAACATTCACCTTTGCCGATTTTTTTTGCCCCAATTTAATTTTACTTTTTTCTAATTAACAAGCATTTATTTTTCTCTACTTCACACTTTCCTCTCCAGTTCAATAATAAAAAAAGAAAATGAAAACCCTCATGTCAAGTAAATTGTAGTCAAAACAAATCAACACATTGACCATGTCTTGTTCTTCATTTTGAGTCCATCACGTCTCTGGCATGGGATGTGGAGCATCTTTCAAAGTTGTTTGGGTTTTTTTTTTTGTCCTTTAGAATGTCATCATATGAACTTTTCTCTACTTCTCTACTCCCTTCACTCAGCATCAGTTCATACAGGTCTTCCTAATATCCTCAGAAATAGTTCATTTTCATAAGTTCTTATGTGATAGTAACATTTCATTACATTCATATACAATAATTTGCTTAGCCATTCCCCAACAGATAGGCACCCCACTAATTTCCAGTTCTTTCCTGCTACATGGATCATTTTCCTCTTTGGGTATATGCCTTTTAGTGGTATCACTGAACCAAAGGATAGACAACAGTTTTTTGACTTTGAGATCCTAGTTCTACATTGCCCTCCAGAATGGCTGGACCAGTTCACAGCTTTACCAACAGGGCATGAGTGTTTCTCCTTTCCATATGAAACATTTTTAGGGTTTTCAGAGAAAATCTTAGAAGCAGCTAGTCTGGAAGCATTTCTGCTTCATACAGGAGAGGGAATTTGGCAAAATTAAGTAAGAAATCTTCCCAGTGTTTCCCCTGAATCATGACTGTGATAAAAGAGGTGAAAGAGTTTCTCTTTTTATATGTTTCTTTAAACAATGAACTCTAATTCTAAAAATCTGTGTTCTTATGACCTATATCAGATTACTTGACTTCTTAGGGAAGGGGGATGGAAGGGGTAGAGGAAGAAAATTTTGGAATTCAAAGTCTTTTTAAAAATGAATGTTGAAAACTATCTTCAGATGTAATTAGAAAAAAAATAAAATACTACTTACATTTTAAAAAATTTAGATTCTAACTGTTCTAACCATTCCTTCTTTCAGAATGCCTATATTGCCACTTCTATCAATGGAACAGATTTTTGCACCTCTGGAAAGGATTCACTTAATATTTTATCCAAGAATCCAGGGCATATTGCCTCGGTTAGCTGCTTTGGAGACTTCATGATTTTTCTAGGAAAGGTGAGATATCTTCATCAAAATAGTAAATAAGGAAACCTACAGTCCTAAATTAAGCATTCCGTGGTGTTTCTTCATCTGCAGAATGAAATGGGAATAATTCTAATCCAAAAGCATTGATTTAGGTTATGAAGACTGACTTAGATTTTATGGAAATAAATCACACTAAATGTTGTAGCATATGTCAGTTGTGTATACAAATGCAGGTTACTGGTGGATGTTTATGTCCCTAAACTAGCAAGAACTATTAAATGCGTTAATTAAGGCAAAATTCACCTATGTATTCTTGGCCAAAGTTTCATAGAAATTTAGTGATCATCTCGTGCAACCCTTCACCTGATAACAAGTAACACTAGCTATGTGACTCTAGGCAAGTTACTTAACTTTGTCTTGGGTTCCTCCTCTGTAAAAATGAGGAGGTTGGACTTGGTGGCCTCTGAGGTCACCTCTGGCTGTAAATCCATGGAATCCTATAATCCTATGAACATCCTTAGCAAATGAAGCCCATGCTTGAACTCTTCTAGTGACAGGGAATTTAGAGAAGGCAGTCCATTACATTGTGGAGCAGCTCTGCTTATTAGCAAGTTTTATCCAACGATGCTGTACTTCAGTGGATGGAGTCAAAAGGACCTGGCTTCAGATCCCGTTTCTGGCACTAAATAATTGTGTCATCAGGGGCAAAATCTCTCAAACTCAGTTTTCTCTTCTGTTCATTGGGGGTAGTAATACTTGTAGTAGTTAACCTATCAGACGAAACACAATATAGCACTTGGCAAACTTTAAAATATCATGTAGTTATTTTGTGATAGTTATACACCATTAATAATCATATATAATTACATAATAATTCTAGTTGTTGGTATCACCCCATTGTGTTATTTTAAGGCTAAAATGACATTATGTAAAGCACTTTAAGTGCTTTTATCAAGCTGTTGTTATTATTTTCATCTGCCCCCCTTAGAATGCTACTCATTGGCTTTATTTCTGCCCTACGGAGCCACACAGAATATATCTAAACACTCCTCCTGCTGAGAGCTTGTCACTGCCACAACCCTTTGAGCTTTGTCTTATCCAGGCTAAACCTACCAGTCCCTTCAATAGCATTTTTTCCAGACCCTTCAACAGAGAAATACAGGAGAAAGCCCCTAGAAGACCTCATAATCCAATCCCTTCACTTTAATAGATGAGGGCACTTAAGTGATTCACCAGGATAACACAGCTAGTGTAGAGGCAGAAGCAGGATTTGAACCCAGGTTTTGGTGACTCTGAGCTGAGCCCTGCGTCCTCTAAGCCAGGCTGCTTTTCTCAATGACGTTCTGGGTCAGTCATCTTTCGATGATTCTCCTCTTGGTTGCTGTGTCTCAGAACGTGTTTCCTGGAAGGAGTCGCCTCGCTCCAGGTGTCATTTTCACAGGGCATCATACAGGGGGCTCTATGTCCCTTATTCTAAACACTACGTTCCTGCAGGGTTTGTCAGCAGGCTCTTTCCTTTGTGGGCCATTGTTCCCCAGCGCAAAGAGCTGTGATGACGTACAGCACTCACATTTCACAAGTGCAGGTGAACTTGACCTGTGTTCTCTTTCTCTGGGCTTCACTCTCATATTTTCAGGCAGCAGCAGTTCTGCTGGCACCTATCGTTCTTAAGCTAACAATTATGCATAACAAAAGAGTCTAAGGAAAGCATTTACTAAATGTTCTGTCTGTGGACACCGACTCAAAACAGCTTTTCTATGTAGCAGTTTGATGTTTAGAAAATATTTTCATTTCACAACAACCTTGTTCAGTGGGTAGTGGAAATACTAGCCCCCTTTTTACAGATAAGGAAACTGAGGATCAGAGAGGTTCAGTGACTTGCTTAGGGTCTGACAACTGATTTCTTTTGAGTTCTAAAGTTATATACTTTAAAAAAACTTTTTTTATTATTTTATTTTTCAGTGTTCTACAATCACTTCCATGTATCTTAGATTTTTTCCCCCCTCCCTCCCCCTCCTTGCTCCCTATCTCCCCACTCCCTCCCTGAGGCAGCATACAATTTTATTTAGGTTCTACACATACATTCCTATTAAGTACATTTTTATGTTAGCCATGTTGCATAGAAGAATTAAAATGAATGGGAAAAATCATAAAACAAAACATAATACAAAAGAAAATGGTCTGCTTCTATCTGTGATCCAATTTCGTAGTTCTTTCTTTGGATGTGGAAGGTATTTTGCCTTAAGAGACCATTGGAAATTTTTTTAAGTCTTTTCATTGCAATGAAGTACTCAGTCTACCAGAAAAATTCCTCGCGCATTTTGGTTGTTGCTGTGTATAAAGTCCTCCTGATTCTGCTCCTTTCGCTCAGCATCAGTTCATGTAAGTCTTTCGAGGCCTCTCTGAAGTCTTCCTGTTCATCATTTCTTGCAGCACAATAGTACTCCATTACATTCATGTACCACAATTTATTCACTCATTCCCCAGTTGATGAGCATCCCCTTGATTTCCAGTTTTTAGCCACTGACAACTGATTTCAAAGGTAAGGTTTAAACCCTACCTCAGGAAATCAGATCCAGGCCTCCTTAGAAAAAATAGAGGGCCCACTATACCCTCAGTTTGTGTGTCTACAGTTTTAGATTTAATGTTGTTCCAATTACAGAGAGTAAAGGCTTACAGCAACACTTTTTAATTAGATGCTGGTCTGAGGGTAAAGGGTAAACTGCTACTTAAGTGAAAACCATTAGTGAAATCTCTCTATATACATATCATTCTGTGTGTGTGTGTGTGTGTGTGTGTGTGTGTGTGTGTGTGTGTGTGTGTGTGTGTGTGTGTGTGTGTGTGTGTGTGAGAGAGAGAGAGAGAGAGAGAGAGAGAGAGAGAGAGAGAGAGAGCAGGAAGATACAGAGAGCAGAGACAGGAAAAGACACACAGAGAGACAGAGAATCAGACAGACTTTGTTCGTAAAGATGAATTGTATTAATTTCCATTGTTTTATCTTGCTTCTTGGACAGGTGTTTGTGGTGTACTTCACTGTCTTTGGCGGACTGATGGCCTTTAACTACCACCGCGAGCTGCAAGTGTGGGCTATTCCTTTGTTATTGGTGGCTTTTTTTGCCTATTTAGTGGCCCACAATTTCCTGTCGGTGTTTGAAACTGTGCTGGACACCTTGCTTCTGTGCTTTGTCATCGATGTGGAAACAAACGATGGCTCACCAGAGAAACCCTACTTTATGGATCAAGAGTTAATGGTAAGCCAGTTGATTTGCACATGGGCTTTTTGGGGGTTTTTTTTGGAAATTATGAAAAATCAGGACACACCTTTCCCCCGAAAAGCTCCTCTTAAAACATAGACTCTGTCCCCTCCAACTCTACAGAGTTGAATTGTCATGAAACATTTAGCTGAGGTGTGAGGGGTGCATTTGATTGTGGGATCAGTAATTTCATTTGTAGGCACATTCTGTGCCTCTGTTTCTTCATCTGTAAAATGAGAAGATTGAACTAGATGGCCTCCAAGGTCCCTTTGAGTTCTAAATCTCTGATCCAATGATACTAATACACACTTATGAGACACTGGCACTTCTAGAAAACAACACTTTCACAGGGGTGTGACACTTTTAATTTAAGTTATCACTTCTTTTTCTTCCCTTTCCAAGGAAAAAGTGTGCTCTCATTTTTCATGAGCAGGCTGATACTTCTGCTTTTCCATTCTGACCTTCCCTACACTTCAGGTTTGAAATACATACAAAAGTAAAACTCATGTCTATGTCCATTGAGGTCAGTAATTATTTTTTAAGGTCTGTTACTGAAAATAATGACAAAGATTGGTGACGTTAATGCAGCCCTTTATATTCTGGAACATTCTGGTTCTATCAGGAGCCAACAGACAACTGTTCCCCAACAGTTTGAGCTTCTTGGCCACCTTATCTGGTATAAACAGATTTTTTTTTTAACAGCAAAATGATTATATAATAGATTAATTAAATATATATATATGTACATATTGCCTACTTCTTTTCAGACTGTCTATCAAAGACAAGTATTTTTATAACCTGTTAAGTTCAGAATGGAATTATGCGTTTACAGTTGCTTCACCAAAGTCCCATTCTAGTGCCTCCTTGTGACATGGAGGAAAGTTCTGCATAACTATACTATAGCTGGAAAGGACTTCAAAGTACAGTTACTTTATGGTTGCGGATACTGAGGTCCAAGATAACGCAGAGAAGTAAGCAACAGAGGTGGGACTTGAACCCAGGGTCGTCTAACTTCAAAGCCAACACTTTTTCCATTATACCAGAGAGTACAAACTGGAAGGGCTTCAAGAACAGGCCTAGAGATGGCCAGTCATCTAAGAACCAGCCTAATGAGGTTCAGAGAGGCATATTATTACTAGGTTGGCTGCTGATGGATGAATTTTTTGGCTGCAGCAATTCCCAAAGATAATCTTGTAAGGAAGGAGTCCAAGGGTTGGAATCTGCATTAGAATCTAAGCTTCTTGAAGACGGGGACTGTCTTTTTTCTCTTTTTGTATCCCTAACCTTTAGCACAGTGCCTGGCACATAGTAGGTGCTTAATAAATGTTGATTAAGGGATGGATAGATGGATGGAGAAAATGTCTAGAGCAACAACACCAGATCAAGTCAGTGAGCATTTATTAAGCACCTACTATGTGTTGGTGTATTGAAAAGATATCTCTGTCTACCGTGGAAATCATGCCTTCCCTATGAAAAGCAGTTTTTTACACTTTGTGTTGGTATGTCACCAAAAGGACATTATTTCTGAGGGTATTAAAGAGCTAATTAGGTATTCTCATGCCATGAACCACATGCTTTCAGTATTTTTTTTGATGATGACCTATTTTTAATTCATTCATATTAGACTTCTTTGAAAATTAATTTCTCACATAGTAAATAGCAGATTGGTCCACTGGCACTGTGGGAATACAGCATTGGGAACTACTCCCCAGGTTTTTACTTTTTTTTTTTTTTTTTTTGTAGAGCTTTGTGAACAGAAGCAACAAATTAATTGATTCAAGGATAAGAAGAAACAGAAAGTCACTAAAGAATGAAGATGGAACAGAACTCCAGCCCATTGTAAGATAGGAGACATTTCCTTATCGTCCAGGGTTTGTACCTCTTTTGGAAGAACATTATTACTTTCAGCCCTCGTGTTTTTTTGCAAAATAAATTTTTAGATATGACTGACTTGGTCTTTCTCATTTTTAAAAATAAATTATGTTGATGGGAACATGTTGGTTAAAGTTAATATTTTGTCATACTCTACCAAAGGGTAAAAATAAATAAGCATTCAGTCTTCATTTATTATTTTGCAGAATACATTTTTAGATATGACTGATTCATGGTCTTTCCCATTTTAAAAAATAAATTATATTGTGGGAAACATGTTGGTTAAAGTTAATATTTTGTCATACTCTATAAAAGGGTTAAAAATAAACATTCAGTCTTCACTTATTATTTTGCAGAATACATTTTTAATAATCATTGACTCGTGGTCTTTCTCATTAAAAAAATAAATTATGCTGCTAGAAACATGTTGATTAAAGTTAATATTTTATCATACTCTACAAATGGGCTAACAAAAAAGTCTCTTAAATCCCCAAGTGACCATGGCTAATCTTTAAGACAAATATTTAAAACAAAGGTTCTTAACTTTGACTCCAGCTCTGCAGAGATTTCAGAAAGTACAAAACTTGGATGGGAAAAGAATATTCATCTTCATTTTCATTAACCTCCAAGTGAAATTTAGCATTTCCTTCCCTTATGAATGTGGACAATAAACATTATTGTGAAAACAATTCTATAGGCTTTACCAGAGACTGCCAAAAGCGTCCATCACACACACAAAAATAACTCCTGATTTAAAGGGATGTAGTACAAATAGAATCAGAGATTTAGAGTTGGAAAGGACTTTAGAGGTCCAATCCCAGCGCCATTATTTAAAATTCAAGAAACTTAAGACCAGAAGTTTAAAGTATTTGCCCAAAATCACATGGGCAAACGTTAGAGCTAGAATTTGAACCCAGAGCCGCTGACTCAAAATCCAGTGCTCTTTCCATGGCACAACACTGTGTCAAGGAAGATAATAGATGCAAAAGCCTTCTGACAAATTATAAAAATACTGCAAAATGCAGGGTGTTATTATTCAACAGAATTTATACACAAAATATAGTCTGTAGATAATGTTCAGTCTTCTTCAGTTGTGTCTAACTCTTGGGGACTCTATTTGGAGTTTTCTTGGCAAAGATACTGGAGTGGTTCACCATTTCCTTCCCCAGCTCATTTTACAGATAAGGAAACTGAGGCAATCAGGGCTAAGTGACTTGCCCACTGTCACATAGCTAGTAAATGTGTGAGATCAGATTTGAACTCAGGAAGATAAGTCTTCCTGACTCCAGGTCTGGCATTCTATCCACTGTGCCACCTAGCTGCCCACAGACAAATGAAAAGATCATTAAATCTGTTTTTTAAACTGAAAAATGCTATTAGTTGCTATTTGACAGCTAAAATATTTACATTGTGCAGAGCTCAGTGCTAAGGAGGAGAGGAGTAGGGAGCATTTTACATGCACCATCTCATTTGATCCTTGTAACAACCCTATGAGGTGGGAACAAGTGTTAATACACCCACTTTATGAATTGAGGGAACTGAAGTACATTGGGCTTATTTATGAGACATAATACAACCAAGACGATCACTGATTTCAAGGAACTGATATGCTAAAATGGGAAGACATTGTATAAAGGGAAACTAGAAAAGAGGAGGGGGAGGCTACATGGTGTGGAAATGGCCAGGGAAGTAGTATGGACATCTGAACAAGACCCAACAAAAGCTTACCTATCAGAGCCCAGTAACCAAGGGTGGAATCCAAGATTGCAGCAGTGGTGGGTTGAGGGGAAAGCAAGGGGGAAGATGGAGATGATGGCTGGAGTAGAAGCAGCATGAGAGAGAGAGAGACAGGCCATTTTCAACATGGTCTCTAGCCCAGGAGTGGGGAACCCATGACCCTGAGGCTACACATGACCCTCTAGGTCCTCAAGTGCAGCCTTTTGACTGAATCCAGACTTCACAGAACAAATCTAGCCTGATTGATGCAGCATTCCAACATTATAGAAACCAAATGGTTTTAACCTTCCCCCCACCAAACTTTGAGTTTCACTTTCCCAGAGGAGCTCTGTAAAGGATGATCCGATGAGAATCACTAGATGGAAGTTGCTAGGAAACAGATTTAAGCTTGATGAAAAGAGGAAACTCTCTAATAGAGCTACCCAGAAATGAAATGGGCTGCCTCAGGAGGAAATGTGCTTTTTATTATTATTATTTATTTATTTTTAGTTTTCAACATTCACTTCCACAAGATTTTGAGTTCCAAAATTTCTCCCCATCTCTCCACTCTGCCCACCCCAAGACAGTGTGCATGCCGATTACCTCTTCCCCCAATCTGCCCTCCCTTCCGTCACCCCGCTTCTTTTATCCCCTTCTTTGCTATTTTCCTGTAGGGCAAGGTAGATTTCTATACCTCATTGCCTGTGTTTCTCATTTCCCAGTAGCAAGTAAAAACTTTTTAACATTCGCTTTTAAAACTTTTGAGTTCCACATGATGCAAAATACCGTCCACCTCCAGAGAAAGAACTAGAGTCAGAACACAATGAAGCAGACTATTTTCTCTTTTGTTATGTTTTGTTTTGTTTTTTCTCATAGTCTGTCTTAATTCTTCTGTGCCACATGACTAATGTGAAAATGTGCTTAATAAGAATGTATGTGTAGAACCCATATAAGACTGCAAGCCATCTTGGAGACGGAGGGGGAGAAAATTTAAAACTTAGGGAAGTGATTGTTGAAAACTGAAAGCAAATAAATTAATTAGTATATAAAAAGGAATTAAAAATACTGTTAGAAAAAAACAAAAAAACCTTGAGTTCCAAATTCTCTCCCTTCCTCCCTCCCCACCTGCCCTAGGAGGCAATTTTCAAGGAGACCCTGGAATGTCCAGTTATCGATATTGTTAAGATGGTTTCCTGCTGAGGTATAGAATAGACTAGGTAGTCCCTGAGATCAACCCTTCCATCTTTGAAGGTTCTGGAGGTATTTAAATAACTGAAAGGTCACTAGCAGGAGGGATTTGGTAATAGCTAACCTTCACAGAGCCCTTTAAATTCTGGGGGCACTTCACATACATGATCTCATTTGATCCTTGTAGCAGCCCTATGAGCTGAGTACAAATGTTGATACCCCCACTTTACAAATGAGGAAACTGAGGCACATTGCGCTGAAGTGACTTGGCCAGGGTTACACAGCTAGTCAGTGCCAAAGGCAAGATTTGAACTGGGTTTCTGAATCTGAGTGCAGAACTCCACCCACTGCCACGCTGTCTCTGCCATGAAACCAAGCAGGTGGCATTCGCTTTAAGCTAGAACTGAGAATGAACAGAATAAACATAGCATAGGCAGATAACCCAGAGCAGCGATAGATGAGGCTGGTTTTTCTACAGTGGAAATGTCACATACACAGATTGGGGAGCCTGAATGCCTGATTATTGGTCAACCAAAGAGCATTTATTAGGCACTTACTGTGTGCAAGAGACAGACAAAAATGTCCTTGTTCGCAAGGAATTTACATTCAATTGGAAGAGACATGTACACACACATATACACACATGTACTCGTATACGCACACATCTGCATTGAAGCTCCAGCCCTCATGTCTCCCTTCTGTCTCAGAAGAGACTTTCTGGGGTCTAACTCTGTTATGAATCATGCTTCTTTAACTGAAGTCAGGACATCCCTTCCCACCTCCTGCCCCTCCCATGTTTTTCTTCACATCCCCATTTCCCCCCATCCCCCTCCAGAGATTCCTTTTCCTAAGACCAACTGAGTCACCTGTGCCCTAGATCTTGTTCCTTCTCATTTTATGAACGATCTTGTTCCCACACCTCGCTTCCTTCTCCGCCATCTTCAAACTTTTCCTCCTACTTTGCCAACCCCTTGGGTTAACTCACCTGTTTTAAGTGGTCCACACCTGTGTTTTCACCTCCTCACCCACTCCTCACTCTGGTTCCTGCTTCCACCACTCTATTTAAATGACACTAGAAGTTTTTCAATGGCCTTTCTTCAATTATAAAATCCTTGATTTAGCTCTGGAAGCGATCTTAGAGGGTCCAGCTCAACAACCCTACATTTTACAGAGAAGGCCCATTAAGTGACTTACCCAAGGTCACAGAGGTAAGAAGTGACAGAGCGAAGATTTGAACTCAGGGATTCTAAGCTGTCCATGACTCCATCAATGAATGGAAACACATTAATCAAGCACTTACTGTAAGCCATGCCCTGTGCTAAGAATCACAATAACAGCTGCTAACATTTACATAGTGTTTAGTACTTGCCAGGCATTGTATGTACTAAGCGCTTTACAACAATCTCATTTGATCCTCACAACAACCCTGGGAGAGAGAGGCATGATGGTTATCCCCATTTTACAGATGAGGAAACTGAGGCAAACAGAGGCGGTGAAGTGATTTGCCCATGGTTACATGACTAGTGAGTGAAGCTGAATTTGAATTCAGGTCTTCCAGACTCCTGGCCCAGTGCTCTAACCACTGTACCACCAAGCTAGATACTAATGCAAATGTGAGAATAACCCATGCCTTTGAGTTTACATCCTAGTAATGTTGCCTCCTGTTGAGAGTTAGAAGTAGAAAACATTTTTTCAAAAGTTGGGCCCTATGATATTTTGCCCCAGGGGTGATAAAGTAAGCTTTTATTGTTTTCATCCTTGAGGTCTGAGCTGTTCTGCCTATTTCTTGCTCAGTCTTTCAAAGAATTGGAGTTTTCCCCCCTCTCAGCATCATGATGTCATTCTCCCTTCCCTCCCCACTTCATGTTCCCTTTACTTCTCTTCCCCCTTGGACACTGTTTACTTCTTCCTCCTCTTTAAGGCTCTCCTCTTGGCTTTGAAGACAGTGTATCTTCTTGGGTTTTTGGTTTGTTTGTTTTTTTTGGTCTATCTGCCCAGCTGGCACCTCTTCTACCTCCCAACCCCTAACTCTGGACAGTTCTCCAGGGCTCCCCCACCACTTGGATCTCTGCTTTGTTCTTCCTATCAGTTTTTCCTAGGAATGGACTTATCTCATGGTTTCAGCTAACAGGCCGGGACTTTCAACTCTCAAATCTCTATAGTTCTTTCCAAACCTGACATCTTGCCCAAGCTGTGGGCCTATCTCTGACTATCTTTCCTGGCAGAGGTGCTTAAATACAGCCTAGAAGAGGAGAGAACACTGAAATTGCCCTCACAAGACCTAGGTTTGAGTACCAGCACCAGCATTTTGCATCTGTGTGACTGTGGACATGCCATTTTCTCTGAATCTGTTTTCTCACTCATAAAAAGGGATGTTATTTGTACTACCTCCCTCATGGGGAGATGATGTAGAAAGTACACTTCAAGCTTAGAGGTACTAATTAAACATCAAGTTACTCCCCAGCTGCTATGTCTGGAGGGTGTGATGGGGAGACACCCTCCCACAACTGCACTATAGCTGACTGAGAAGTTCAGCTGCATTCCTTAGGGATTCAAAGATAGAAAAGTCTGGAAAATGAAGATATTGCGAGGAGCTATTATACCTTAAACTGGTGGTTGATCATTTAACACTTTGAAAACCAGTTGAGGATAAGGGAGGAACGTTGTCTAGAGAGTAGGGGATGCTGGGCTAAAAGGGAGAAAATTGCTGGTGGACAGAGAAGAACAGAGATGACGCTTTCTTAGCACAACAGCTAAGGAACACAGCTAGACTGGGTTAGTGGGAGCAAGTGACCTTTGCCACTCCCTGCCCTTCATCTGTCTGTGCAAAGTGCTCAGTGTTCCTCACTCTGGAATTGTGTTTCCCCAACTAGGAAACTAGACTCCCCTATGCTCCAATTCTACTCTGACCTCAAATTCTTGAGGATCAATTCTATATTTGGTTCTAATATAAGGGATCCTCCCCAGCAAGAGCAGAGATAAGCAAAAAGAGGGACCCAGATTACAAACCTGCATATCCAAGTTATTGATAAAAGTATTATTAAACAACACAGAGCCAAGCACAAATCCCTGGGGGTGCTTCATTGGAGACCTCCTGTCACAACAACATTGAACCACTAACAATTTTTTAATGACTGTTCAATGAATTCTAAATTAATCAAATTGTGTTATCATCTCCATCTTCTCCACCAAAATAGTATGAAATATCTTATCAAAACTAGTCCTCAAATCTTCAGTTTTTTTCAGTCATGTGCAACTCTTTGTGACTTGGCAAAGATCCTGTAGTGGTTTGCCATTTCCTTCCCCAGCTCATTTTACATATGAGGAAACTGAGGCAATCCTGGTTAAGTGATTTGCTCAGGGTCACACAGTTAGTAAGTATCTGAGGGCAGATTTGAACTCAGGAAGATGATGAGTCTTCCTGACTCCAAGTCTGACACTCTATCCACTGTGCTACCTAGCTGCCCAAATCTAGGTGAACTACGTCCACAGCATTCCCCTCATCTACTAATTTAGGAATCCTGTCAAAAAAATAAATTAGGTAAATATGACATGACTTGAACTTGATACACTTGTTGGCTCTTTGTACTCATCAATTTCCTTTACAGACATTCCTCAACAACCTCCTGAATTGCCTCTTCTAGAATTTTGCCAGCAACTGAGGCCAAGTTCACTGGCCTATAGTTTTCAGACTGTTTTCTTCCTTAAAAATAACCAACAATAAAAACTGAGACTGTCACCCTTGTCTAATTTTGTGACACCTGTTTTCCATGATCTGTCAAATATCACTGTTAATGGCTTAGCAATCACATCTGCTACCAGTTCTTTCAGTACCTAAATAAAGATGCCGTTCATTTGGACCAGGTGACTAGAATCCATCAAGGGCTATTAAGTGCTTTCTTACTATATCCTATTTATCATGGCTATCAACTCTTTCTTAGTGATAGTCTTGGACTGAGATGATCTCTAAGGCCTCTTCCAGCTTTTGGTCCTAGGATCCTAGGGACAAGGGTTGTATTTGTAACTCAAAGTCCTTAGCACTATTTTGGGGGGATTGTGGGGGTGTAATTCTTCATCTCTTAACTCATAGTCTCACCTATAGAACTTGGGGGAAAGTATACTGGGGCCCCAAATATGGGTAAATCCACAGTCACAGTCCCAAACACGCTCCCCTGTCAGAAACATCTTCCCCCTCCTGCTCCCGCCTTCACCTCTATGCCCCACACCTTTGCCTAAAAGGGAGGTGGAGGAAGGAGATGCTTTTCTTTTGGAATTTTTGCCTTTCCTTAGTTTTCCCCAACTCTGAAACAACCTATGCAGTTTCCCAGACAAGATAAGAATAAGTTCCAAAGGTTTTCCAGCCTTTTGGTGGCATCTTTCTCATCAAAGGTAAGGGCAAAATCTCAAGTCCCTTTTCCTATAGGTGCCGTCATTCCCCTTTCCCTAGATATTTTCTCCCTTCTCAACTATGCATGCATTCTTCCAAGGGACCACCATTCTCCTAAAACTTCCAAGAAATGTTTAACTATAATGCATGTTGGGTTATTTTCTCCTTGCCCTCTCTCATCTAAGGAAATGATCTAGCACCTTCAATGTTTATGCTCTAATGCAATGTGATGAAAAAGAGTTTAAGTGGCTTGCCTAAGATCACCCCTAAGTGCCTATTGTCTATCCCTACCAGGCTGAGGATTTGAACTCAGGTCCTGATTCCAAATTCGTTTTCTTTCCCATAGGTCAAGTTGCCTCTTTTGAAACCCCACTAAAAAACAGTCCTTATTATCAGTTCTGTTTCTTAGTAGGTAGCAGTTTTAAACACTGATCTATTTATTACAAAAGCTAATACACAGGGCTAATCATGCCACTTCCCTGTGCCAAAACCTTCAATGGCGCCCCATTATCTCAAGAATGAAATACAAACTACTTACCCTGCCATTTAAAGAAGACCACAAACCACTCCCCCTCCCTTTCCAGCCTTATTTTGATAACTAGTCCCCTTCACAAAGTCTGTGTTCAACTAAACTGGACCAGCAGCCATGACCCCCACTTGAGGTTCCATCCTCATCCTTGCCTGAAATGGGCTTTTCCCTCAAAATCTGTCTTATTTCTTCAAGTTTCAGTTCAGGCCCCATCTCTTCTGTGAAGGCTTCTCTGATCCTCCCAGGTTTTATTACTGCTTGATGTACCCACAGCCACCACCATTCCCATACCCCAGTAGAAGATAGAATTCCTCAAAGGCAGGAACTGGTTCTTTTTCATCTCTTTGTCTCTACAACACAGTACCCTGAACATGGTAGATTAACGTTTGTTGGACTCTTAAGTGATTGAGCCAACATGGGATGTGTGCTAGCATCTCATTTAACCCTAGATTTACTTGCTAACTTTTCGCCGACTGGCAACTCTTGTATGATATTAAGAAAGCAACCAGAGGCAGAGAGAAATAATTCCCGGTTTCTCTCTTAGTTTTAAGCCACTTTAGTTTATCTGCTGGCAAAACAGAAACTATAATCCTGTGATTCCTCCCCAATTGACTATCTCTCTCCCCACACAAGCAGTTTCAAACCTTGCCTTTTGCCCAAAAGCCTCCCCTACTCCTCCCTCCCTCAGTCCTTTCTATTTCAACTGAGGATCTTACTTCATTTAGAAAACCGAGGCTAGGAGTTCCCTCTTCTACCATTCTCTTCATTTCAAAATCCCTGAACATGACCTCTTTCTTTCTTCCCCCATGCTGATAAGATGGCCCTTCTTGCCAAGGCCAACCCCTCCATATACTTTGATCCCACTCCATGCTGTCTTCTTATCTTCAGTAATCCTTTCTCCCCTCCCCTCCCTGCCCTTCACTGTCTCTCATCTTCCACCTCTCTTAATTTCTTGCCTCCTTCCCTGTTGCCTACAAAAAGCCTGCCTCCCCAAACCTTAACCAATCTTCACAGAATCCTACCATTCCACTCAAGCTATTGACCTGATTCTTCCTTAGCCTAGGAAAAAAAAGTGGGTTGTCTACACTCCTTTTCCTTTCATTCATTCACTCCTTAATCCTTTGTTAGCTGGTTTCCAACTTCATCACTCTATGGAAACTACTTGCTCCAAAGTTACCCATGACCTAAGCATTGACAGATCTGATGATCTTTTCTCAGTGTTCATTCTCCTTGCCATCTAAAGAATTTGACATTACCCTCTCTTCAATAGGATTTTGTGACATTCCACGTTCCTGGTTTTCTTTTGGATAGCTCATCAGCCTTGTTTGCTGGTTTATCATTCATATCACACCCCTAACTGTGGGCACTCCCCAGGAGTCTGTCTTGGACCTTCTCTCTCTGCATTCTCATAATGACCACCTCGGCCAGGTTTAATTTTCCCTATGCAGATGACTTTAGGATCTACAGATCTATTTTCTAGTCTCATGGACTTCAAACCGTTCTTCACCCTGTACATGTCCAGTTAGTTGCCAAATCTTGTTTCTACCTTAACATCTCTTGCATTTAAATCTCCTTTTTTTTACTCATAGATACCATTTTAGATCAAGGCTTCACCTCCAATAGCCTAATTGGTCCCCCTTTCTCAAGTCACTCCTCATTTATTTATCCTCCACACAATGCCTGGGACACAGTAGGCATTTATTAAATGCTTATTTCCTTCCTTCCTTAGACAGTTCTTTAGCCACTGGGGTTGTCAGACACCTGGATGAATAGGCATCCCCTAACTCTGATAATTTTATCCATTGCAACAAGGCTAACTTAGTATTTTTTAAGATGAGTAATCTGAGGATCCAGTTCCATTAGAACAGGAATAAAACTAACGCTGGGATTGTAATGTACAAGTCAACCTTTAACATGAGGTCTTCCTTAACAGCATGTTCAAATTAATAAGTAACAAAAATAATCAGCATTTGTGCAATTCCTCTGAACACCCTTCCCTAGGTGAAACTTTGCAGAAGTTTCTTACCAAAAACTTAAAATCATCTTACTTTTCACAATTAGCAAAGACCAAGCTTCTGTTAACCCATACCATGACCCACGATCTGTGAGTAGGGTTGGGTCTTTTTCCTCTCTAGTCTGAGTGACCTCATCAGCCCCCGTGGGCTCAATGATCACCTCCATACAGATGTAAATATTCAGCCTTAGATTCTCTTCTGACCTACATTCTAATGTCAGAAACAGCCTGCTGGACATCTCAATCTGTACGTTCTTTCAACACCTCAAATTCAATATGTTGAAAACAAGTCATCTGTCCCCAAAGCCCAATGCTATTACTCAATTTCCCCATTTTTCAAGGCCATTATTTTCCTAATCATCCAGGTTGCACTCTCTCTGAAATCAACTCCTCAGCTCTTACCCCACATGGCTAATTATTTGCCAGTTCTATCGATTCTACTTGTCTGGCCTTTATGTCCTCTTCTCTCTGTACTCACAATCACAATTTAAGCTCTGGCCTCTCACCTAGACTATTGCTGGGGCCTCTTCATTTGTTTCCCTGACTCCAGTCTATGTCTACTGCAAATCCACCCTCCAAACAAGCTGCTAAAGTGATATTGTCACTTTGTGACTCAAGTTCCAGTTCACCATTGCTTCTCAAGTCCTTCACAAACAGGCTTTATCTTACTTTTCCAACCGTGTTCTATGTTGTCTATGCCGCTTTTCATGTAACATTCAATCTCCTGATTTCATTCACGCCTTTCCCTTCTGTCCTTCAGTCACAAGCTGCCCTCAGAGGTCAGCTCCAGCACCACCTCTGTGAACAAGAAGGCTCTCCTGGAATCCCCAGCTGCTTGTGCCTCCCTTTCCAGAAATTCCCTCAAATGGAGCTAATGGCCTCCTCCCCCTTCATTCCTATATCTTGCAAAGTGCCAACACTGCCTTTTTTTGCCTTGGTATCCTCAGGACTTAGATAGCCTCTCACATAACAGGTGCTTAACAAATGTTTGCGGATTGATCCTTATTTGGTTCCTCAGTATGGGTTTAGCAATTCAAAAGTGAAACAGAAAACCCATGAATACCTCACTGAATTAAAGAAAATGATCCATGATCTCCCTCTTTTTCTTGGTGGCCAGTAAAAGGGGGACTAGGTGGCATAGACAGGGTAGTGATGAGCTCAGGGTTAGATTACGACATTATCTGGATATAGATAATACAGGGATTTGTTTTACTTGCCTGCTTACTTGCTGCAAGGGCTTTGTTCTCTACCGCTCCCCCCTCCCCATGGAGGTGGTAAAGAGAACAGATTTTTATCAAAAAAAAAAAATAGCATTTCAAAGGTACACCTGTAGGATGGGGCAAATAGCATCACTACAATATTTTTAAAAAGTGAACCAAGATCATTTCACCCTCCTGGTTCATGTACTCTAATCAGGGTCACTGAGCAATATACATCTCTTATTGATGGATGTTACTGGATGTGTCCAGTAGTGAAAAATTTGATTTTGCAAATGTCACAAACTGTTGTCATTTCAATGGCCAAAATGAGGCTCCTCTGCTAAATAAATAAATGAAAATACATGTTAAAAACTTCAAGGTTTTTAATCGGTCAGTACTTTCTAACCTTGAATATTCTCATAGAACACTTGTGAAGCTAAGAATATAAATATTATTTCCCTATATTACAATACCATCACAATGCCATTAACCTTGGTAAGGACATGGTAATTAGTCTGGGCTGGATGGGATGGATCATGTTATTTTATCTGTTCTAGAAAATACCTAGAAAATGACCAGCCTATGGTTCATATAGTGTTCAAAAAAAATATTTATTTATAAAAAATACAATGAGATCAGTTTATGCTGAGAAATGCAGCAATAAATACAGCTGAAGAAAACAAAGCAACAACTCTACATTGATACATTGGCACAAACAGGAAGAGTAAATGCACCGTCCAAACCTAAAACTTCTGAAGGCTCATTTTGTACAAGCTCCTTTAGTAACACTACTCCTTAAGTGTCTGGTCAGCTTCGATATTAGAATGAATACACGTTTAATCACAAATGCACATTGATCATGACTTTATTTAAAAATTAGCAAACAATACTGTAGAAACAATGATATTTAAATCTCTAAACTGCTGCATCTCAGATTTAGTTGGAAAAAAAACACATTTAACAATAAGCATGAAAGTTTCAGTCTTCCATGTAGAAACCAGATACTAAACTGTAAAAAAAAAAAAAAAAAAAGAGAAAAGCTTCATGTGGTCCGTAAAATACCAGTTTAAAGTAAAAGATTGTAAAAATGCATAGATCTTTAATAAAAGAACTGGCTGTACAAAAGTACTCCCCTTTCACAGTATTCCTTTTTACTTCATACGCGAATTATTGGTTATGCTGTAGAATATAATTGTTACAGCACTAAAAGGCATCTATTTAGGGAAGAGGCAAAGAAAGGAAAAAGGAATGTATGTAAGGCATTATTTCTTTTAAGTATAATAAGCATAATAGTGTTTTAGGAAGACAAGATAAAAATTACACAAGGCTAGCTTGGTTTTCACTGAATAAAACAATGGACTAATACTGAGCTTTTTTGTGCAAATCTAATAATCAATGCCCTGGTCACTATATTCGTAATCTCTTGGATAGTCATCTTGGTACTCCACATGATAGTCATCTGGATATTCTGCCTGATAATCATTATCACTGATTTCAGACCCATTTGTTCCTGTTCCTTGGCTTCCATTATGTATTACAGGTTCTGTTGGAGCAGCACAATATTTGGGATCATATACTTGTCTCCCAAGCCCATAGACACTCATTCCTTTCTGGGAAGCAACTTTGTTGGTACCCATCTGTAGCGAAATTGTTGAGTTGTCCACTGGTTGTAATGTCAGCTTTTGATCATAGATGTCTCTTCTGGTACCTGGTGCTAACATTCCAGCCTAGTATAAGAATATTCAACAGGAGAAAAAATTCAGAATAGTATCTGAAATAAACATTTGCGAAAAAGTTTGGGATTCTTACAGCAAAATGCTCTTGTTGGGACACTGAGTACTCAAGTTAAAACATTCTGACTGGAATAGAAATTAGCATGAACCCTGATTAGTTACTAGGTATACCAAGATTACTGATTTTCAAATTTTATCTTGTTCATCCTTTACACAACAGGGACTTCACAGATATCTGCTGACTTAAATAGCACATGCCCTGATAATAAACATTTACACCTTTAGAAGGCTTGCATGCCTATGTGTACACTGTGCTATATGCCCTAGAATGTATTTTATGAAATGTATAATCCTACCAAGCAATTTTAAACACAGGATTTTTGAAAAGCTTATCTTTTTTCCTCACTACAAATCTCCTGTTTTCAAAAGGGAACTGCATTTCATTTTGAAGTTCAGGTGTTCTATGATAGGGATATATCCTTCTTCTTCATGAGACATGGTCGATCTTAAAATTATAACCATAAGCATTTTGAATGTTTGTTAACTTATTACTTTTTAAAAATAAAAAGTACCACTTACCTGACTGGCTCCTTTGTTAGTGCCCATTTGCAGACTAATTGTGGTCTGGTCAAAGGGCTTGTCAGTTTGCATTTTGGGATCATAAAGATGCCTCCTAGTGCCATAGGCAGTCATTCCTGCCTGGCTGGCACATTTGTTGGTTCCCATCTTTTAAGAAAATGGAAAAAAAAAAATCTATATAGTTACTACTGTAAAAAACAGGCCAAAAATTTAGAAGACAAGCTTTTAAGAATTATATTACTATTAGTGAAATGTGATTCTAATTCCATTCTCAAAGAAAGGCTATCACTGTGTTAATAGATTAGCGTGTCTAAGACCATATTATTCTGGCAAACAACACCAGACCTGGTTTTATAACTAAGTTTTCTTTAATTATCTCAAGGATCACTGAATTCTGCAAAACAAAAATTAACCTGAATTTTACTTTAATGACATTCAGCACTTTAAAAGAGAAAAGTATTGAGGCTCTTGTTTCATTTCTCAAACCACTGAAAGAATGAAAATGGCTTAGTCTATAATGGGAAGGTCAAGTTAAAAAAAAAAAAAAGGTTACTCTTCTGTCCAGGGCTCTCTCTGAAGCCAGAAGATCACCTACAAGACTTTTAACACAAAAGTAGAAGCAAACATAAGCTGTGTCCTCAAGGAGATACAGAGGCTCCTAACATTAAGATAGAAGCACACCTTTATGTGTCGAGGGAGGTATCCATTTTGTGAGAAATCACTTTTATTTGCCTCAGTTTTAAGCCTGCTATGTATATACTGTTGGATTTGGTTTTTTTAGGGGGTAGGGAGAAACAGGAAAGAAGGAAGAAAAGAAGATCTGGGGTTAAGTCAAGCCTCTTAGGAAAGCCTGCTGACACACTGGAGGTGGGTTGTGTCATAGCAACAACTGGCAAGTGTATCTGCAGGATAGGTTAAAGATGTGCCAATATGTTCCTAGTTCTGGAGAGACATTTTTTTTTTTTAATGGGGGGACAATTGGGTGAGGAGATAAAAAAGGAAACACTGATGTAGTCCAGACAATCAATAGAAGAGGACCCTAAAGCTGTTTCTGATCCTGTGTAAACAACGACAGGGCCACACCAAGATCAAGCCTAAGCCCCGCATCCTAACATTCATTGCCTAATCCTTGTTAGTTTTCCTGGCTGCCAATCCCCAACACCAGAATCTTAAATGTTTCAATGACTTCCAAAGTCACAGCAATAAAGGAAAGGTGGATCTGAGTGAGAGTGGCAAAGTTGCTGTTAACTCTAAGTGCGGTTTCAGTCCCAAATATTCCTAAGCCTCTCATGGGAACGTATGGTTGTGCGGAACGACATATTCTTAATATTTAGTCAACCCTTTCCCAAGGACATTTTAAAGCTGAGATTCAGATTAAATTACTGCCCCTGTTTCTTATTCTCCTCCTCACCACACCAATTCTTTTCAGCCTGGTCCTACATATATAAAAAATGACTTTGTGGACTAACATAGGCAGCCTGGATTATCAGGTCAGTCTGACCACCACAATCTATAACAAGCACAAACAGAAATTACCTTTTTTTAAAAATGTCTTTGGTAACAAGACAATATCACAAAGGAATGCCCTTATCCTAGTTTTGATAATTAATAGGTACAAAGAAAAAGACATTCAAAAGTTTACAAATATTTCTTTTAGTATGGTAATCTAAAAAAATTATACTCATTTTCATATATAGAATACCATCTGAAGTATAGGGCATATTCAGGGACCTCAGCAAATGCTTTTAGGATGTGAGGTCCACATGAAATCTTTCTTTGGTCCCACTGCAAGATGGGTAACCCTCAACTTTAAGAATATATTTATTTGATTTAACAAAAAAAAAAAAAAAAAGGAATTTCCCCCAGGTTCCTTTGGCTTGGTTTCATTTGCCTGGATATTCCTAATGCGTAAATAAAGCAGGGCTGCAACATCCACACTTAACCAGTTAAGTTCTGAATACTTAAGTCTTATGTTGAAATATTCACGTTTTATAAAAATAAAAAACACTTTTATTACTTGCATGAGTTTAAAACTTTGCAAAATGAATTTCCGTAAACACCACCAGCTTTAGTTAACACACCTAATAAATTTCAAATATTGTCTTTTAGGAGGGAGTGAGTCACAATATAAGCAGTCACCCTTCCAACTTCTCAAGCTTCATTTTCAGGTAAACATTACCTTCTACATGTCATACCTCACTACCTCACTGGGCAATACTTCAGGGGAGCTCTCTAGTTTGGACCATCCAACCATCTATAAAGAGCCTTTTTATGACTGTCTTTGTCCTACCTCCCACCTCCCCAGGCCCATTTCCTTAGTTGTTATGGAAATAAACCTGAGCAGCATGACAGATAACATTATTACCTCCTAAATGTATAAAAACTATTTTGCATAGGGGAACAAAAATGTACACTAGGAAGCACATATCAAATGTTACGTGCACCTTACCTGTAGGCCAATTACACTTTGTCCAGCTTTCAGTTTTCCTTCATCAAAGCGCCTTGCTTGTTTTTCTGCATATTTGACTCCAATGTCAATTGTTGTATGGAATCCTTTTGTTTTAGCCTAGGTGTAATATAAAAACATATTTAAACAACCACTTAAAACTTTACCATTAGAAGTTACACCACTAGAATCTTACAATGGAAGGGGAAAAATGATACTATACCTGGAAGAATTAAAGGTATCAAAGCATATGTATAAATTTCTTTAAAAGGTAAACATCACTACATTTTACCTGATTTGTGAAATATGAGACAAATTCTCTGATCAAGTCATACTAATATTACAGGATTCCTCTGTAGCAGTTCATTTTTCTGCTGGAAGTTATTTTCCCCAAACCTTCAGTATTGTAGCCTGTCACCAACAGTTAGTTTATTCTAGTTAATAGACATATACATACCAGACCTGCTAAAGCTACCAGTGTAGTCTGAACTTGGGTCATGTTTCCATTCTCAAAAAGGTCATTTGCTTCAAAGATATCGTGCGGTTTCATACCATAAGCCTGAATGGCTTTAATAAAATTGCCGATGTTCTCCAACTGAAAAAGTAAAGACAGTCAAGTTAAACTTCTGGAACTAAATAGTCTAAGGCATGATGCCTAGGCATTAGTTTAAAAAAAAAAAATCTGCCTAAAGCTATCTAAAGTCATATGAAAAAATGCTCTAAATCACTACTGAGAGATGCAAATCAAAACAACTCTGAGGTACCACATCACCCCTATCAGATTGGCTAACATGACAAAACAGATAGATGATAAATGTTGGAAAAGATGTGGGAGAGTTGGAACACTAATTCATTGTGGGTAGAGTCTGTGAACTTCCAACATTTTCTTTGCTAATGACATTTCAATGT
The DNA here is from genome assembly GCF_028372415.1 of Notamacropus eugenii. Classification (NCBI taxonomy): domain Eukaryota; kingdom Metazoa; phylum Chordata; class Mammalia; order Diprotodontia; family Macropodidae; genus Notamacropus; species Notamacropus eugenii. The sequence continues at coordinate 270,321,700 of NC_092873.1, forward strand.
TTTGCTTCTTTTGTAATTCTACATATTTTATTTTAGGCATTCAAAAACATTATTCTGTGAAGCACGTTTTATTTTATTTTGCTTTTAAAAAAAATTTTCTACCCAATTCATTCCCGACATTAATAGTAAGTGTCCCCCAAGTACCGTAATGGGCCCCCTTCTTGATGATTACCATCTTTATGCTGACTCTCGGATTTATCCAGCCCTAGCCCTTCTCCCAACACCCAGACTTGAATTCCAACCGCCTGCTTACTGGACATCCCAAACTGGATGACATTTTCTTAAACGTAGTTACGTACCAAACTCAACTTTTCTATTTCCCCCTCTTCCTACCTTCCCTGTAAGTATTAAGGCATCATCACCCATCCTTTCAGTCATCCAGGCTTACAACCAAGTGTCATCATTGTTGCTACACTGTCTCACTGTTCATATCTAATCTGTTGTCAGGTCTTCTTGACTTTACCTTTGTAAGGTCTCTTGTACATGCCCCATTCTCTCCCCTGACACTGCCTCACCTCCGGACTTTAACATCCTGTAGGGTATTACTGGTTGGTCTCCCTGCTTCAGTCTTTTTCCCCCATACTCCATACTCCACTCAGCCATCAGACTGATCTTAAAGAGGTCTGGCCCATCACTCAAACTCCAGCTGCTCCTTTTCACTTCCAGAATGAAATATTTGAAGTAATCCTCTAGTACTCCAAATTCTTTGTATCTGGTGCATTCCTCCTACCTCATCAAACTTCCTACCACATACTCTGACCTAGTGACTCTGGCCTCTTTGCCATTCCTTCCATAAGACACTTTCTGGCTGTCCTCCCTGCTGAGAAATCCTTCTCCTCTTCTGTCTCCTGCCTTTCCTGAAGCCCTAGCTAAAATCTCACCATCTACAAGATGTCTTTCCTGGGTCTCCTTAATGCAAATGCTTTCCCACTATTAGTTACCTCCAATTTATTTTGTATGACATCGTTTATAGAGTTTTTTTGCATGTTGTACTCCCCATTAGACTGAGATCCTTAAGAGGAGGGACTGCCTTTTGACTTTCTTTGCTATAACAAGCACTTAGCACAGTGCCGGGCACATAGTAGGTGCTAAAAAAAAAAAATGCTTGTTGACTTGACTTACCCCTACTACATACTGGTCATAATGGGCAAGATAGAAGACAGGGACTTATTCTAAAGGGATATAAACACACAAATAATAGCAACATTAGGTAGCACCTACTAATACCATGTAAGATATAAAATCATCAAATCAAAATCTAAGTATTAAAGACAACTCTTTGAAACTGGGTCAGTCCAACATCCTTTAGCGTCAGAACTCAAAGAATTTAAGGAAAGTTTCACAAAGGAAAGGGCACACGATTGAGCTGAATAAGCTCTTGATAGGCAGAGGCAGACAAAGGAAAAGAACAGCATTTCAGGTGGAAACAAAATAGGTGAGGCCCATTTGGGGCAGCACAGGTAACAGAAATGAGGGGCTCCTGTTTGGAGACTCTGTTCTGTGGGCAAAGGAAGCCATGTAATAAAATAAGTAGAATGGTGCTTCTGAAAATCTGGGAGTACTGAATAAACTAGATTAGAAGAGAGGGGGAGGACTGTGACAGAAAAGGGAACCCCAACAGGAGGGTACTGGTCAAGGTAATGAGGATCTGATGTGGGGTAGAGGCAATGGGACTAGAAAAGGGGCAGCAGGGTAGATTGCTGCACCATCTGTGCCTGCCCAGAAGCAGGAAAACCTAAGGCCACATACAGCCTCAGACATTTACCAGCACGAGCCTGGGCGAGTCACTACCGTCTGCCTCCCTGTTACCCCCTTTTATAAAATGGAGATAATAACAGCAACTACTACTGCCTTGGCTGACTGTGAAGATCAAGTGAGATCAATTCTGTCTAGTAATCAGTGTGGGCTGAGATTTCCAGTCTGCACAACAAGCACGATATTGGAGATCAGAGGAAACGACTGGCATTTCAAAGAAGATAAACTAGACAGACTCACTAAAGATGCATATGATAAATCTGGAAGACAGCATTAACAATATCCTGATGGCTGGGAGGACAGACAGACTCAGTCTAACATGACAAGTGATTACTTTTATACCAGCTATACTTGTGTTCCAACTTTTCATATGCTACAGAATTAGGAGGGTTAATTAAATAAAGCCTCATCTGTGAGTCATGATTGCTAATGAGACATTAAAATCAGAGGCTGTCATCAGTGTTCAAAATGTGTGTGTGTGTGTGTATGTGAGAAAACAGAGATGGAGAAGAGTAGATCAGATGTCTGTGTTCAATTCTGAGATCTGCATTTGAAAAGGAATATTTGCAAAATAGAGTTTTGCTTAGAAGAAGCACCAGAATGACAAGGGAATTTCTAATTTGAGGGATGGTTGAAGGCCTCTGGTCACAAATCTTCAAGTACATAAAAGAAAAAGTAAACTTGAGGAAAAAAGATTTGGACTCATTGAGGAATAAAACTTTAACTACTCAAAGAGATAGGTCCTTCCACACTTCCAAGGAGTTGGACATTTATCAGGCAAAATTAAAATTACTATGTGGTTTATTACAATTTCCAAAACATGTCTGAATGCTGCCTGTTAGTGCAGAGGCAGCAAAGAATAAACAATATGCCCTCCAGCAGTGAAGGCCAAGGGCTCAGCCTAACTCCTTCCAACCCCAGACTGCTACAGGACTCTAGGAAGCCACTTAACCAAGCCCAAGCACCTTTCCAGGACTTCCAGTCACAGAGCTAGCGCCTCTCTGCACTGATGAAGGACATGCACATGAATGCTTCTTCCTTGAGTTCCCTACATCCACAAAAGAACCAGTAAAAAGGAGTGTGTCATGTGACAGCTGCACATTTACTCATACATCCACATAGAATACTGCATCCTACCTCACCTATCTCACTCATCAACAAACCCTATTATGCCTATTTATAGGGCTGCTTATTTCAAACCACAGCCAGAGTTTTGAAAGCTCTATAACCATAAAGTCTAGGAATACTTAACTCCTGGTAAAAGGAAATGCTTCCTCAAATTTTTGACAAAATAGCTACACTGAAACCTAACTTGCAAGTGTTCATTATGTTCATTACTTCTATCTTGCATTATCTTACTTACCTGAGGCCAGTTTAATGAAGATTCATTAACTTTCTTCACCGAACCTGGCTGGAGCTTGTTTATAAGTCTGAAAAGAAAAAGGGAGAAAAAACCCTCAACAAAAATATAAACACCCAAATCTTGTCTTTTTTAAAGTTTAACCACAATGCAAATACCAGAAATATAAGGACTACATGAAATTCAAGAGTTCCAACTTGGAGCAAAGAAAAAAACAGGTCATACTAAGAAAAAGGAGGAAAGCAGAGAAACCTGGACTATCAGGAATAAATCCCCTGGGTGAATGTACACTTACTCGCAGAGGATTATGCCATCTTTTAAGCCCAGCTGAAAGTTTGTTCCAATACTCAAGCCTGTAACTTCTTCTATCCAGTTGCGAAGATCTTCCTCTGCCTGATGGTCATATTTGGAGGCAATCTGTAAAACAGATAAGACATTTTAGAATTTAATTTTAAAGACTTCAAGAAAATGCTGGCACTGACTAGCTTGTTATTACCCATTAAGATTAAAGCTAATACTATGCAGCAGTTTACCCTAGATATTTCAATTGATGGTCCAGTCAGAAAACATAGTAATTGAGCTAAAAAACTATAATTTTTAATGTTTTACATGACTTTATATGTACAAATGATATATTGTTTGCCTTCTCAAAGATGGGGGAGGGGCTAGAGGTAGGGAGAAAAAAGGGAACTCAAAAATTCCAAAAATGATCACTAAAATGGATTTAAAAATGCAAAAACCATAATACTAAATCAGGAAATAGATTCAGGCCAGTAAAATTATTTCTTTGTACAGCGACTCAATTAATAACTAGTGCAAGTGGAATTCAAACAAAGCTTCTGCCTTCCGAACATGTGATGATTTATGGTAGAAAAAAGGAACAAAATTAAAGAAAAATTTTTTCTATAAAATACTCAGTCATACAAAAATTTAAAGCCAAATTCATATGGGCACCAAAATGAAAATGTACAAGTAATATAGAGAGCTAGATAGCCAGTTATCAATCAAGTACTTTTTCACTAAGTTCAGGATAAATTCCACACCCTCAAACTATATTTGCCAGTTTAAATAGAAAAAACACTTAGGTTACCTTTGTGCTAAGCAGTTTCTCTTTTATCCATTCAACAAATGATGAGTTTCTACTATGCATACAGTACCTAAATTTATGGGACATAACACTTCAAGACACTAAAGTTCAGTTTTTTCCACAGAAGACCCCTGCTGTGCCCAAAGAAACTAGTACTATAGTCAGCAAATAAAAATCTAAATTATCAAATGATCTCAACAAATACAAATAAAATAAGCAAAATAAGGACTTGATTTGAAAGCAAACCATAGTATCCAGCTAAGTTCTTTTAAGCAAAACTAATTTAGGTGCTGTTTTCACTTCCCATCTTTATAGTTTTGGGTCTTGTTTTTTAAATATTACCCTATGCAACTCTCAGCTGTCCCTTCCCAAGAGGGCTAGCCCAAATGACAAAGAGTATTTTCTGGAGAAGGACAGAGAAAAATCAACACAACTGTTTGATCTGTGGACCTCCCCATCTCTACCAAGCAGTGGAGGTTGAGCCCCACTCAATCTTTTTAATTTTGTTACATTTGCTTGTGATTTTTTGGTGTGTCACCGTTCTTTCCATTTACATTGTTACAAGTCACTGTGCACGTTATTTTCTTGGTTCTGCTTATTGACTGTATCAGTTCATATGCTCTTTCCATGCTTCTGTGTGTTCATCACATCATTTCTTAGAGTACAGTAACATTCCATTACATTCACATACCACAATTTGTTCAGTCATTCAAGTATCATCTACTTGTTTCCAATTCTTAGCTATAATAACAAGTGCCGTTATAAATATTTTGCAGCATATGAGTATTTTTTCCCCTTATCAATTGCTTCCTTGGGATATTACAGCAGTAATGGAGTTTCTGGTTTCAAGGATAAGGACATATCAGTCACTTTATTTGCATAATTTAAAATTGCTTTCCAAAATGATCATACTATTTTACAGCTCCACCAACAATGCAGTGGTGTTCCTAGCTTTCCATAACTGCTCCAACATTCTTGTCATCATTTTTTCTAATTTGTCACCAATTTTCTAATTGTGGAATGAAACCTCAGGGCGGTTTTGATTTTCATTTCTCCTATTTCTTATTATTTGCGATCTGGAGCATTTTTTCATGTGGTTGTGAATACTTTGCAGACTTGGTTGTTCATATCATCTGACCATTTATCTATTAGGGAAAGGCTATTCATTTTATATGTATTTATTAACTACTTACACACATATACACACCCCTTGGACAGGGCAGCTAAGTAGCCCAGTGCATAGAGAGCTGGGCCTGGAGTCCGGAAGACGAGTCTTATCTCTAGCTTCAGACCCTTAACTAGCTGTATGACCCTGGTAGCCCTGCTTGCCTCAGTTTTCTCATCTGTAAAATGAGCTACAGAAGGAAATGGCAAACCATTCCAACATCTCAGCTGCAAAAACCATGACTGAAATGATTGAAAACAACATCTTGGATATGTCTAATTTTGGGGGGTGGATTTTTTTTAATAGTCCTAATGAATGTGTATGCTATTGTAATTCTTCAATCACACATCTGTTATTTCTTTGTAGACTTTATGCCAATCAGGTGACATCTATTTAGCATTTACTATATGCCAGGCACTATGCTAAATGCTGAGAAGACAAAAAAAAGGCAAAATAGTCCCTGCTTGAATGAACTCACATTCTAATAGGGGAAGCCAATGTAATTTCCGATTCTCCCTTATTTAATTTGTTCCACTGACCTACATATTTGTTTTTTAACCAGTACTAAATCATATTGGTGACTGTTTCCTCATAAAATAGTCTGAAGGCTGGAAGGGTCATTACCTCTTTATTCTTATCTTTTAAAAATTATTTCTCCCTTGATTTTCTATCTTATGCCTCCAAGTTAATTGTTTTATCTAATTTCTGTAAAGCATCCCTTATGGTGTTAGGTTTCTACTAGAATTGCCTTGCTCTTGATTCTTTATCAAGAAGTAAATGAGTCACATCAGCATTACGGCTTCAAACTGAAATGACTAAATAGCCAATATTCTAGATTAGGGCAATAGCCACATTTCAGGCTTCACAGATTCAAAGTCTCTCCTTACTCCAAAACATTTTTCACTAAATTAAGTGACGGATGACTACGTAAGGTTTAAATCACTAAAGTGATTTTAATAAAAGTAAAGGTCTACCCACATCAACCCCCTAACTCAGCAAACTCTAGTGGCCTGCTATTACTTCCAGGATCCTCCAGCATTTAAAGCACTTCATAACCTATCCCATTCCTACCTTTCCTACCCCCTTCCAGGAGCCAGGTATACTGGCTGAGTGGCTGTTCGTCACACAGGGCACACCATTACCACCTATTTCTTTGCTTGTTTCCTTCCCTTCTTCCCCTATGCCTAAATTGTTTTCTCTTCTCACCTCCACCTCCTACCTTTCCCAACTAGGTGGCTGCTGATACCCTTTTCAACTCTCAACTTCAGTGTTTTTGGTTTTTTGGGTTTTTTTGAGTATTGCCTTACAAAACAGGTAAAACTAGTGGAACTGAAAATAAATCTATAGTAATAAAATTGATGTAAAACCCATATAAGCCACATCATCTTTGGAGCATTTCTTAGATGAAACTGGACAGAAGACAAAGAGAAAAGTCACAAAACAAAAAAAACTTTCCATTTTTATATTCTTAACACCTTAGTTCCCAAAGTACTATTTGAAATAATAGAAATGGCATTCAAGAAGATGAAAAGAATGGCTGGACCAGAACAAAACATACTAAACCAAGGAAACCAATGTTGGAAATGACTACCTTGACACAATTAAGAGATCATTTGATAAGCTACCTTCTTATTTAAATGAAATCTGTTACCATCTCATGCTCAAAGTACTATAATAATTTCTCAAAGGAAATGTAGGACTCTAGTTTTAGAAAGGAATAATCCCAAATGAGAAACTTAATAGCTGTTAGGCAGCTGGGTAGTGTGCAATGGGTACAGTACCAAAGGAGTCAGAAAGCTCTGGATTCAAATCCTTCCCCAAACACTTGCTAACAGCTGTTTAAGTTCAGGCAAATTACTGCACTGATTACAAACCTCAGTGGGGGGTGAGTGGGGTAGGGAAGGGCCCAAATCTCCAACAATCCTGATCTTTATCTGGCCACTGGACCCAGATAGTTCCAGAGGAGAAAGTGAGACTGGTGACCTTGCACGGTCCTCCCTCACTTAAATCCAATTCACTTGCAAGTCGTGGCATCATGAGCATCAATCAACATTCCTAATATTATTAGGTCGTCTTTAGGAACAAATGACAAACAGCAACAATAGAACCTTCTCAATGAGAATCGACATTATTCAAAAGCAACTGCCTAACACTCCATCAGAGCAAACCAATGAAAAAAACCCTCCAGAAGCCCAGAATGTGGCATGTGGCTGGATGTCTTATGGGGCACATGTGTAATGAAAATAACTCCAACTAGGAAACTGGAGTACTTCTAGCACTGGACTTGGAGTCAGGACTACTTTAGGCTCAAATGTTCCATTAGACACTGGCTGTGACCTGGGCAAGCTATTTCCCTTCATTTTGTAAAATGAAGGGGACTAAACCGGATGGGCTCCAAGGGCCTTGTCAGCAGTAAACCTACAATTCCAGCATGTGAATTGTTCCCTAGTGCAATAATCTCTATTAGCAACCCAGTGTTTTAACTGATGTAACGCATGACCACAAATAGATCAAGAGACAAGAGAACCTCCAAACTGCTTCATCTATCAATCTCCACGCCTAGCAGGCAAAGACAAATATTGATTTAAAATACAGATTTATTCATTCAGAAAATGCTAATGGATAATAGTGGAAAATTACTCCAAGTCATACTTGGAGGAGACCCAACAGCTGTTTTCAGGTATCTGAAGAGCTATCGTGGATGTGGAAGAGGGACTGGCCCAGAAGGCAGGTCCAGAAGCAGTGAGTGGAAGCTACAAAGAAGCCAGATGAGGCCTGATGGCAGGAGAAGCTTCCTGGAAACCGGAGGCTGACGGCTTATCAAAGTGCTACACAGGGATTCTTTTCTGTGTACATCTTAGACCAGATGGCTTCCTTTAAAGACATGGAGCCTTCTGCAGTAGGCTCTTCCTCTGCTGCTAGGGCCTGCCTCTGAGGTCCCATCCCACCTACACAGTACCATGTCCAGCATGTACAGCATTATTTGTATGTCATCTCCCCCAGGAGAATGGGAGCTTCTCTAGCACAGCAACAGCATTTTTGCCTTTCTTTGTATTCTTAGGGATTAACACAGTGCCTGGTTGTAAGCACTAAATAAATGCTTGTGGACTGGCCATGTTTTACTATGCAGACAACTCACATGGAAAGCTTGTTTTACTCTGCTTCCTAAATATTTCTAATTATTCTCAATCTTAGAAAGATTGGAGCTTTTTGTCCACAAAGAAATACAGCTAAATATAATAAGTATCCTTTAAAAAGTGATGTGAGAAAATGGCTTTTAAAAAAAGTCAGAGGTTTTTGGTTTGTTTTTAAATGCTAGCCATTTAACAAGAAATCACAAAATTAGGACATTTATTAAGAAAATTCTTAAATACTTTAGAAAAACATTAACTTTGTACAATCTGGGTTGCTGGGGGGCCCCCAGGTTAGTAAACGACATCTTGTGTCTAACTCAATCCTCTCCTCACATCCATTAGGAGTCTTCCTTCAATTATTTCCTAATATATCTCATCTCTGCCCAGACTTGCCATGGGCATCTAAAATTTTACATGCCCCCCCCCCAATAAAATAAAATAAAGGACCTCATTTTTAGTGGTCCCTCTAAGCCCTCCCTTCTTCTGAACAGAACTTCTACTGAGGTCACCACCAGTGTATTTGTAATCACCCACATTCACAACCTGATAGTCTTTTCCTCTTCACTTTCCCTCCTCCTGAAGTCCATCAATCAATCAGTTGCCAGATCTTGTAGCACTTCCCTAACATTTCCTACCACTTCTCTACTCACTGTGGAGTTCAGACATCCTCGTTACTTCTCCCCTGACTGTTGCCACAGCATCCTCTCCTCCAATTTATCTTCCCACAGTTGCCACAGTGATGGATGCTGCTAAAGCGCACCTATGACAAGAAGCTTCGATAGCTCCCTCTTGCCTGTCCTTCTGCCTTTACACAAACCTTTCAATACCCAGCCTTTTTTTCCCAAGAATTTTCAATAATAATCTATTCATTGCCTTTAGGAACCAATACAATTGCTTAAGCCTGGATTCAAGGCCTTCCACACAATTTAGTCCTAACCTAGTGTTGTAGACCAGTCTTCTTTCATAAACTGTATTCCTCTTTCCACTTTCTCTATTCATGCTCCACAGAACTGAGGGGTTCCCTTAACTTTCAACCTCCAAACGTTTGTGCATATCTGGAATACATGAGTGCTACAAATTCTAATTGCTGAAATTTTCTTTCCTCCAGGTTAGCTCAGATACCACCATTAATGAAATCAATCAATTAAATTTTTAAAATTAAGACAGTTTATACCTCAGGAGGTATACAGCTTAGTAGGGAGATAAAACACACATAGAAAGAAGTATAACAAAAAATAAAACTATAATCCATTAATACATACTGAATGAAGTCAGCAGGTATTCATTTAGCACCTACTTGCCAGACATCATACTAAGTTTTGAGGCTATAAAGATTTAAAAAAATGCCCCTGCCCTCAAGGATCTCAAAAGCTAATAAGTTACCCTCCCCCCCAAAGAAGTCTGGGTTTTGTCAGAAGGTGAAAGATGACACTCAGAGTCTAGGAGAATGACAATTCAAAGAAATGGCTGTGGATGTTACAAGCAGGGTGACCTAGACAGCTCAGAGTTGCAATGCTGTAGAACCAGAGACTTGGTCTGCCTGAGCCATTTTTGAACCAGATGTGCCCTACCAATGGAAGCAGAAGCAAACCCTGTGGAGAACAAAAGGAAACAATCCATTAAACACACGCCCAGAGAGAATCATGACAGTAGAGCGGAAAGAGTTCTGGATTTGGAGTGAAGACCTGAGGTTCAAGTACCGTCTCTGGTATGTGCCCTTTAATGATAAAAGGGAGGCCAGGGGCTCAAGGAGGCCCAGCTAGCATAGAAGGCAGGCACCTGCTCCTGCTGGACCCTCACCAGCACTAGGTGGCGTTTGGGAAGCAAGCAGGGGGGGTGAGGGCATAAAACAGAGGAACTGAGGGAGTTTCCAGCCAAAACTTCTTAGTAAAGAGGAAGGTAAAGTCATCTCCCATGAGGGTGGGGCAAAGTTATAACCATGGGGAAACAAAATTTGCTGTTTAGAATTTAAAATTCATTTTTTTCATATGGGATGTATGTTTAATTAGTACTAAAAATAGGACTTACCCATTTTTTTAGAGCTATATTTTAGCAGAAGCTGATACTTCACTCTGAAGAGATTTTTAACATTGTTTCCATAGTGAAAATGTGCAACTTGGAATGCCAACTGCCACAAACGTCTCTTCCTGCCACCAGAGAGAAGATGCCATGGCCATTGACATGGCAATGAATGAAGTTTAAGACTTGCTTATTACTAGAATAAGAAATTTTAAAAGGTCCAGTGGTTTGAAAGGTCAAATTATGCTACAAGTTAAATGTTATCACCTATCTTAAGAGTACATGTTATTTTGGGGGCTAGGTACGGCACAAATAATAATAAAAAAAAAAATCACACCTAATTTTAACTAAATCTTCAGGTAGAAAGAAAGGCTGTTGAGATTTATCTAGTCCAGGCTACCTGCTTTTTCAAATACAGAAACAAACATTATTTAAAAAACACTCTATTTGTGGGCAGTACTAAAACAACAGATTGCCAAGGCTAGCCATAATTTGCCAACCCCTGATTCTGGTCTAAGCTTCCTGTTTACAGATGAAGGAAATGAGCACTATGGAAACTGAATAGCCCATTGCCCAGCATCCCCCAAGCTATTGAGTGGTGGAGCCCGGATTAGAATCTAGGTTTGGCCAACTATGGCTTAGTGTTCTCTACACTGTCACACCACCTCAAATGTCCCCAAAAGACAGCTGAAAGGGAGGAAAACTGGAGAAGTTGGAAAAGCAGAGGGCTTGGAGAAAGAAGACCAATAATAAACCTCAAAAGAATCAAATATTGGTTACATATTGGTCCAAACTTCCATTATAGTAAAGAAGTGTTCATATACAAAATCTACGTGCTTGTAACACAAATAGAAGCCCTGACAAGAACTTGGATGTATAATAGACATATTTTTTAGACATAGCATAAGAACTGAAAAGGAACCTAAATGTTATCTATTGACCAACTCCTCATTTTACAAATGTTCGGAAAGGTGCAGTCACTTACCCAGAGGCTCCCCAATGTTAGCTAACAAACCAGAACTAGAACTCAGTTCTCCTGCATCCTAATCCAATGCGTATCCCGCTATACGGTAAGGGTTGGTCTTTACATACATAAAACCAGTATTTCTAAATAGGTTTGATTTAGATTATTGGGAACAACTTCAAATCTCTTCAGTGACTGCGAGATGAATCCACATTATTCTGAAAACCTTGGTAACAAAATGATGCACCTCAAAGACCTAATATTTATTTAGAAGAAAGTTTTGAAATCATTAGGATTTTAAAATACTTGAGACTTAACTATTTAAATGTACTAAAAAAAGCCCCAGTTACCTCCACTTGACAGATTAAATGTCTATTATTAAGAAGACATTGTAAAGGTGCTGGGGATAGAAATTTTAAAAATACTAAAATAGAGTATTGAAAGATATTCAGTAGATTCTTAAATGTTCATACTTTTGATCTTATTTAACATAATCTATGCTATAAACCCCAAAGGGCATCTCAAACTGTTGCTATAGAGTTGGCAGATTTCGGGAAACCTTCCAAAAACTGAGGAAACTTAAGTCTGCCCACTTAACCTACAATGCAAAAGTTTTCACTAAAGAAATGATAGTTAATCTTATTCTGAGTGGCAGTTTCTTACTATTATTATTATTAGAAAGACTATAAGATTGTGATTACACTGTGTAATTACTTTACCTAGATTTCAATTAAAAATGGAACCTGTTAGAATCATAGAACATTCAGTATGTAGCTATTTCCTGCTCTGAAGAGAGAAATTTTCAAGATTTTTTTTTTTTACGGGAGAAATTCAAGGAGAGGAAATATGTGCACTGAAAATCCTACAACCCTGGTCTTGTTCTATTCTGACGAGCAGCTTTCATTTTTGTAAAAGGTAAAAAAAAAAATAGGTAGAAACCCTGTGCTGCTACATAATGAATAAGGAATTGTAGTCTGTCATAAACTATCTGGGAGAAGCTGGCTAAATCACTGTTCTTTGTGGACCAGTACAAATGCTTCACTCATACAAATGAGGCATTTGGGCTAGATGTTATATATGGTCCTAACTCTCCAAAATAGGGGCCACATACCCAAGTAAAACAACTGGTGGGTGTGCAAGAAGAAATGTAAAAATACCTGGGCCCTATTGGCCCCACCCCACTATAACCAGTTTTTAGCACAGGCTGCACCTGCTGCCTGACACAACAGGTCATCAGCTGCCAGAGGCAGATGCCACAGAGAAAGAGGGGGACCAAGAAGTCCTGGGGTGTACATAAGACCAATCAGGGCAATCCTCTGCAGGTTCTCTTCTTCCTCCTCATTTCCATTCCAAAAGCCTGTGAACGGTGTTGGTGGTGGGAGGACAGAAAGATGAGCAAGGTGCCTAGGCTATGAAAACCTAATAAACCTCAACAATCCTTCAAATATTGAAGCCAAAATAATATTTCTTCCTGCTTCTGCATGCCCCCTACACTTCTTTCTTTGAACTACCGTTCTTCCAATCACACAGTCCATGTAGGACACTTTTCACACCCTTAGACATCAATTCTCCAAATACGGATTGCAGGGCAGGACAAAATGGGCATTTTATTGAAATCGCTGCAAAAGTCTCTTTGGGGGTTCTTTATCACATGACCTCAAAGTTTTCTCACATAAATTACTGCCTATCCACACTGCCTCCAAATAGAGTTGATTTTGTGAACCCAAGTACAAGAAGTACAGGCTCCTTCAGGTCACTATGTCAGTTAATCACAGAAAAATTCAAAACAACCAAAGCTAATACTTTCAAGATTAAAAGCTACCTGCACCAAAGTTCTGCTTATTGGGAGATATATATTATATATAACATACCAACAAAGTAAAGACAATTGTAAATTAACCATTTTTATAATAAAAATGCCTCTTTGACAGAAAGCTCCTTCAGAAAAGGGCCAGAAGTGATATAGACAGAATATCCTGAATAACGTACTCTAATCCTATTCTCTGATTTCTTCCAATATTTTGAAATCAATACTTCTAAACTGTAAATATATTTTTTGCCTTTTTTTGGTTTGCAGCATATAAAAGTGAAAGAGAAGATTATAAGTGTGCTGCACCAAATTATGTACTGTCACTCATGCCACATTATATATCTTAATTTCCTAATCAAAATGTTTCTAGAGTCCATGTTTATTTTGGCATGTATTACATTTGTATGAAATATAAGACTGCTCATATATTTAAAATTTATATGAATAAATTGTAAATTTATATATCAAGTACAAATACTCTATACCTGACACTTTTATGTCCTAAGTTCAACCACTTATCCTTTTACTGAGTAACCTAAATGTTAAAAATAAAGCCAAAAAGAATAATGTTTAGTGTTTAAGAGGAACCTTTTGTTAAGAAAAAAAAGAAAGAAAGAAAAATAAGCTTTTCACATGATTGCATGGGGAAACAATCTGTTTCACACTGCCTTATGCCTCTCCTGGACTTAAGCCTGTTTTATTGGAACCATTTTGTGTATTTTTACAATGGAGGATGGGAATCTACAGATTTTTCTTTGAAAGGATATAAACATTTCAGTATATAAGGGATAAACTCTTTCAGTACACAATCTTTTTTTTTTTTCCAACCTTTTCATATAAATCTATCATTCAGACTCAAGGATGAGGAATGATTCAAAGGCATCATGGACAACTAGGAAGGCTGAATCCTTCATTATTTTCATCTAGCTCCAGAACCCTAAAATCCATAATGTGGATGATCTCCTAATCCTATACTTTCTTTAAGAAACAGAAGCTATGAACACCTGGGTTCAGGTCCCACCTCTGACACATGCTGACTATGTAACCCTTGGGAAGTCACTAAATTTCTCACTGCTACCTTATCTAGGAGTTCCCTCTATCAGTGAGATCATAAATCCAATCAACCTCCTCCTTTATTATTAGTAAAATCCAATTAAATCATATATACCATGCTTCATAAACCTCAAAGTGATGTGATGTACACACATACACACACACACACACACACATACACACACACACTTTTATATATGCTATTACTGTTACACACCTTAAGGAGGTCAAAGACAAAGATCTCATTCCCTAAAATATTCCTAGCTATACTTTATAAGACAACAAAATGGAACAGGCCACTAGGTGGAGCAGTGAATAGAATGTTAGGCCTGGTCTCAAGAAGACCAGAGTTCAAATCAGATCTCAGACACTAGCTGTGAGACCCTGGGAAAGTTGCTTAACCTCAGCTTGCCTCACTTTCCTCAATGACAAAATAAGGATAATGACAGCACCTACCTGCCAGGGTTGTTGTAAGGACCAAATGAGATAACAATTGTAAATACTTAGCACAATACTGATACATAGTAAATACTATATAAATGTTAGAATGTTAGCTGTTATAATTTTTAAAAATTGGCACACTGATACTGAAAAAGGCAACCAATACATGTGTCTTCTCTCTTACCTACATAAAAATTGAATCATAATTGAATCATCTATAAACAGAGGGCATCTGATGAAAGTATTAGTAGGAACAAGTACATTTTCTTTCTGCAGTACAATCAATGGTTCACATACTATTTCACAATTAAATTCACAATTCAACTATATTTATTGTTTGTCAATTAAGAAAGAACACTTGATTCCAGAGAGACTAAGAATCTACACAACAAATTCATTCAAGATTCCTTGGAAGAAACAAGAATAACTGATCAATGATAAAGATCAGGTGATGAATACATCGTAACAACTAGCATTTACAATAGCACTTGTAAGATTTGTGAAGCACTTTACAAAATGCAGAGGTTAGGTAGGTGCTATTATTATCATCCTAATTTTACAGCATGGGGGAACTGAGGTAGAGGCTAAGTGACTTACCCCAGTCATAGCTACTAAATGTCTCAGGCTGGATTTGAACTCAGGATTTTTTGATTCCAAGTCCAGTCCTATATTCACTGCACCACTTACCTGTAGTTAGGTGTTAATACACTTGATCCTGGAAAGTTAAGTACTATTATTATCTCCATTTTATGGAGAGAAAATATAGGTCAAGTGACTTGGCCACAGAATCATACAGGTAGCAATTGTCTGAGGCAGGATTCTAATTCAAGTCTTGCAGACTCCAAGGCCTGTGCTTTCTTTATACACTGTAACAACAAGCCGCCTATAATCTTATGTTCCAATTCCTTCACTTCACAGAATATAATCATTCTGGTCTTAGGGACCTGGATTTATTTCAAACAGCATGTGTGTCACACACACTTCTCTGAATTTTCAGTTCCCTCTCAACTACAATTGCTTTACTTTACCCTTTCCAAATCAAGAGTCACAGATGAGTCTTCCATAAGTAGGTTTCTCTCTTAAGCAGCTTTTAGGTCAAGGGTGTATGTGGATGGCCGCTTGTTGACTATATTGGAAAGGAGGTTCTTGGGGAGTTATGGCTTTGACTAGAAAGCTAAGCAATTTTGTGCTCAGCTAAGTTCTCTTTCTACTCTAACATGTTTTCTCTCTGAAAGAGGGGTGGGAGAGGGAGGTACCATATAGGAATCAACTAGAGGCGATATGAGGCCCTAAGAGTAGACTTAAAGGCAATATAGGAGGAAGAAGGCAGTGGCTGAACGAAGCTTCAACCTTAGCGGACACTGAATGAGCAGAAATACTGAAGATTGAAGTATCAGCCAAAACAGAAGGAAACCAATGATGATCAAACACCACCCCCCCTCCCCAGCCACAGCTCTCTTCCTGTTAAACTTAGGTCCCAATTTGTCCATTAAAAAAAAAAAAGCTTACAAGAAGGAGTTACTCTAATTGGGGGAGACAACACACAAAAAAGTTATCAGTGCATCTGGTATTCTCTGGTATTCTCTGGTCCTTTTTTTAAAAATTGAAGTGTGGTCACAGCATATGCTACAGTAGCTCCTTGGTGAGCATTGTCTCAGGAGACAGGTTAAAATCAGGGTGAGGGTAAGCATAAGCCTCAGACCTGTTAGTGAATTAGGGGGGTGTCTACCCCAAGCATGTGAAGACTTCCCCTGGGGGAGGTGGGTAAATGAGAGCAATTTGTTCCAATGGCCAGCAAGACAGAAGTAGGAGCCAAAGAGGCAATGGTTCTGATGATTGTCTAGCCACTGGAGCCAGTGAGGCTCAACTTTGCCTCACTTAAATCTAATTCACACACAAGTCATCATCTCTCTGGTCCATATATAAATACTGTTAGATAAATTATGTAGGATGTCTATCCAAATGCATGGTAGAAGGTGAGAAACAGACATCCTTCGACCACTTGGGCTTTTTCTGTGTAGATGGACGTCACATTCCTTTGAGTGATTACAGAACTCTTCCAGAAGACTATGGTGTTCTGGGGCTTGATCAAATCAGCACAGTATCTATAGGAACAAATGTAGAATCTCACCGTCACTCCATCACAGTGACAAATGCCTTTGTTAAACATATAACTTTCACATAGCTATTAAATAGCACCACTTAATATGTTTTGCATGATTGAACATGTATAACCCATATCAAATTACTTACTGCCTCAGGGAGAACGTGAAGAAGGGAGAGAGAAAATTTGGAACTCAAAATTCTTTACAAACCAATGTTTAAAATTGTCTTTATATTTAATTGGGGAAAAAAATAAAATATTATTTTAAAAATAAATAGCACCACTATAATCTTCCAGGAATCATGAAGAGATGACAGATTTCTTGGTAACAACTTTGTTGCTCTCCTGGGCTCTTAGTACTTCTCCTCAGAGTTCTCCACCATCTTTGTAAAGGCAGGCTCAGATCTGAACTCTTAGTTCCTTGACCTGCTCTCCTATCCCACCAGGGCAAGACCCCCTGAACTATGACATTCAGGGTCAACTTTTATGTTCAGTAGCCAGGGCCATGGGGATAGACTAGGTTGGCTGTGTCTAGCTTCAAATTTTTAAAGAGATCTCACAAGGACTTTTAGTTGAATATTTAACTACTATGAAAGGGAGTGGGGAACTGCTTTCCCAGTGCCATCTAATATCTGCTGTGGCCTTCTTTCTGCCTTATCTCCCTCACCCCCAATATCCCTGCTCAGTATTCACTGCTGATCAGGGCAGGGGAAGCCCAGCAGGTCTGATAAACTGTCCTACCAAATCACTGATGCCAGTCTGACCCCTGAACATAGTGGAAAATAAAAGACCTGGCTTGACAAAACTGAGGCATATACTTGGCTTCCAAGCTAACAAAAGGTGCCTGCACTGCTGGCTGTCCCACATGGTCATGGAGACAGCTGTTCTTATTGAGATGTTGGTGGTGGCCCTGGGTGCCAAGTTACAAGGGTTGGTCTAGTTTCAACATTTTCTACATCTAGAACCCTTCAGCAGTTGCCATTGCCAAAAGTAGCATTCCTGTGTATGCTTGGAAGGGGGAGTTAAATGAGGAATATCCTTGGTGCATCAAGCCGACCCTCTACTTTAAGATGGGGCATCCATTTAAATGAGCCTCAAAAGTCTCATCAAGCTAGACATCTCATTTCAGGGATGACCTTGTAAAGCAGCAAATTTCCTCATTACTGGAAATTAGGAAAGAGAGGTCAGTAAGTATTTTTTATGACAAATAGATTTTTTTTATTTCAAATTAAAAAAAGAAGAAATGGAAGTGGTAGGAAACAGATAGACCTTTCATTTTATATAGAAACACATAAAATAAATTAATGGTGAGCCATAATATCACCAAATTTAGCCATGGAGGGTCTAATTTTATAAGTCAAGCCACCTCATTTGTTCCTAGTAAGAAGCAGAATTCCCTAACATGCCAACCACACTCCCACTAGAAAATCCATGCAGGCAATGAAATGGTAACTTGATTTTTTTTTTTTTTAAAAAGGACAATGACTTGTTAAGGATATTTCAAACAGGATTCTTATTCAATTATGGGTTAGACTAGAAACTTTCTTCTAAGTGAAGCTGCCCATAAATGAATGAAGAAACATTTCCTGAATGCACATTTTATGGGCCAAGTACTAGGCTAAGCTCTGGCATGGTTTCACGAATCTCATTCTAATGGGGGGGTGGGGAGGAGTTCAATTGCAATGGAACAGCAGAATGGATGGAAAGGTTCCTGCGACCCCTTACTTCTGCCACATGACCAGTCTTCTTTTTGGGTACCTTCTGCCTCAATTCAGATACACAAAATCCTTGAAGTCAGGAGTTTTCTTTTTTAAATACTCAGCATAGTACCTGGTACATACAGTGATCAACAAAAGCTCTTTTCATTAATTTATTCACAAAAAATAACTGATAATCTATTGCAGTCTACCTTGGTCCCATCTAGCTCCTAGTACCTTTTCTTGTTTAGGAATATACGTATTCTGAAAAGCTGAGAGGAGAGGCTGAAAGCCAGGTCCTTCGAAAGCCTGTACAAATGTCCAGAGAATAAAAGAGAAGGAATCTCAGTTCAAACACAAGGAACAAGTAGTCCAGTCTGGGTGAAAAGGATGTCGTGCAAAAGGAAAGAAGTAATGTCAAACAAAACTGGAAAGAAAGGTAAGATGGTGCCTGATTACAGAGGGATTCAAATGCCAGGTATAGGCACTTCAAAATTATCCCAAAGGCTCCTTATGAACCACCACAGATCTGTTAAAATACGGTCAAACCTGTACCTTAGATTCTTTTTTCAAATGTGTATAAAAGGATGGCTCAGAAAGGGGAAAGACTTGAAGCAGACAGGAACAATCAGGAGGCTATTTAATAGACCAGAAAGGGTGGAGAGGAAGGTCTGAAGGAGGGAAATGAACAGAGTGAACAAAAGGGTGAACGAGAAAAAGCCTTTCCTGCCTACTCAGTGAGTGTGTCCTGGGGAAACAAAGAACAGCAAAGGCAGTCCCTGCCTCCCAAACAGCTCATTTTCTAATAGGAGGAGACAACAGAGTGAAAGTCTCAGCTGTGAGCTGGCTGCAAAGGCCCTGCTATCCCAAAGGAGCAACCAGTCAAACAGAGAGTAACATCTTTTTTGTTTCAATTAATAAAAACCACATTCACTTGTGTTGAACGACTCTGGCAGTGAGAATTCTCATTTCTTACTGACAACTAGAGAAAAGGGAGAGAATCAAGATCTGGAAAGATGGATAATAAGCCACCAGAAAACTCTGAACAGATAATTCCCAAAAGAAATGTAAGTTATCAATAACCACATAAAAAGAGCCTCCAATCACTACAAAAAGGAATTCAAACAACTGATGTTCCACCTCACACCCATTAGAGTGGCAAGGATGAACAAAAAAAAGGGGAAATAACAATCAGTGGAAGGAAACTGAGAGGACATGGAACTCTACTGGCTGAACTGTGAATAGTCCCACCATTCAGGAAGAATGTGGAACTCTAGCCAAAAAGTCACTAAAGCCAGGGGTCAGTAAACTAGGGCCCACAGGCCAGGTTCAGCAGCCTGGTTTTGCACACCTCCTAAGAGAAGCATGATTTTTTACATGTTAAAACATGTTAAAATAAAGCGTTCATTTTTTTTTAAGTGTAAAAGCCATTCTTACTTAGCTAGCTAGCCCTTACAAAAGCAAATGGTAGCCATTTGGCCATGGAGCTATAACCTGTTGACCTGTACACTAGGCTATGGGAAGCAAGATAGCATAGTAGATAGAGTACCAGCACTGGAGCCAGGAAGACTCATCCCCCTTCCCCCACTTCAAACTTCGTGACCCTGTGCAAATCACTTAACCCTGTTTGCCTTGGTTCCTCGTCTGTAAAAATGACCTGGAGAAGGAAATGGCAAACCACTCTAGTATCTGTGCCAAGAAAACACCAAACAGGGTTGGACATGACTGAATAACCAGCAGTAGGCTATGATTATTCCCTCTGATTCACTAATATTATGAGACATATACCCCCAAAATACCAAAGGACCAGTAAATTCAAAAAGATATTTACTGCAATTTTTGTTGCTATAGCAGAGAACTGGAAACAAACATTTGTTTCCCACTAGGGAAGGCTAGACAAATCTCAATGAATTATCAACAATTACCAAAAGACTGATGATGAAGCATGTGTCACTCCTCTAGGCATGAAGTGCAAAATGATAAAACATTTTTCGAACTATCCATACAATGCAGGTTTGTTAGGAATTGGATCTAAATGACCTCACCAAGACATAAGACCAATAAGACAAATATATTAAACATATTCCACTATATGTAATTTCAATAGGTCAAGATAGTTTGGACTCCTTTCTTCATGCCAATAAAGTGAGAAAGGAAAGACTCAAATGACCCAAACCCTAATCTCACATTAAAAAAAATGGGATCCCCCCCACACCCCTAGTAGCTTTTAAACAATTCAAGAGGTTACAGGATCAAATGGCAATGTGGTATGGAATTTGATGTGAATCCATCAGTTTTACATCAGAAAAGGAAAATAAAAGTTTCCTTTCTCTAGATGGAGAAAGGGATTAGATCTGATTTAACTGTTCCAGAAAACTCCTAGATAAAAATACTCCTACTACCTCAGGCTTTCTCCTTTCTCCACAGCTAATCTTAAGAGAAAGGCTTAAAACATGGAGAAATGACTTGCCAAGAACAGTAGGTATCAGGTAAAACTTGAACCCAAATCTTCCTGGATCCAAGGGCAGTTCTATCCACTATGGTGGAGAAAGGAATGGGGAAGACTAGGGAAGGGATTATCTTTTTAGGAGCTCCTTAAAGGAAAAGGTCTGTGTCCTACTTGTTTATTCCCTTATACCTGGGACAGAGTAGGTACTAAACTATTTTTTAACCCTACATAAAAAGGGCCAGAAAATGGCAATAAAAATATATTTTCCCTTAATACTTAAAAAAATTAACCATTGTATCACTTTCTCTTTATCATTTAAAAAAAAAAATGCAGAGGCAGAGTTCTGAGGTTTTAAGTGAAGGGAAAAAAGGACCTAAAGCCTTAACCATGGACCACTAGTTGCTTGCATATTTATCATCAGGCATGACCTTCTCCAGTCTTTCTTTGTGTCTCCAACACTTAGCACAGTCCCTGGCACATGGTAGATGCCTAAAAATTCTTCTTGATTTGACTTTATCCAAGAAGCAGTAGGGAACCACTGGAGGTTGTACTGACCAGGGAAGTAAAATGATCAGTTCTGTACATCTAAGTAAAATCACTTTGGCAGCTGGTCAGGGACTATCAGGAGATTAACAAGACAGTTTTCAAAAGAAGAAATTCAATCAATAAAAACTTTCCAAAACACTACTAGAGAAATGTAAATTAAAGCAGCCTATGATTCTACCTCACAGCCGTAAGACAGACAAAAATGACAAAAAGGGACACCAACAAATGTTAGTGAGGCTGCAAGAAAACCCCAAAACCCGAAAGCCACATTGGGGTAAATGTGAACTGGTCCAGACATTCTGAAAAGTAATCTGAAACTGTGCCCATGGGTTACTTAGTCATGTACACACTTCTTCACCCAGAAATTACCACTGTGCCTATACCTCAAAAAGATCAAAGGGAAAGGTTCCATGAGTAACTACAGATAGTTACAGAATTATTTTTGTGCTGACAAAGAAATTGAAAGAAACTAAGGATGTGCCCATCAATTGGAGAACGGCTTGGAAAAATTATGACACACGTAGAACATAATTATGCTTTAAGAAATGATAGAAGGGACAGTTTCAGAGAAACCTGAGATTTCTATGAATTGATGCAAAGTGAACCAAGCAAAACCAAAAAAACAACATACACAATGACAATCATCCTATAAACAAAACAACTCTGAAAGTCCTAATAACCCTGACCAATACACTGAACAACCACAATTCCACAGACCTGTTGAAATCTTGATCAGACAGAGAAGTAATGGTTTTGGTGCAGAATGAAATATGTATTTTTTGGACATGGTCAACGTGGGAAATGTTTTGCTTCACTATGTTGTAAGGTTCTCATTTTTTTTCTCATCTCCCTCTCCAATAAGGGGAAGATAAAACAAGATTTTCAATTAAAAAAATTATTAAGTATATTTTAAAGAGCTTAATCTTTTTGTAGGAATAATCTTCAATTCAGGTACAATAAGAGGAACATAACGGTTAAATTAAATCTACTGGGCAGAGGTCTGAAGTTTGGAAGCATTTTCAGCAACTCTTCAAGGAGCCCCCCAGCTGTCAACATGCCAAAGATCAAACACGTCAAAGTTAGTTACACCTGAAACAGTATGGCTACCACTTGGATTACCATGAGAAAAAGAAAAAGAAGCAAAGTTGAAAGGCTCAAAGAAAGCAAAGAAAATGATTGGTCTAAAAGCCAAAGTGGTAAACAACATCATGCTGAGAAGATGCAAATGAAAAAGACTCTCAGATGCACAGAAAGAGAAATACTAACGGAAAAAATGATGAAAAAATCCCCAAGGAGCAGTGCCTTCCTATCTGCTGGACAGAGAAGTACAATCTGGAGCCAAAGTCCTTTCCAACATTAAACAGAAAACAGAAAGCTGGTAAATGAGAAATTCCCTTGCCAAAAGTTCGCGCTCAGAGAGAAACAGAAGTGTTAAAGGAAAGAGAAGAGAACAGTTACTAAAGTCTGCATCCTTGAGGATGGCTGTCCTCCAAGACCCTTGAAATAGGAAAGCTTTATTAGGCCAATGGGCTTGCAACTTAAGAAGGCTCATGCAACTCATCCTGAACTTAAAGTCACTTTTTGCCTGCCAATACTTGGTGTGAAGAATCCCTCCTCCCCACTACATACAACTTTGGGTGTTATTACCAAAGGGACTGTAGGGACTGTCACTGAAATGAATGTGAGTGAGCTGGGTCTTGTGACACAAGGAGGCGAAGTTATCTGGGGAAAATATGCACAGTTTACCAACAATCGGGAAAATGATGGATGCATAAATGCTGTCTTGCTTGTTTGACTGATTGAAGTTCTACATCTTTGACAATTATTAAAGATTCTACAACATATTAAGAAAACAACAATCACTACATTGAACAGTCACAAAACAAAACCAAAGATCCAATTCTACACGTTGGTTGTTTTGATTTGAGGTTAACTTGGAAAGGAGATGAGATGCTATTTTCTGTTCTTTTATGAGCCTTTTTCCTATTTTGGAGTAGTAATAAAAAAAAGTTTGTAGCTAAAACAATTAAATCTATTGATAATTTAAAAAAACCAAATTATTAATTTTAAAGAACCTTCCCTCCTCCCCCCAAAAAGTTTAACAAGCAGCAAATTGACTGAAATGCTAGGGGGAGGGGAAGAAGAGAGAACAAGTGAAATACCACTTAGATTAACAGCTGCTGGGGGAAAAAAATCAAGATATAGTCTTGAATCAATGCCAGTTATTCTGAGAAAACAAAAGTAGGAGGTATGGTTCTAATGCTTGAGAAACTTATTTAGTTAAAAAACAAAACTAAAAGTCAGTGATAGAGAAAAGGAAATTGGATTTCTATAAAGATTTGGATTATACATATGAAAAAGACCATCCTACAGGCAGGAAACACCATTTCAGTTTAGGGAGTTAACTATAAAAGCCTCTTCCTGGACATCTTGAAGAATATAGGCAGCTAAGTAGGACATGTGATAAAATTCCTTTAACAGGCAGAATTATATTATATACATTATATTTACATGTGTTATATGTAAATTTCAAAGTTACACAATGTTTCACATATATTATTTTATTCTCACAATTTGCTGTGGCATAGGTGCTATTATTATCCCCGTTTTACAGATAAGAAAACTTAGCCTGGAAAAAAAGTGTAACTGGCCCAAGGTCACACTGCTCATAAATGTCAGAAATTGGAATGGAATTCTGGTCTTCCTCACTCTAGGTCCAATAGGTATCTACCGTAGTCATCTAGCTCCCTCATAAATGTTTAGATTTGGGGGTCAGAGTCAGTTTTCCTGACATTTCCAAATCAAACTGCCTGTACTCAGACCTTCATCTTCATCCTCATTTTGCCTCAGAAACTAGACTCTCTTAGGATCCTGGACTCTGATAGGCAGTCTTATATTGCCCAGAGTCAAGGTTCCACATCTCTAATCCTGTCTCCTCTTGCTTGCTCCTATTTTATGGACTCTAAGCTCCTGGAGAGCAAAATCCATCTTTCCTGCCAAACATTGAGGCAATTCCTATGTTTTTTTTCTCTTTATCCTTAAAGTAATGAGCGTACAATATCCTATTTATCTCCATTGTTCCTCTGAAGAGTTCTGTTCTGTACATAGGGGTTTGATAAATTCATGATTTTACTCTCTATACCCATTAGTATTTTAGAGATGTGGCTCATACCCCAGAATTTAAGCTTCTTGGGGGTTTTGCTTGCATCCTTATACTCCCAGAAACTAGTACAGAGCCTTGTATACAGTAGACAATTAATAAATGTTTATTTAATTCGATTACTGAATTCAGGTTTGTTTAAGACTAAAGGCTCACAATTGTTTTTCATCTGTCCTTACACATCTCCCTACCCCTTTGCTCATCTTCATTGCCTGGGAAGTGGACACTACTCAACTCTCAGATATAACAATGTTCTCTTTTCAAAGTACACCTCCTCAAATTTCAGACTTTCTGACTAAAAAGTAATACCAACATTTTACGGATCTGTAATTTCATTGGTGTAGGTTAACCTACTACCCCACCCCACATAAGGATCACAATTCCTCTACAATAAGATCCTCTCCATTCATTTCTGAGTACAAAAAATTAATCAGTGAAATTTCCCAAATTGGCTAGACTGGCCCTCAGATTTGGAGTTTAGGCTCATACCCAAAGTCTTTCCAGCATGGTAGAGGCCACCAGAACTTCCCACCAGGAGGTTAAAGCTGCAGAAGCCAGAAGTCGTTGCATGGACACTGCTAGAAAGTGGGAAAAATCATGCTATATGTGAGCTCAAGAAACTGAGGATATTTTAACCTGGAGAAGTCTTGGGGTAGACAGACATGATAGCTATGAGAATTCTTGGTATCTAAGGAACTAGAAACAATGGGTAGAAGTTGTGGACAGATAAATTTAAGCTTTGTAACAACTACTACAGAACTATCCCAAAGTGAATGAGCTGCTCTTCAAAATTGTCAAGTTTCCTTTCACTTGATGACTTCTAGCAAAGGATGTCATGGAGGAGCTTCACTAAGGTCTAACAATGGAAATCCTTAGATCTGTGACTCCTACTACATGGAAGAGGGATAAGGTTTTTTTTCCTGCTTGACCCCATTATTAGAAGCAATGAGTTAAAGTTGCCAAGCTTCAGGCTTCAAAGAAAATTTCCTAACAAGCAAAGCAATCCAACAAGTATGACTATTTCTCAGACATGCCATAGGAAGATCCTTTTCAGGTACAGACTGGACTAGAAGACCCTGAGGACCCTTCCAATATTCACATTCTATAATCCTATTTTATAGATTTTATTAAGAAGTAGCACTTGGTAGAGAGAAGATAGAGCATTAGACCAAATCAGGAAGACCTGAGCTCAAGTCCTGCTTTAGACACTAATTAGTTTTGTGACCCTAAGGAAGTTATTTTAAACTCTCTCAGTTTCCACTCTGTAAAATGCACATTATAATACACTTCACAAGGCAGCACAGAGGGTCAAATGAGATAACAGCACTTTCTATGTCATTTACCTTTACATAGCACCTACATTAACCTCAGCTATTATTAAACTATACATACCATTTGGTATTTAAACTTCTTTAAATGGTGACTTATGTACTCAATGACCAATTAGAAAAGGGCAGGAACTTCCCCATTATTCTGCAAAGTATAGCAGTCATTCACTGCCAAGAAAAACATGTTATTTGAAGGACTGCCAAGGTTATTTGTACTTCATATATGTAGAGAACTATACAAAAGACTAAGAGGCATTATTGCTGCCTGCCAAGAGTAGTCATCACCCCCAGATTCATGAAACTAATGCTATTAATTTATATAATATGCCGGGCATATTCATGAGTCAAGATATAAAAGTATGAAAGTATGTTTTAAAAATGTTACAGCACCCCCGTCCCCTAAGCAAGCAGACATTTGAAATGACTTTCCAGAATCTAATACCTACACAAAGGGAGTAGGAATGGAGGGAGAGTAGAGGCTCTCATTTCAAAAGTCTACATAATGGTAAACACTGATTTTTTAATAAATTTCAAAGTAGTTTGTTAGGATTATTTCCTAAAAATAAATGATGCACCTTATCAAATAAAAGTGTAGAAGCTTGGTTCTTGGAGAAGTCAATTACACCTATATTTCACAGATTATATATAATATACAGACACATATTATGTATAATCTCTATATATTACACAGAAGAAAAGAGAACCTGCCAAATTCATTAGGCTAAAAAAACCAATAAACAGAGCTCAGCTGATCCTTGTTTCTAAATGAAGAGTGTTAAATGTTTTTTGGCTGAAAAGCAAGTTCCTACTGGTGGATGATATTGTGGTGACTACGATCAAATAATCATAGGACCTCCTCAAAGTCAACCATGAATACTCAAGAGACTGGCTTTACAACCCATTTAGAAAAGACTCAATGGATGAAAAATAACTATAGCCTAGACCAACGGTGTCAAACTCAGGAGAGAAAAAAAAGAGAGGGCCCATTAAGGATCACTGAGGCCCCCAAGTTGAGTTAGAATGTTCTGGTCTATTTTTATTGATTTTGTAAACTATTTTCCAATTACATTTTAACCTGGTTTGATATGCACTTAAGATTGAGGACACCTCTGGTCCAGACTAAGACATATATCTGAGTAGCTAGTGGAGTTCATATACTAACATAAATATCTGGGAGAGGCACTTCAGACAGTCGATCACTTGGCCCAGAATATGTTGAAATGAGCAGGCTGGTTGCTTTTGAGATTGTGAAGAGCTTTAGATAATCCCAACCTACACTCCAGTGCAATAATTTTTTTAAAAACTCTTTTTAAACACAAATGATCTCTCAGCAATGTCCTATGGCTGTGAACCTTAGACAACCAGAACCTCTGAAATATCACATTGCGAGTAACCTAAGGGCAACTGAAGCCAAGCAGACTTCAACCTGTTCTCTGAGATGAATATCCCCAAACTAAAACGGAAGATGAGAAGAGAAGGCAGGCTGGTGAATTGAGGAGAAGGGTTGATAACAAATGGCCACAGAGCACAGCACCGTTCCTTAGGAAAAGTAAAACTATCCAGAGGAATGCCTCCAGCAAGGGTGGATCCTCAGGAGGGTTTATGGGAGAAAATGGACAAAAATTGAACGGGAAGAAGATAAATGCGAGCTGAGATCAACAAGTGGGAAAAGTTCCACGGTCAATGAGATCACAGAGTTACTACCTAAGTTCTAAGGCACAACCAGCTAGGGTGAAAAAAAAAATTCAAAGCCTTTAAACTGTACATTTATTGCTGCTTTTCCTGCTATCCCAAATGGCATTCTAAAATACCGAATGATTCTTCAGTGGCCTTCTCCCATAAGGATAACTGTATACAAAACTTAAAACCCCCTACAATTTAGTTTCTAACAATCTTCTAAACTCAAACCCCTCATCTCCTTTGTCCTATTTCAACTAAAATATTTTAAATACATTAAAAATCTTTTTAACATGCACGTTACAATCTCTGACGTTAAATATACATATATACACACATATACATATACACACACACAACCAGGCGTAATATATTTCATATACCTAATATGTATATAATGTGCGCATATACACATATCAGTTTAAATATTAGATAGGTGAAAATTAAACCAAATAAAAACTGAGCCTGGATGAGCATGGGAAAGCAAGCAGACAGGAGTCCCCTGTGGAGACGGCCATATCTCAGTCCAACAGGGCACCCCCGCGCCGGGTGGACAGGCTTGACAGTAGCCACGTGAAACATAAGGCTATCCTTGACCCACTAGGCAGTCAGGTGAACTCAATGGCCATCCTGAAATGCTTCGGTTCCCAGGAGGTTAATGGAAATTGAAGCCCAGCAGCCCAGCTCTGTGGCTCTTTTGGCTGCACCAGCAAAAAGCAGAGACAATGAGCATTCTGTGCACGGATCCGCTCCCATTGGTCGCTCTCTTCCCCCCCAGAAGCCCCTGATGTAATGTGCTTGGAATGCAGGGAGGGAGGAAGGAAGAAGGGGATTTAGGGAGGGGGGAGGAAACTCCTCTCATCTTTTCCCCCTAACCCAAAGGAGGCCAATGCCCCGCACCGAGTACCAGGCTAAACCCGCCCAGGGGCGCTGCAGCAGAGGAGCGATAAAGGCGCTATCGGCGAAGCCCAAGCGCTCAAATCGGCCCCCGGCCCCCGGCCCATTATTAGCGGGCACTTAAGAAAGGGCAGCCCAAGCTAGCCCGGCGCCTGCCAACTTGGCAGCGCGCTCCACAAGTTCCCGAGTCTCCCGGGGCGCGGGGAGCAGAGGGGAGCGGCGCGGGGGCTGGGGGCGATCGCCGAGCCGGGCCGGGCCGAGCCTCCTCCTCCCTCCCTCGGGCGGGGAGGGAACAATAAAGGACCTGGATTTGGCCACGTAGCCGCCCAGATTCACCGCCGCCGTCGGCCGAGGGGATGGGAGGGAGGGAGGAGGGAGGGAGAAGAGCCAGCCCATCAAGGAGACGGCCCGGAGGGAGGCAGCGGCGTCCCCCCAGCTCGGCGCGGGCCCTCCTCCGCCCCCTCCCGCACATGCAAAGCTCAAGTCAAGGGTCCGGGGGGCGCCCGCACCAGGGCAGCCCCGCACGGCGGTTAGGCACCAGATGCCTAGAGTCCCGCCGGAACAAAGCCGAAGGAGGAGGAGACCAACGGGGGCGGGGGGGGGGGGGGTAGCTGAGGGACCCTGCTCATCCAACGGGCCCCCTCCTAGGCTCCGGGACCACCCCGCCCAGCCCAGCCCCGGGCCGAGCCGACCGCATTTACCTTGTTCTTGACCTCGGCCGAGAGCCCGTACGAAGGGCCCTTGTTGAAATGGGTCATGGCGTTGGTGACTCGAGTCCGGTCCCGCGTGTCAACGTCCACGGCGCTGGATCCTGCTCCCTCGCTGGGTCCCCGACGTCGACGGCGGGAGTAGCTGCTTAGGATGCTCCGGGGGTGTCCCGGGAGGCCACGCTAGGAAAGCGGCGCTCGGGGGACCAAGGCGGGCGTCCGGGTCTGGCCCTGGGGCTGGGCTAGACGGCTGCCCGCAGAACGTTCTAGTACGGGACCGGATTCCCCTGCACCACCCGCGCCGCGGCTCCCCGCAAACTGCCCCCCTCCCCTCTTCCCGAAGCCTTTAGGGATTGGCGGAGGAGACCGACCAATGGGGAAGCTCCTCCTCCCCGCCCTCCTTTCCAGGGGGAGCAAGTCTGGCCAATGGAAAGGCCGAGAGGGAAGTTAAGAGTCCTTCCCCCTCTTCTTCTCCCCCTCCCCCATCCCGGAGACGATCGGACCACCTCGTGCCCCCTAGCTGGGCCGGGCGGGGCCGGCGGCTCCACCTCCGGGCGGGGCCGGGAGAAGGAGAGAGAGTGGGAGCCTGAGGCGGGGCTGCGCTGGGAGCCGGGGGCGCCCCCTCAGCCGAAGCCTGGAGATAACGTCAACGACCTGGCATCCACCACCACCCCCGGTCCGGTCCGGGGCTCCCGTCGGCCCGCCGGTGCCCTGCACAGAAGAGCAGGCCCGGGGTCCGCAGGACCCCTGCCCCTCCCAGGCTGCCCAGGGGGTCACCCGGGCTCACCCCATCTCTTGGGGCTGCCTCCCCGGGGTGCCAAGTGAAGATGCACACTGGGGTCCCCCTGAGGTGCAGAGCTCCGAATGTAGTGAGAAAAGGGCCGAGCAGAACGAGACAGGAGAGAGAAAAGCAGAAGGCCCCGCAGGGATCCCACCCCGACTCCGCATGCTAAGCCCTGCGGTGACGGTGGCACCAAGGACTAGCACTGTAGGTAGCATTCTGAAGTTTGCAGGTGCTATACGCATTTTGTACCTTCCGATTCTCACAACGACCCTGTGTGCTTATGATTATTCCCATTTTTCAAATAAGGAAACTGAGGCTGAGAGGTTAAATGCCCATGCTTGGGTCACCCAGCTAAGCTAGTAAGCCTCGAGGTCCAATTAGAACTCAAAGATCTTTTAGAGATACTGTTGTTTGTTTTTAATGACAGACCCTGCCCTCCAGGAGCTTATGGTGGGTGGATCGGGGAATATGAGATCAATAGTGAGGAACGGGGAATAAATACTTGTCCTTGTGCCCTCATGGATCTGCTCTCTCAAAGATCTAACCATTCCCTTCTCATATACCTTGCAGCCTATCTTTGCCTCCTCACTGGGAACACAGATCTACTTTTTGCCTGAATCTATACTAGGAAAAATGGGTATCTGGCTCAGAACTATGAAATTTTGAACTTGGCCAAAAAACTTGAAGAAATTTTTTAAAAGGATATAGCTTCCGAGATGAAACCCCCACCCCTTAATACCAAGTTTAGCAATATTGTTTGGATGCTTTGATGATTTTTCTGTGGATTAGACCATTTGGGGGTTTTCTTGGCAGAGATACTGGAATAGTTTGCCATTTGCTTCTCTAACTCATTTTACAGATGAGGAAACTGAGGCAAACAGGGTTAAGTGGTTTGCCCAGGGTCACCCAGCTAGTAAGTGTCTGAGGCCAGATTTTGAACTCAGGAAAATGAGACTTCCTGATTTTAGCCTCTTGGTTGCGGCCACTGGGCTACTACCTAGCTGCAACTTGCTTTGATGATACCTTTTCCTATTTGAACCAAAAGATCATCTCCAGAATTTTCTTCATCCTGAGATACACTGAGCTACCTTTGAGCTAAAATACACTCATAACACCAAAATTACCCTTAACTACTCCCCCAAACTCCTCTGACTCCTGCACCTGCTTGGAAGATTCTATAACTTGAATCATAGTACTTGACTAGTAAACACTAGTTTTTCTTAGTGATCTTTCCCTTTCCTTCTTTAATTGTGGATTTCTAGTCATTTGTGCTGGGGACCAGCTTCAGAGTTTAAGTTAAGTGGAAGTCAATGAAGCAAATGAGTTGTCCATAAATTATCCTTTTTGTCAGGTAACCCACCTGTCTTTTTAGGGGTCAGACATTTCTCTGATACACGCCCTCTATATTCCTCTCCATTTACCCTTTGTCCTCAACTTCAATTCCAAAGATACTTCAGAGTCTATGTCTCAACTAACAGCCATATGGTAATACTAGATACAATAATAATAGAATATTAGTGTTAAAAAGATGAGTCCATTTCAAGTTTGAGAGTTAATAAAAACTACAATTTTCCAACCAAATTATTTATACATATATAAGTTTAATATGACAAAGTGTTATGGGATCTATGGTAGGGGCAATATCCTACCCCTCCTCCGTTATGCAAATTACGCTAGTTTTTCTTTAAAAAGGTATGAGACTATCCTCAATACTAGGTTGGCTCAGGGGACTAAAGGCTTAATCTGTTGACATCAGTTCGGGTCACCTGAGTACTAAACAGCCTTAAGGAGATCCAGGTGCCCTTTCTGAAGCTTGGCTGATGGATCTTAATAGGCATCTCAGGCAGAGGAGTTCCATTCAGCTGAGTACTCAGTGGTGTCTTTAGTACCTGTCCTTGAATATCCTTCTGCAATGGCTAAGTAAATCTTCAGTTGTTGTTCATCCTTCATTCTCAAACCAATCATATCAAGAGGGTGATGTCTTGACTTGATTTGGAATTGAATTTAAGTGAGGCTGACCACTCTGAGCAGCTCTGCCTTAAGTGAGGGGGCACACTTAGAGAGATAGTACTCTGTGCCTGGAGAAAATGAGCCTAAACTTAGTTTTTATAAAGCATTTATCCCATAAAATTCATTCCCAAATGGGGCACAACCTATTGATCCCCTTTTAGCATATAACTTGGGACTTTATTCTTCACCAGGCTCTTCAGTCCACAAAGTCTGACACGCACTCCAATATCACCCCGCATCCCACCCCAATCTCTGGTAAGTTTCCTTTCCCAACTTTTCAAAGCTCACAAGGTCTTAGCCTAACCTAATGTTCCTTCACCTAAGAGCAGCAGAGATTTGTATTCTTGGCCAGGTAGGGATATTATGAATATTCAAACCAGTCAGGCAAGAAAGAGGGGCCAAATTGTCCAGTTAATTAATGCCTTTCGTAATCATTCTTAGTTCTGGCTCAACAGTCATTTTAAAGGTTCTACATTTTCACAGGGTAAGGAGACCAGAAACAATCCGTGCACATACTCTGAAGTTCATGTGGGAGTTGCATTAGCAGAGCATGTTTTCATGCTTATAAGAACTGGATTCATCGGTCAGTCCCACTGCCCACTACACACACACACACACACACACACACACACACACACACACACACACACACGGGTTTTCTCTTGATAGACTATAAGCTCTTTGAGAAATAAGACCAATTATTTCTCATCTTTGTATCCTCAGTCCCTAGCACAACCTCAGCCATGAAATGTGCCTTCTAAGTGTTTATTGATTGATGGATTGATTAGCCCTAGGTGGATATCAGTGTGGCACATGGGCTTTCGCCTGATACATCACCTGCCCATTTCCTTTTCCAATCATAAATATCTGATGTAACATTTTATGCTGTTTTGTGCTCATAATTTATCATTGATAATATGCTACAGTCCATTTATACCCACCATATATCTCTCTGTTGCTCTTTGTGTGAGGCTTAGAGATTGTGGTATTCTTTGATTTATGGCTCTGTAGCATCACCCAAAATATACTGATGTTAAGAAGATGAGATTTTGTCTCACAGATAAGCTTGGGATCATTGGAAACAGTAATGCAAGCCAGACTGATCTCTCCCTCCTATTCAATTCTAGACCCAGTTTTCTCCATCTGTAGAACAGGTTCAAGAAGTATTTACCGATGAATCAGTTCTGATTTTAACATAAGGGGGTAAATATGACCATAGATTTAGAGCGAAGGGACCTTAGAGGTTTTCTACTCCAATCTTCTAATTTTCTAGATGAGGAAAATGAAATGAGATGTGAAGAGACTTACCCAAGGTCATGAAAGTCATAAGTAGCAGAGAAGTGAATTAGTCTAGGAAATCTCAGCCCTTCTACAGCCCAAATTTGAAATGACACCAAAGGCAAAGGCAATAGTTGTTTTATCAATTCCTGATAGTAGGTAGAGAGACATTGGCCTTTTCAACTCTGGAATTCCTTTTCATGAGGGTCTTAGGGAGAGACCAAGTCTGGGGTCTTCTGGGGTTATGAGATCAGAAGATCTCTTGCTGGGACTTAAGGTCACTTCCATGCCTTTACAAAGTATCTGAGTAAGACTTGTGGAGGAATTCGTAATTATTACTAATAAAACTTATAAATAATTTCAGAATTTGTTATTCCATTTTAGAAATACACATGCACATTCACACGAAGAAAATCATTAACACAAGTTATCCAAAAATTATGGTAATCACTGTATATTCACTTTAAATCATCATAGCAACTCCTTCTTTCCCTTTCTTTCTTTTCTTCCTTCCTTCCTTTCTTTGTTTCTTCCTTTCTTTCTTTTTTCATTTTGAGAGGGATGTTGCAATTTGGGAGCTTCTTTTCTAAACTGAGTTGCCATAGCTGGTTCCACTACTTCTGGTCAAACAAGAATGTTCACTTGATTTTAGCTTCCACGGAACAAAACTCAATTATCAGTTCTGATCTTGAAATTTCACCTCTCTGTTCTGGAAATATGAGTCATAAGGTTTTTTCTGATTGAAGAATTGTTGTTACTAACCTATGTGACTGGACAAATTAGTGATGCTCTCCACAGGGCAAGTTTGAAGGATGTTTGAAATTGAGGTGCCTCAAAACCAATCAGATGTGCATATCCAGCAGGCAGTTTGTAATGTGAGATGAGACTTTAGGGGAAAGATTAGGACTGATTTGGGAGTCATCTGCATCAAGATTATATTTGAATACAAGGAGATTAAGAAGGAAAGATTAGATGTGTAGGAGGAGAACAAAGAGGTAGTGACGTCATGGAAACCACATAAGTAGTGGAGTCACAGTGTCCAAAGTTTCAGAGAAGTCACTAAAGAGTGTGTTAAGTTTTGGGTTTTTCCTTTGTTTTAGTAAATAAGGTATTCTTGGGAAATTTATAGAGAGCAGTCCCATCAAGAGAGGGCACCATCAAACATTCTGTAGAAAACTTGAGATTTAAAGGGGGGTAGAAATTCTCAACACCATCACAAGTTGCTTGAGTTAGACAGAATTTTATAATTATCCAGTGGGAAATGAATTTTTAAAAATTCAAATTAATACTTCATTTCTTTCTGTGTTCACTCTTAGAATTACTACTGTGACCTAAACCTGACTTAAATCATCTTTAGGAACCATTCTAAGTATAAAGCTACTTTATTCACATTTCAAAAGTGCTTTTCATTTTATTTTTGAAAGGTTGGTTTTCAATCATGTTCTCCCCCCCAAAAAAAAAACAGATTATGAAACACAGGTCCTTTCTCATGGGAGAGAGGCAGGGGACAACTAGCTTAGCATGTTGTATATGCTTTGTCAGATGTGGTTACTATAGTCGATGTTTTCTCTGTAATTATTTTTTGTGTTACAAGGGAGGGTTCATATCTCTAAGTGCTGGGGAGATATTTCCAGAAATGACTGTAATGTAAAAAACAAAAGGCATCAATAAATTTTTTTTTAAAAAGAAAGTTTGGTTTTATTTCAGCTTAGAATGTCAGGCATTTTTAAACGAGTATGCAATGATCTTAATGGAAATACCTGGGCAGTGAATATTTTGTTAAACTGTCTGGCCATCAGTTCTTAAGTTGTCACATCATGAATTTTTCTTTTAACGATCTTTGCTCCTTGCAGGCACTCTTATAGCTCATACGATCCATTATCAGTTTACTGTTCCCTTAATCCCAGTAACCCAAAAGCACTGCGGTGGGCACAATAATCAATTAACAACAGACATTTGTTAAGCACATGCTAGGTTCTAGGGAAGTTTTTAAAGTAATGTTTTATTTTCTCCCCAATTACACGTAAAAACAATTTTTAACATTCTTTTTTTTTTTTAATTTTGAGTTCCAGATTTGTTCCGGGAATTTTAAGAAGAACTTGGGATACAATGACAAAAATGAAGGTCTCTGCCCTCAAGGCGCTTTTCCTTTACTGGAAGGAAATAATGTGTACAGAAATAGATAAATACAAAATGAATACAAGGTAATTGTATTTATTACACTATCAGCTGGAGGGATCCGTAAAGGCTGCATGGAGGACTCAGCCTTTGAGCTGAGCTTTGAGATAAATGGGGGATTTGGAGAGATGGAGGAAGTGAGGAGGAATTGCATTTCCAACATGAGGAGCAATCTATGTCAAGTAGCCAATTTGGAAATCAGTGAATGAAGAACAGCATGGCCAGTTTAGTTATAGAAACTACCTGGAAAAGTAAGTTGGAGTCAGGCTGTGAGGACTTTTAATGACAAAGGAGTTTGTATTTCATCTCAGAGGTACCAGAAAGCTACTGGAATGTATTGAGGAGGAGAGTAACAGTCAAATGTGCTTTAGGAATATCACATTGGTAATTGTATTGAGGCTAAGATCATAATAGAGCTGGATGGAGAAGGCACAGAGACAACTTTGAAGGCTATTTCAGTAGCCCTGATAAGGGATAACAAGGGCCTGAACTTGACCACATGAATGGAGAGAAAGGAATATATTCAAGAGAGATTATGGAAGATTGCACATATATAGCCCATATCAAATTGCTTATCTTCTAAAGGAGGGAGGGAGGAAGAAAATTTGGAACTCAGAATTTTTTTTTTTTACTTTTTTATTTTTTCCTATATATTATTATCTTTTTTATTGTGGGGCTTTTCTTTTCTTTTTTCTTTTTTTCAGGTGATACATGTTTTTAAAGCATTTACAATATGGACCACAAGAGAATTTTTTTTTTAAGACATTAACCAACTGAGACACAGATAATATTTATGTTGCTAACTTCACAAGCTCTTGACCTAATTGTCTCCACAGTATTACTAAGAATTAAAGGACCCTAACTTAATGTTGTTCATGTAAAGTCCTATGCCTAATAGCTTAATTTTAGACAACCTCGGATGTTCCCCTATCCATAATCTATAATTGAATAGATCTGGTATTAAGCTTACAAACCTTTTGACTATTGGAAATTGCCACCAATAGTAAGGACATTGCAGGGATACAATATCTCCCCAACTTCATGTCAGTTCCAGGCAGGATTAGATTATCCACTTGCATTCAGTCAGCCTTAAAGTCTACCAGGTGTCAGTGGGGAAATTGAGGCAGGAGAATCTCACCTCAGCCTATGCTGAACAGCCGCTCTCCCACCCTTCCCTTGAGATCATCTATGCAGTTCATACCAGCATCTCATCAGCTTACTGGTATCATGTATTGGAGGCTCAGATCGCCTTTCTTGCTACCCATACCTGGAGTTAGACTCAGAAGAACATTCACTTAATAGTCCCATAGCATCTAAAAATGGCAAGTTCCAGTAACCAGGTTTAAAATATGATTATAGTTTCACTTTGGCAAAGGAACATCTTTTGAGGCAAGTCTTAAGTGGAGTACATGTCTTTCTATACATGTTCTAGTTCCTGGTTAAATGGCAATCATAAAATCAAATTTACTATTAAAACCTTGACTTTTCCATTAATGCCAAATTTTACCCGAGGTTACCTTCCTTTAGGAAATTTAGACTGCAATTCTTTTCTCCAAACTAAAGATGTGATTTATTCTCAGTAATTAATTCAGTCTATTGTTTTAATACTAATTGCTTTTACCTCACTTTGTAACATGTCCAATTTTTCTCCCCATCACTCCTCTCCTGCCCCCCCCCCCGCCTCCCCCCTGCCGTTTCCTAATACCTTGCATTCTGATTACTCCTTCCCTCAATGTACCCTCCCATCCCCATCTTTTCTCTTTTCTTGCAGGGCAAGATGAATTTCCATACCCCTATCCCTGTAGTTCTTATTTCCTGATTATATGCAATAAAAATTCTGAATATTCGTTTCTAATACTTTAAATTCAAACTTCTCTCCCTCCCCCCCTCCCTCCCCAGCCCCACTGAGAAGGGAAGCAATTCAATACAGATTAAATATGTGTTGTTTTGCAAAAGACTGCCATAGTAATCATGTTATATAATACTAATTATATTACCCTCTGACCTACCCTATCCCTCCTTATTTCCCCCCCTACAATTGACCTTGTCCCTTCTTGAAAGTATTTATTTCTAGTGACTCCCTTCTCCCATTTGCCTTCCCTTCTAACATGCTTGCTCCACTTGTCTCCTCCTCTTCTACTTTCCTGTGGTGTTTATAGATTTTTATATCAAATTTAGTGAGCATGTTATTCCCTCCTTCAGTCACACATGGGGAGAGTAGCTTTATTTCCCCCCCTCCTCCCCTTCTCCCTTATCTCCTCCATTGAATAAGATTTTTCTTATCTCTTTTATGGGTTATAGCCTACCCCATTCCATAACTCCCTTTCTCTTCCCGGAATTTTCCTCCTTCACCCCTTAATTTTTATTTTATTTTATTTTGTGTGTGTGTGTGTGTGTGTGTGTGTGTGTGTGTGTGGATATCATCTCTTCTGATATAACACACCCTATACTCTCTATCTAAGTGTATGTGTGTGTGTGTGTGTGTGTATGTATGTACAATCTCTCCAACTACCCAAATACTGAGAAAAGATTCGAGTTAAAAATATTTTCTTTCCATGTAGTAATGTAAAAGTTCAGCTTTAGAGAGTCTTTTATGATTTTTCTTTTCTGTTTACCTTTTCATGCTTCTCTTAATTCTTGTCTTGGGAAGTCACATTTTTAAATACAGATCTGGTCTTTTCCTCAACATGAAATCTTGAAATTTGTCCATATCACTGAATGACCATTTTTTCCTTTGAAGTATTATATTCAGATTTGCTGGGTAGGTGATTCTTGGCTTCAATCCCAATTTCTTTGACTTCTGAAACATTCCACTCCAAGCCCTTTGATCGCATAATGTTGAAGCTGCCAGATCCTGTGTTATACTGACTGTATTTCCACAGTACTCAAATTGTTTCTTTCTAGCTGCTTGCAGTATTTTCTCCTTGATCCAGAAACTCTGAAACCTGGCCACAATATTCCTAGGACTTTCTATGTTCCGGGTTCTTTCAGGAGGTGAACAATGAATTCTTTCAATATCCATTTTGCCCTCTGATTCTAGAACATCAGGGCAGTTTTCCTTGATAATTTCATGGAAGATAATGTCTAAGCTCTTTTTTTTGATCATGGCTTTCAGGTAGTCCAATAATTTTTTTTTTTTTATTTTGTAATGTTTAACAATCACTGCCATACAATTGTGATTTTATCCCCCCCACCTACCCCCCACTACCCGCCTCCCTCCCCACGACTGCATACAATTCTGTATAGATTCTACATATACTTTCCTATTGAGTATATTTTCACTATAGTCATGCTATGTAGTTAGACTAAGATAAATGAAAGAAATCGTATAACAAATCAGAACATGATACACAAACACATACACATACACAAACATGATCTGCTGCAATATGTGAGTGACTTCCATATTTCTCTCTCTGAGTGTGGCAGGCATTTTGCCTTGAGATCCTCCATTGGGATTTTTTTTTTTTTTTGGTAAGAAGTTCTTGTGTTATTACAAAAATCTAAGTCTACCAGAAAAAACTCTCACACACTGTGGTTGTTGCTGTGCATAAAGTTCTCCTGGTTCTGCTCCTTTCACTCAGCATCAGGTCATATAAGTCCTTCCAGGCCTCTCTGAAGTCTTCTTGTTCATCATTTCTTATGGCACAATAGTACTCCATTACATTCATATACCATAATTTATTCAGCCATTCCCCAATTGATGGACATCCCCTTGACTTCCAGTTTTTGGCAACTACATAGAGTGCTGCTATAAATATTTTTGTACATGTGGGACCCTTTCCCATTTTTATGATCTCTTGGGGATACAGTCCTAGTAGCGATATTGCTGGGTCAAAGGGTATGCACATTTTTGTAGCCCTTTGGGCATAGTTCCAAATTGCTCTCCAGAATGGTTGGATGCGCTCGCAGCTCCACCAACAATGAATTAGTGTTCCAACTTTCCCACATCCTCTCCAGCATTTATCATTTTCTTGTTCTGTCATGTTTGCCAATCTTATAGGTGTGATG
The DNA here is from genome assembly GCF_028372415.1 of Notamacropus eugenii. NCBI lineage: Eukaryota > Metazoa > Chordata > Mammalia > Diprotodontia > Macropodidae > Notamacropus > Notamacropus eugenii. Next base: position 270,361,314 of record NC_092873.1, read on the forward strand.
TGGTACCTCAGAGTTGTTTTGATTTGCATCTCTCTAACCAATAGTGATTTAGAGCATTTTTTCATATGATTATAGATAGCCTTAACCTCTTCCTCTGAAAATTGCCTGTTCATATCCTTTGACCATTTATCAATTGGGGAAGGTAGTCCAATAATTTTAAAATTATTTCTCCTGGATCTATTTTCCAGGTCAGTTGTTTTTCCAATGAGTTGTTTCACCTTATCTTCTATTTTTTCAAATTTTTGATTTTGTTTACTAACTTCTTGGTTTAACGCACAGTCATTCGTTTCCCTGGACTCAATTCTCTCTTTCAATGAATTATTTTGTTCAGTGAGCTTTTGAACCTTCTCCTCCATTTGAGTAATTCTGCTTTTTAAAACCTCCTTCTCCTCATTGGCTTTTTGGACCTCTTTTTCCAATTGAGTTAGCCTCTTTTTAAAGCTGCTCTTTTCCTCAGTGTTTTTTTGATTCTCCTTTAGTAAGCTGCTAACTTGTTTTTTAAGGTCTTCTATTGCCTGAGCCAAATTTAAGTCCCCTTTGGAGGCAGGGCCCTTGACTTCCTCTGACAGTATGCCTTGGTCTTCCTCATCCGAAAGGATGGGGGGAGATACCTGTTCCCCAAGAAAGTAACCTTCTATTGTCTTATTTTTTTTCCCTTTTCTGGGCATTTTCCCAGCCAGTTACTTGACTTCTGAGTTTCCTCTCCACACCCACCTTGCCTCCAGTTCCACCCAGCCAGTGCTTGGGGGCTGAGATTCAAATGCTGCTCCCAAGCCTCCAGGGCTTTCGGTGGGGGTGGGTCTGGGGTTGGGGCTGGGGCTGCTATTCATTGTGAGATTAAGTTCAGCTGCTCAGGTGGGGGCAGGGCTACCACATATGGCTTAGTTCCCTCAGGGGGTTTATGGGGAGACCTTCAATAATGGGCGCGGGCCACTGCCTGTTTTGGGAACCCTTGTCCGCAGCTGCCTCTGCTGCTGCCTCCCAAGGAGGCCTGAGTTATGGGGATACCTGCTCCCCTCTCGGCCAGCCAAAAAGACCCTCTCACTGACCTTTGGCGCCTGTGGGTTGAGGGATCTGTGCGGCAGCTGGAGATTCTGCCCCTGAAGCCTTCTCAGACCTGCTTCTCTCAGTGCCTTGTGGCCAAGGCAGGGATGGGGTCTGCTCTGGGTCTGGTGTGTGACAGACTTTCCCATTGGTTTTTCAGGTCTCTCTGGAACAGAAATCTCCTCCACTCTGTTGTTCTGGGGCTTCTGCTGCTCTAGAATTTGTTGAGAGTTCTTCTTTACAGGTATTTTATGGGCTGTGGGGTGAGCGCTAAGAGTCTATGTATCTTTCCACTCTGCCATCCTGGCTCCTCCCCCAGAATTTTTTTTAATTGAATGTATTTACATGCAATTGGAAAAAATAAAATACTGTAAAAGAGATTTTATGGAGGTGGAAAAGCTGAGAAAGAGTGAGGAGACAAGTATGCTTCTGAGTTTTAGAACGTGACTGACTAGAACGTGGTGGTAGATACCAGGAAAAGATAATAACTTATTTTAGACATGTTGAGTTTGAGATGCCTACAAGATTGTTTGAAATCTTCATTTGGTGATGCATGAAATTAGGGATGGACATATAGATCTGAGAGTAATCTGCATAGAAATGATAATAAAGCTCCTGAGAGCTGACAGAGTCACAAGTGAATGAATGAATAAATGAATGTATGAATGAATGAATGAAAAAGTATTTATTAAAGGTTTACTCTGTGCCAAGCACTATGCTAACTGCTAGAGATCCAAGGAGAAGAGGCAAACAAGTCTCTGACCCCAAAGAACACAAATTCCAATTGCAAGAAACAACATATTAAAGAAAATTTAAAAGCTGTAAGTTCTAATGGTGCCATGGTGAAGCATAGATGGCAAGGCCCAAGAGTCCTTAGGTTGCCTAAGTAGGTCACCAAATGAAAACTGTGTGGAGAGAAGATAAGGCCTAGGACAGAGCCTTGGGACTGGAGTATGAAGGAGAGAAAGTTTGGTGCAATGTGTAGGGAGTTTGACTTAGAATCAGGTAGAACTGTGTTCATATCCCACCACTGATACACTGTGGTTAGGGATAAATCACTTAACCTTGATGGGACTCAGTTTCCTTATATGTAATATGAGGGAAATGGACTTAAGAAAGATCTCTCTCAGTTCTAAATCTATAATTCTTTTATTCAGCAAAGAAAACTGAGGTTTGGTCAGGTAAGTAAAAGCCTGGGAGCCAAGAAAGAAAAAAATATTCAGGAGGAGAGGCAGCTAAAGAGTTTCAAAAGATGAATAAAGGTCAAGAAGGATGAAGACTGAGAAAAGCCATAGCATTTGCCAAGTAAGAGATTACTTTGAAGAGAACCCACATATTTTAGGACAGCTAGGTAGCCCAGTGGATAGAGTGGCAGGCCTGGAGTCAGGAAGATTCATCTTCCTGAGTACAAATCTGGCCTCAGACACTTATTAGTTGTGTGACCCTGGGCAAGTTGTTAACCTTGCTCGCCTCAGTTTCTTCATCTGTCAAATGAGCTGAAAAGAAAATGGCAACCACTCCAGTATCTCTACCAAGAAAACCCCAAATGGGGTCATGAAAAACTGGACACAATTGAATAATAACAACAAAGGCTGAGAAGTAAATGAGGAGAGAGGACATGGAGACAACAAACACAAATAACTTTTGCTTAGAATTCTGCTATGAAAGCAGAAGAGATATAGGTTATAATCTGAGGGGATTATAGGATCAAGTGAAGTTTTTTAAGGACCTAAACATGTTTGTAGTCAGGAAGGAGAGAAGAGACAGTGTAGTGAAGCTTATAGACCCCTTCTCAGAATAATGATTTTAAATGCAGAAAATAAAATACATAGGCTTACAAAAGAAATCAATTATATTAAAATTAAGTTGTAATTTTTCCCCCCATCCAAGTTCATGGACTCCTTGAAATGTATTCATAAATCCTTTGGTGGGGGGGTGGGGGATCTGTTATCCCCAAATTAAGATCTACTTGGACTTTGTCCCATCAGTCCTAAATTGTCCACTGTATCTTCACTCTCTTCCTGTTGTTATAGATAAGTTCAGGTCTTCTCTATCTTTACAAAACAAAATAAAACTGGCCTAGCCATAGCAGATGTAAAACTGTATTATATAGCAGCAACCATCAAAACTATTTGATATCAGCTTAAGAAATAGAGTGATGGATCAGTGAAGTAGGCTAGGTACACAAGACACAGTAGTCAGTGACCATAGTAATCTACTGTTTGATAAACCCAAAAATTCCAGCTTCTGGGACAAGAACTCATTATTTGACAAAAACTTCTGGGAAAACTGGAAAATAGTATGGCATAAATTAGGCATAGACCAACACCTTATGCCATATACCAAAATAAAATCAAAATAGGTACATGATTTAGATGTAAAGGGTGATACCACAAGCAAATTAGGAGAGGAAGGAATAGTTTACCTGTCAGATCTATGTAAAAGGGAAGAATTTATGATCAAACAAGAGATAAAGAACATTATGAAATGAAAATGGATAATTCTGATTACTTAGCTCTTCTCAGCAATACAATAATCTAAGACAATTTCAAAAGACTCATGATGGAAAATACTATCCACATCCAGAGAAAGAACTTTGAAGTCCGAATGCAGATCAAAGCATATTATTTTCTCTCTTTTTTTCTTTCCCTTGATTTTTCTTTCACAACATGGCTCAGGTGGAAACATGTTTAATATCATAGTACATATAGCCTATATCAGATTGCTTGCCATCCTGGGGAAGAAGGGAGAGAGAAAAATATTTGGAACTCAAAATCTTATAAAAGTGAATGTTGAAAACGATCTTTACATGTAATTGGAAAAAATTAAGTGGGGGAAAAAATAACAAAAGAAAACAAAGAAAAAACAACTTTGCTTGCCTGTTATATCCTCAAATCATTGGCCAACGTTTTTCTTCCTTTCTATTATGCAACTTAAAAAAAAAGTAATCTATACTCTCAGCCTTCTTTCTCACCACCCATTCACTCCCAAACCTCCGGGGCTCTGGCTCCTATCTCCATCACTCTACTGAGCTTGCCAAAGTCATTAATAAGCTGGATAAGAAACACCTTAGGAGTAATGTGATAGCTGTCTTAAAGGGCCTTCATGTGACAAGGTTTCATCTTGTTCTGCTTGGAACCAGAGGAAAAACTAGGAGCAATAAATGGAAGTCCCAAAGAAACAGGTTTAAGTTTGATGGAAGAAAGTATTTATTTAAAGAGAGAGAGAGAGAGAGAGAGAGAGAGAGAGAGAGAGAGAGAGAGAGAGCCAGAGACAGTCATGAACTCTTTCTGGAAGTAATGAGTCCCCCCTCAATAGAGGTCTTGAGATAAGGTTAAATGGTCACTAGTAGGGATGTTGTGGAGAGGATTCCTGCTTGTGTTTGGTTGAACTAGATGAACTCCAGTCATTTCCATCTCTTGAGACCCCGGGATTTGCTTTCAATAAATCTAATGACTTTTTCTTTGTCTCTTCCTCTCTGTAGCACCAACCATCCCCTCCTTCAGGATACCATCTCCTCCCTTGTTTATGACTTAGCACTCTCAGGGTTCATTTTCTATCTCTCTAACAGTTCCTGCTCTGTCTGCTTTTCATGCTAATCACTTTTTTTTCATCACTTAAACTTGGATATCCCCCAAGGTGGTCGGTCCCATTTGCCCCTTTTCTCTCTTCCCCTTGGCTATATACAGTTGTGGGATGTCAGGACTGGAAGGGACCTTAGAGGCTACTGGTCCAACCCATACCCAGAAAAGGATCCCCTCTAGAGGCAACATGGCATAGCGAATAGAAAGTTGGCCTTGGAGTCAGAAAGATCTGGGCTGTAGTCCTGACTGTGTGACCTTGGATAACTCATTTAACCTCTCAGGGCCCAGGGTAAGACTACAAGTTGCAGAGGAGATGCTGATCTGCCTGGGTAGCTAGAGTTCCTTCACTGGGAGTTCCCTTTACCAATTAAATCATTAGTCCTATTCCCTCCTCACCCACTAAAATTAAAAAAAAAAATCCCTAACAATTGGCCCTCTATGAAGATCCCTAGGAAGGGGAATCCACTACTTCCCAAGGTGATCTATTTCACTTTTCAATAGCTCTAATTATTAGAAAGTTTTTCAGTGCATTAAATCTGAATCCACCTCTACAGTTTCCAGACACTCCTCCAAGTTCTTCCACCTGGGTGAAAAAAAAAATCAAGTCCCTCTTCCATGACAGTCCAGTCCATTAAATCCTGGAAAACAGCTAGCATATTCCTCATTGGTGTTCTTATCTCTGGACTGAAGCTTTTCATCAACAATCAATTATGATAAAACTCAAAGCACTTCATGGAGAAGGCAGCAATTGAGGAAGCTTTAAAGGATGTGTTAAATTCGGACAGAAGACACGTAGAGCATGTTAGTAAGGGAAAACGTGTAAGATAAAGTCAAGGAAGTGAGACAGTGCCTAATCTGGCCAGGCAAGACCCATAGGGTAGATTGGGTTGAACAGCTAAAAAGAGGGAATTAATATTATGGAAATTGGTTTTACATGATTGCATATATATAACCTATGTCAAATTGTTTACCATCTTAGGAAGAGAGGAGAAGGTAAGAAAGAATGAAAGGAGAAAATTTGGAACTCAAAATTTTATTTAAAAAAATGAATGTTTAAAATGTAATTGGAAAAAAAATGCTATTTTTTTTTTTAAAGGAGTCAAGTGGCTTAGTGGGTAGAACTCTGGACCTGGATCCTGGAATCTGTTGCTGTTCAGTCCTGTCTGATTCTTCCTAACCCCATGGACCATTGCTCACCAATGCTGTGCAAGGGGTCTATTTGATTCTGGAATACGTGAATTCAAATCCAGCCTCAGATACTTGGTAGCTGTCACTAACCTCTATTTACCTTGGGTTAATGATAGCACTTTCCTCCCAGGATTGTTGTGAGGATCAGATGAGATAATATATGTAAAGGCACTTTGCTATGAGCCATCAAAGATCTGCATATAGTGAAATGCCAAGATGAAAGCAGAGTTGTAGGAAAATTAATCTAGTTAGAGTAGACAGGCTGGATTAGGGAAAAATGAAAGACTGAAGAATGCTGGGTTAATTCAAATGTCAGGTGATCAATCAGGGGTTTTTGTTTGTTTTGGGGTTTTGTTTTTTGTTGGTTTTGCCTTTTTTCTATACCTAGTGCATAGCACAGTTCCTGGCACATAGCCTTGTTATTGTTGTTGAGTTGTTTATGTCCTACCCAATTCTTGGTGACCCCATTTGGGATTTTCTTAGCAAAGATATTGGAGTGGTTTGCCATTCGCTTCTCCAGGCACAGTCTACTACATTCAATAAATGTATATACTGAGCACTGTACTAGGTGATAGGGATATAAAGGAAAAAAATTGTTCCTAACTTCAAGGAACTTACATTCTGTAGAGGGAAAAAACAGCATATTTACAAGCTATATACAAAAGAAATACTTAGATATAGGAGGCCTAGTAGCTGGGGCATTAGAAAAGGCTTCATGTAACTGCCTGTTCTTTAGCTGTCTTGAAGGAATTAAATGAAGCCAAGGTGAAGAGGATTCATCCTAGACTAGGATAGCATCTGTGAGAGTGGAGAACAAGGGGAAGATATGAGATGTGACAGGTATGATTAGTAAAAAAAAAAAAAGTCACTTTAATGATTGGCAGCATCAAGATAAGTAACTTAAGTGATCTAAGAGAAGAATTACAGGATTGTAAATCTAACAAAGAAAACTGGGAGTTAGTACAGAAAATTACAGAAGGTAGAGGCTTGAGATAGATATGAAAAAGATTTCACTACCATAATTCAGGATAACGTCATGATTACTAAATAATTAAATAGAAATAATTACCTCTAAGAAACTAATATTCTCAGTCACTTAAAAACAACTAACCAACTAATCAACCAGCATTCAACTTTATCTTGAACACTAAACGTGACTAAAACATGAAAGTGTCATCCAGTCTCGTGACATCTCTGTACAGATACTTTGCTGTTTTCATGTATCCATGGTTCCATCTTTGAGGCCCTCCCAACAGAAGTCAGCCTGAAACCCCAGAGGATGCCTTCCAATATTGTTTTTCCTCCTGTTCCAAAGCATCAGGCTACCATAGATAAGCCATCTAATGAGCTTGAGGCCTTCCGATGATTTCAGTCTTTGTGTACCCTTGCAGCAAAAGAGTCTTCTAACTATGAATAGAAGTTACAATCAATGAATCAACAAGCATTTATTAATCACCAACAGTGTACCACACAGCAATGGAGAAACAAATAAAAGGAATGAAACAATCCCTACTCTTAAGGTGTTTACATTTGAATGAGGGGAGACCACAAGCACATATACAAGTGTATTGTCTTCTAATCAGTGCTCATCATGTTCCTTTGTCATATAGAAGTTTGGAGTAAGCCTGTCTCTGGCCATGTGTGATTTAAGCCTTTCCAAGGGTCCCTAAACTGCCTGCTGAGCTGGAACTCAGTGAATGGACAAAAGGTTGGACCAGTACTTAGATGTCATTCTCTCCTGTTTAGTTTCTAAACTGGAGGACTGCCTTGAGCTACCTCCAGAGAACCAGTGGGGGAAGGACAGCTGACCCCATTTCTCCACCCAGCTCAGCTCTGGGCTGCTTCTTTTTGTGTTTCCTTTCCTGAGCATGTGACCAAGCAAAAGCCTCAACATGGATAGTAGTGGGAGCCCTGGACTGGAATTAGGAAGACCTGAGTTCAAATCCTACCACAGACATTTGTTAGCTGTGTTAACCACTCTCTCCCTGTTTCATCATCTGTAAAATGGTGAAAATAACAGCACCTACCTCCCAAGGTTGTTGTGAAGTTCAAAGGAAATCATCTTTGCAAAGGGCTTTGCAGAATGGCTGGCACAAATTATTATTATGATTATGGTAGAGCAGTCAGAATATTAGTTCTCCCTGCCTTTCTCTTTTCATCATTCATGATACACCACAGATGACCCCTAAAAGAAACCCTAAGACTAATTTTAAAAGCATTTTTAATGTTCCTTTTGTCATTCAAGATAAACCATATGTAATCTTTTGAACGATTCCCAAAATGACTGCTTAAAATTATTGTAAAAGGCTCTCCCTCAGTAGTCTAGAGACTGGCACACAGTATACCACTGTTTGACCGGCATAACAATGCTAACTGAATTAACTAAGGGAATGAGTAAAGGGCACCCATTTGGGTACTTCCTGGAGGGATTTCTTTGCCTAGAGCGATACTTAAGGTAGAATTGAGAGGAATGGAGAAGGAAGAACTTTCTAATTATTTCATTATTTTAATTACCCTGAGGTGGATAGGTGGCACAGTGGATCAAGTGCTGGACTTAGAATTGAGAAGCCCTCAGTTTAAATCCTCAGGCCCTGGGCAAGTCACTTAACCTCTATCTGCTTCAGTTTCCTCATCTATAAAATGGGGATAATAATAGAACCCATTTCCCAGGGTTGTTGTATGTCTCAAATGAAACAAAACTTAAAAGCAATAGGTAAATGCTAGCTACAATTACCATTAGTGACTACACACAGAGTCCTTCTGGACCCTCCTGGCTTTCTTTTCAGTTGGAGCTTTTGTCTCTACAATTCTGGCTTCCTCTTCATTCCATTGTTCTCTGCCCTTCTTTTTCTTCTTGCCTTGCCCTCTTCTTCCCATCCCTTACATATAACAATAAAGTGTTAAATGTTTATTGAATGAGTGGTAATATAAGTGGTGATATAATATAAAATAAGGGTAGGAGCCTCAGGAAACTAACAGCCGAAGGTCTGGAACAATAAGGAAATACCTGCATCCCCTCCTCCCACCAGGATCACTTTATTCTTTCTTTCTTTGGATTCCTTCTTATAACCCGGGCCTCTGCAGAGAAAGGGTCAGATCTTAACAAATATGCTGTGATCTGGGAGTGCTGGGAACCCCAAAATGCAAGGGAACAGGGTGCAGGTGGGGCTTCCTCAAAAGAATTTGACTGCTCAGAGCTTCCAGTCCAAGTATCAAATTTATTTGTAATGCCAATACAAGTGGGCCAGACCTAGTGAGTCTGTGAAATGAAATGGGGACAAGATCAGCACTTTTATAGAGAATGACTATGGGGAGATTTGGATGCGATCTAGGAATGGCAAGTAGCCTGGAGTGGGCCAGGTACAGACAAGGAGAATCACAGTGAAAGGGCAGTTAAAAGAATTATTGACCAGGATGGGTTGGGTGCCTCAGGCAAACATCTGGAGATGTTTTGGGGCTTTGGGGTCCAGGTCCCAGAGACACGGTCTTTTCCTTTTAAGGGTCCATCATCAGTTCCCCATCAACATAGTTTACAAATATTGTCTCCTTTGATTGTCACAACAACTCTGAAAAGTGTAGTTGTTGTGGTTCAGTGGTTTCAGTCATGTCTGACTCTGTGACCTCATTGGGAGTTTTCTTGGTAAAGACACTAGAGTGGTTTGCCATTTCCTTCTCCAGCTCATTTTACAGATGAGGAAACTGAGACAGATAAAGGTTAAATGACTTGGTCAACGTCAAACCACTGCTAAGTTTTTGAGACAGGGTTTGAACTCAGGTCTTCCATATTGCAGATTCAGCACTCTATCCGCTAGACAACTGAACTGGCCATTTAGATCTAGGATGCTACAATCATTTTATTAGTGATCTAAATCAGTGGTCTCCAAGCTTTTTAATTTTAACTGATTTAATTTTTTTGGTCATGTGCATGCAGGGGTTGGGGCAGGGGAGAATTTGGTTAGTGTGGGGAGAATTTTCGCAATGAAACCTATATGTCTGCTTTTGTGGATAGCAGAGTAGCAGTTGGGTTATAACTGCCTTCAGGTGGCCAACTATTAATTCAGGATGAGAAAGGCTGAAAGCTTGCATTATAGTGGGAGAGGGTGGAGTGTGGAAGTGTTGGTTTTTAATAGAAGGGTAGATGTAATGGTGGAGAAAAAAACCCTGTTATTCTATGAAGGTCATACCTTCACTGGTTGAGACACTAGGATATTTGTATTTGCCCCAATTTAACTGATTGATTATAAACTGCTAGGTGTTAAGCCAGAGCCTCCATTTTAGAGACCGCTGGTTTAAATGACTGCAGATCTCTAAATTCTGGAAAGGGTGAATATTCTTAGATCCTACTGAAATTGTCTTTGTATCTGTTTCATGAAAACAAACTTGTTTACCTATATAGATATAAAAAAAAAATGGGCACTAAATTACACAGCAGTAAATGTGATGAAAACTATGTCCTCAAAATTCAAATACCCAGGAAGCTCAAAAAACGTTTTTTTTCATTCCTTAGATGTATATGAGAAACAAGTCACAAGCAAACAAGATGGTAGCTGGGATCTCTTCAAAAAATGACAGTTCATGACAGTTCATAGTTATATCCTTATAATTTCTTTTTTAAAAATTTGTTTATTTCTAGTTTTCATCATTCACTTCCATAAGAGTTTTGAGTTCCAAATTTTCTCCTCTCTCCTCCTTAAAACAGTGTGCAATCTGATATAGGCTATACATATACATTCATATTAAACATTTTCACATTAATCATGCTGTAAAGAAGAATTAGAACCAATGGGAGAATCCAGAGAAAGAAGAAATAACCACAAAAAGAGAGAGTGCAAATAGCATGCTTCAATCTGCATTTAGACTCCATAGTTCTTTTTCTGGATATGGATAGTGCTTTCCATCATGAGTCTTCTGGAGTTGTCTTAGATCTTTGCATTGCTGAGAAGAGCCAAGTCTATCAAAGTTAGCCATCTCACAATGTTGCTGTTACTGTATGCAATGTTCTCCTGGTTCTGCTCATTTCACTCAGCATCAGTTTGTGTAAGTCTTTTCATATTCTTACAATTTCAATCTAGCTATCTATACTATCTGCATTTACAACTTGGAATGTATGACTTTAGCAGTTTTAACCTAATCTCTTCCATCACCTACCTACCTTTATAGAATTGAAATATCACGGATGTTCATATCAGTGGCCCTGAGGAATTGACGTGCAATTTGAATTGTTAAAAGAAAAAATGAGAGGAGAGGTAGAGTAGTGGGTTTAGAGTTAGAGCGTTGAGTCTCCATTCCCAATTGACTGGCTTTGTGACTCAGAGCTAGAGAGGGAGACTGAGCAGTCATGGAATCCGTGGAGCAGAGCCTTGGGCTGACTCAGTTTGCAGGCTTTGGGTTGGAGAAACTCTACATTCCAATCAGACTTGACTACTTTTGTTTGGTTCCCCAGACTCCTTGCTGGCCCTGATTCCCTCCAAGCCTATACTTCTTTTCCTTCTCCACGAGGTCTCTTGGAACTCCTACCTTCATGCAAGGTTTAGCACCCATTAAGTTACCTCCTCAAAGCCTTTCCTGATTTTCCCACTTTCTCCAATTGTTAGCACTTTCTCTCACCTTCCTTCAATTTCTTTGTTGCTTTGTATTTCTTATTTGTATATATATTAAGATCCTTAAGAGCAGACACTTGTTTGTCCACATTCTGTCTTTGTATGCATAATGCTTTGCGCATTTTTTTGTGAAGACTGTGAAGAGAATTCTCAGACTATTTTTGATAGCCTTAGACTAGTTGCCTAGGGACATTGGGAGGTTCAGTTGCTTGCTGTGGATCACATGTTCAGTCCTTTCAGTCATGTCCGACTCTTTGTGACCCTATTTGGGGTTTTCTTGGCACAGATAATGCAGTGGCTTGCCATTTTCTTCTCCAGCTCATTTTACAGATGAGGAAGCCGAGGCAAACAGAATTAAGTTACTTGTCAGGGTTACACGGCTAGTAAGTGTCTGAGGCCAGATTTGAACTCAGGAAGATGAATTTTCCTGACTCCAGGCCTCTATCCTCTTCATCACTTAGCTAATTCTTTGGAGATTACTGCTCCCCAGGCCCACGGTTTCTCACCTGCCTTACAGATGAGGAAACTGAGGCCTAGAGAAAGGAGTGATTTGCCCAAAGTCCTATGCTTAGTAAGGAGTAAAGAGTCAGGTCTTGTGACTCCCAGTCCAGGGCTCCTTCTGCTTCACCAAGCTGTCATTCTATAACCAAGAACTGATTATGTCATAGCTCATGCTTTCTAAACAGAACTTCTTTGGGGTAGGAATGTGGTCAACATATTAGGAAAGAATTTTTCTTCTTTTTGTGTGTGTTTAGAATCGGCTATTATGCTATTATGTTTCCAGCACTTTCTCCAACTTTGCATTTTAATTCAGCTGGATCATGAGCTCAGATTTTTAAAAAAGGGATTGACTGCACCTAAAACTTTTCTTCCAAAAGTCTTCAAGAAAACCACTTAGTAAAGTAGAACCATTTTCATTTTGAACTTGTTGGAATTTCCACTGGAAGGGAAAGAAGAGAGGAAGCTACTTTATCTGGACTGAACAGTCCAGATAAAGTACTATAACTGGCCTTTGAATAATTCAGTTTCCTGAGTGTTCTGCCAGAAGTTATATGCTAGGGAACTCCTGGAGATCCAGCTACTGCATTTGATTATTTTTCCGAACCAAGCACAGCAGACTCACATTGAATTCGAGCACCTATAGATGGTGACATTGGCTTTAGATATTTGTCAACTCCTCTCACCCCATCCTCTAACCCCTTTGGCAGTCTCTAGGGAAAGATTTAGTCAATCATTCAACAATTATTTGTTAAATACCAACTATGTGCTAGATACTGTGCTAAGCCTTGGATTCATAATGGAATATAAGCTCCTTGAGGGCAAGGACTGCTCATTTTGGTCTTTGTATATCCAGCTTTTAGCATGGTACCTGGTGCATAATGAGATCTTTGATGACTTATGGAGGTTTTGAAATCAATTATAATATTATGATTAGATTCTATTATAAAATTATGCATTTCCTTGAAAAACATTGTTCTTTTATTATTTACCTTCTTATACTGTATCCTGGTACGTGCATAGGTTTGGGGCAACTTTTGTACGTATTTCCTACGTACTTACTTGTGTAAATACACATGGGAGAGCTATCCTCCCCACTCCCACAAGCTCCCCCAACACCAGGAAAATGTAAGCTCATTGAGGGAAGGGACTATAGTTATTGTGTGTATGTGTATGTGTGTGTGTGTGTGTGTGTATGTCTGTGTGTGTGTTTCATCCCTTCAGGGCCTTAAGTGCCTGGCCTTAGTAAAAGTTTGTTGAATTGATTTACTTCATTAGTATACTTGTGTCTTAGATAACAAGGACAGCAGATAATGGGCTCAAGCTAAAATTGAGGAGAAAGCCAGGGGGGTGGCTAACAAGAGCTAATAACTAACATTCATATAGTACTTACTATGTGCCAAGCACTGTGCTAAGAGTATTTCAATTATTATTTCATTTGATTCTCACTATAATCCTGAGATTATTTTTTACAGATGAAAAATCTGAGGCAAATGGATGTTAAGTGATTGCCCAGGATCACACAGTAAGTATGTGTCTAAGGCCAGATATGCACTCAGGTCTTCATTACCCTAGGCCTAATACTATCCCTTGCATCAGTCACTCATCATGCCCCTATCATGTTGGATGGTCATTTCAATGACCTCTAGTTGCTTCTGCCGCCAAAGTCCATCTTTTCAAATCCAGTGTTCACCAGGAGATGTTACATGACTGTGAATCATGGAGCAGCATAACAAATGAATTAAAATGCATATATATATATATATATATATATATATATATATATATATATATATATATATATATATATATATATATATATATATATCAAGCACTTAGTGAATGCTATCCTGAGTGTCAAATACAAGGGATAAAAATAGAAAAGCGAGACAGGCCATGCCCACAAGGAGCTGATCCCTCCATTTGGAAGAGACAACATCTATAGGGACAGTTCTGCTCTAGGAAGAATGCACCAGAGTAGATGGCAAGGCCCAGGAATCCTTGGTGGTACTGAAGGTCAGATGGCAGTGTTCAAGGATCTGAAGGACACAGAGTAGGACACATAGTAAGGTAAGAAAGTGCTCCATCTTAACCTACCAGAAGGCTTGTATTTGGTACTTCCTCCTTATCCAAGTGGTATGAGCAGTCATGTCTGCTCTGAAGGGCAGAGGTCTAGCAGAGTTCAATCTATAATTATTGGGAAGGGGGAGTTGGCCAGAGGGGCCAAATATAACAAGATTCTGAGGGTTTCTTCTTTCAGGGTGAGAGAAATAATTATTAATAACTAATGATTTGGGGAGATCCAGAGATGTCCCCTTTTTCTAAAATTCTGATTTTAAAAGTTCAGTCTCTTGAAGAATATTACTGATAATGAGACTGGACTAACTTTCTTGTTCAGACCCCATCCAGGTAGGGAAGCCATTATACTCTATTCAGGTTTTTTTGGGGGGGGGTTAACTTAAAAAGTAAACAACATAATCAAAGTTCAGGTCCAGCCCCTCATTGTAACATTCTTTCTCTCAGTTTTTAACCAATCAGAGTTGATTACCACCCTTAGGAATACTCCTTGGTATGGACATATGGACATATGAGCATGAGCCCGCTGCTTTGATTGTCTTTGGTCTGAGAGACAGCCAAATGACCATGCTTTTATTATTAACAAAATGATTCAATTACCTAGAAATTATGTCTCTGAAACTTTTTAAACATCACAAGGGGTAGGGATGAAGGTGTCTTATCAGGAGGAAGTTGGGAATGGAAGGGAGCATTGTCAGGAAGCTTGGGATAGAAGGGCTCTTCAAAACACCTGTCCCATCCAGTTCTCAGTTTTAGATGACTAATAGGAGGCCTAGGGGAGGAAGGAGTCCCTCATAGAATCAAAAGCCTGATAACCTAAAGGGCAATAAAAAGACCCCTGGCAGGAGTGCAGCTGGAGGCTTTGTGACAAACGTGCTATCAAAATGTGTGACAGTCTTACGGGAATTTTTGATTTCCTTTTATTGTTGTTCAGTTGTGTTCTGACTCTTCTTGACCCCATGTACCATAGGACTCTTGGTTCTTCTATCCTCCACTATCTCCTGAAATCTGTCCAAGCTTATGTTTATTACTTCCATGACACTATCTATCCTCTTCTGTCCCTTTCTCCTTTTGCCTTCAATCTTTCCCAACATCACAGTCTGTTCCAGGGAGTCCTATCTTCTCATTTTATGTAGCCTAAGCATTTATTGAAGCTTCAGCTTCAGTATTTGTCCTTCCAATGAAAAGACTAAATTAATTTCTTTAAACATTGACTGATTTGATCTCCTTGCTGTTCAAGGGACTCTCAGAAGTCCCTTTAATTAATTTTTATTATTCCAGGCTCAGAGCCATTTCCCCTGCCATTTTTGTTTAGCTAAAATTAGACTGTCTCCTGTTAATAATGACCTCACCTGACTGAAACCCAAATCCTACGATAATAATGTTAATATAGAGTTATTTTCTCTCTTTTCAGAATTCCTACCAAGTTCATTTCTGGGTATGGCATACTCATTGGACAAGTCACTTCCTTGATCAGCTAAGCTTGATTAGCTCACAGGTTAATCCACTGCTGGCTTGGGTCAAGTAGGTCTCTCCTCCAGGCTGCCTCCTCACTGGATTCAGCTATTAAATTCAGGGTTGCCTCCTCTGGTGCTCTCAGTCTTAGCTTAGCAACTCTAGTTGCTGTGGGGACCTCTGATGGCTTTTCCAACATTTCAGAGCTCACAGGGTTAATTTTGACTCCTAAGATCAAGAAAGAATAAACTAAAAGAGACAAAAGAAACAGGAGACTTTATACATTCATAAATGCAATGGCAACCTAGTTGGGGTTGGAGGAGGTATAAGGAAGAGGAAGAAAAAGGGAGCCATCATTAGCTAGAACCTTTTGAATGAACACTCAGCTATGGTTCAGCAGCCAATAAAAAGACTTTTTATCATTGAATCACATGATTACAGTAAATAGTCAGAGAGGACCTCTATTAGGTGTGCCTGGAAGCAGGTTCACCAACTTCCTTCCATCGTTTTGGCTAGCGACAGGAAGGGGCAGGAGGCATATGTTCTAAGTCTGAGGACTGGGCCCTCATCCATTACATAGGTACATATCATCAGATCCTTTAAGTTGTAAACCACCTTAAGAATAGGAAATGTTTCACTTAGTCTTAGCATCCCAGTGCCTACCACAGTGCCTGGGATACAGTATGGTTTAATAAATGCTTGCTGATCAACTGAAGTGTAAGGTATTGTGAAAAACATAAAGACAAATTAGACGTAGCATCTGCCCTAATGGATATTGTCCATCCATCCATCCATCCATCCATCCATCCATCCATCCATCCATCCATCCATCCATTCATCCATCCATCCAACAAGCATGGATTAAGTACTTGCTGTATGGCAGACACTGCATTACGCTCTGGGGATATAGAGATAAGAAAAAAAAATAAACCCTACCCTCAAGGTATTTATATTCTATTGGGAGAAATAACATGTATGCATATAAGTAAATACTAATTATATACTACAGGGAATTTTCTAACCATCAGATCTGAGCCATAGTGTCATAGGAAGGAAGCAGCAGCAGCCTGTCCCAGGACATGCCTTAGCAGAGGCTGGAGGACCCTCCTTCTTGTCAGGGAAGCTGTAGAGCAGAATTCTTGGGGTGGGGGGGAGGGAGGTAGGATTCAATGTCCTCTGAGTTCCCTTCTACTTTTAAAGCTCCATAATAATAGAGAGTATCTTAAATGTGAGGAAAGTAGTCTGAGATATGGGCAGGATTTTGGCAACTCCCTCCAATTTCTCATTTTCATTTGGGAAAACCAAATTTGCAAAAGCCTCAAATGGACAATTGCACAAGAAATGTAGTTAAGCATAATACAAGAGAGAATAGGAAGGAAAGAAGGAAGGAAGGTAGGAAGGAAGGGAGGAAGGAAGGGAGGGAGGGAGGGAGGGAAGGAAGAAGGAAGGAAGGGAAGGTAGAAAAGAAGGAATAAAGGAAATATCTGTTAAGTGCCTACTATCCATTAGATCTTTTGTCTCTCTCGGTACCCCCAGCACTTAGCACAGTGCCTGGCACATGGTAGTTGCTTAAAACATGTGTCTGACTAACTGGCCTACTATGTGCCAGACATCATGAAAAGCATTTTACAGATATTATCTGATCCAGTGGAAGCATGAAATGCTGTAGCACAGCACACATTTACTGAGCATCTTTGAACAAAGTCCAAGATGATTTATTTTATAATCAAATAGCACCAAGAATGTGAAGGGTGTTTAAGTAGGCCTGTAGTGACTGGATTTCATTCTCGCTGGGCACTTAGCCCAGGTGGAGTCAAAAGCTGTTGTCATACAGTAGATGCATCCAAACATGTGGGTTTGATTTACTAGAAAGACAAGCTGGGGGACAAGAGTGGCTTTCAGAGAAAAAATCCTTCTCAGAGACATTACAGAACACTGACTGAAATGGCACCAACAGTAAAGAATACTGCATCTGGTTGAAAGGCATTACTTTAATGACAAAAGGAATGAAGGATGGAAGGAACGGAGAGAGAAAGGAAGGAAGAAAGGAAGGAAGGAAGGGTGAAGGGAGTGCAGCAGCCGCAGAGGCCCATGCCAGGAAACTAAAGTTGACAAAAGTTGCAGAAAGTATTGAATTAAGGGGAGTGACAATTGCCTGTTTATTTGCAAACTGGCTCTTTGAGAGATTTGTCCCACTCTAGGGTAAATAGCAGTTTACAGACCCATTGTATTTTCATAGTTAGGGAGGACAGACCATGTAGTACTCTTACAAAGAATTTCAGAGCTGAAAAGGATCCCAGTGGTTATGCCATCTAATCCATAACTGTACAAGAACTCCTGCTACACTATGTCTGAAAAGTGGTCATCCAACCTTTGCTTTAAGACCTTCAGGGAGGGGAGCTTATCACCTCCCACTGCAGCCCTTGTCCCTTTTGGACGACTTTTATTGTCAGGAAGTTTTTCCTGATATCCTGCCTGAATTTGTCTCTGCAATTTTTTACCCTTTGCTTCTAGTTCTGCCTTCCAGGACCAGGCAGAATAAATCTAATCTCATTTTCATCTGTCAGTCTTTCAAATATCTGAAGACACCTCTCCAAGGTCCTTTCCAACTCTAAATCTATGATCTTGTGATCCTAGTCTCCCTCTTGTCCAGCCTAAACACTCCCAGTTTCTTCAACCAGTCCTCTTATGGCCTTGAATATGGAAGATGGAATGAATGAATGAAAAAAAAAGTATTTCTTAAGCACTTATTATGTGTGCCAAGCACGGTACTAAACACTCATTATCTACCCACCCCAACTCTCTGAGGTATCATCTTCAAATCCTTACTTACTACACTCAGCCAACATATCCATCTGTTCCCAAGTCTTGCCTTTTCCTCCCACATAATATCTCTCCTCTATGCCTCCTTTTCTCCTCTGACACAGCCATCATCCTGGTTCAGGCCCTCATCACCTCATCTCTGGACTAGCTTGCCTCAGGGCTCTCCCCTTTCCAATCCAAACTCCACACAACGGCCAAAATGATCTTCTAAAGCACACTCCAAGATCAAATACAAAATCCTCTCTTTGACTTTTAAAGCCTTTCACGATTTGTCTTTCTGGTCATCTTTTACCTTAGACCCCTCCACATACTGTACAGTCTAGCTACACTGTCCCATGTTCTGTTGCTTCCATACACTACTTCATCTCCTAACTCTGTTCCCTTTCATTGGCTGTCCCCCATGCTGAGATTCTCTCTCCTCATCTCTGTCACCGGGCCTCTTTGGCTTCCTTGAAGACTCAGCTCAAATTCTACCTTCTGCTAGTGCCTTCCCTCAAATTACCTCCCATTTAAACTATATCTATCTTCTGTATAATTTTTTTAAAAACAATTTGCATTCTTCTCCCCTAGTAGAAGGTGAGTTTCTTAAGGGCAGAGACCATGTTTTTGCCTATCCCCAGTTCTTGGCCCAGTGCCTGGCACATCATAAGCACTTATAAGCGCATCAATTTAAAAAAGAAGAAACTAGACTCCAGGGAAGTAATACATGTAGGATTGTTCATCTACAGGATGGATGACAGGCCTGAGAGTTATTAGGATGCATTGGGTTGTCTTCCTCACCACCATTAGGAAAGGAAAAGTGATCCTAAGCATTGGAGTGGAGAGGGATTTCTGGGTTCCCACTGGCAGTGGAGGGGATGGGATAGATGGAAAGGCATGTGAAATACTGTGGATTTCCAAAGCTGCTACGAATTTGGAAAACCTAGAACAACCACCTTTGGAGTATCAATTCACAAGTCAGTTTTCCTCTATTCTGATTTCATTTGATCTAGTAAATATTTAACAGATCAGTTATTTGGTCAAAGTCTATTCCAGATGGTAGGACAGATAAGAAAGGCCAATAACCATCTAAGAAAGCTATCAGGAAACCCCTAGAGGTGCAAAGTTGTGTGTGTTCTTTAGCTGATAGTAGCTATAATTCTAGCTCTTTCAGAGGCCATATTACCAGGTCGAATTTATTCTCTCTGTAGATGTCCTAATACAGTACAATGGTTTATGAACTATGAAGTCTGTTCATTTGTCAGGTTGAAAATAATTCATGCATGTTCCAAGTACCAAAGACATTCTGGGTTGGTGCCAACCTTTCTATTCATAAAAAATTTATGTCTTTGGGGCAGAGAGGAGTATCTAAGAATTTTTAGTTTGTAAATTGCTTGGGGGAAGGGCAGCACAGAGTGGTGCCTGAAAAGAGCTCATGCTTTCTTAAATTCATACCTTTTCCTCTATGCAGCCCTTCTTGCCTACATACACACAATTCCCTAGCACCTGACATATATCTAAGAATGAAATGAAACTTGCTGTAGTAATGGTGCATTTCCTCTCCTATTTCAGTTTAAAAGAAGAAAAAGAAAAGAAGGTTTTGAGAATAGGACTAGGGCTTGTTACTGGTGACTGGTGGGAAAGTTTTGTAACTATTTGGCTCAGGGACAGCAGTACTACAAACCTCATGGGTGTGTCTTATTCATCTTTTCGCATTACAACTTTAATTGTGCATTTTGATAAGAAAACGCACACTTTATTTTTCTTTTCTTTTAAAACCTATTTTAAGGGGTAGCCAGGTGGTCCAGTGGATAGAGCCTTGGCCCTGGACTCAGGAGGACCTGAGTTCAAATCCAGCTTCAGACACTTAATAACTGTGTGACCCTGGGCACTTAATCTGATTGCTGCCACCACCAAAAAACAAAACAATAACTCAAAAATCCAACCCCTCCCCCCATTATAAGTTCCTTGATGATTGTATCTTGAGAGGCACCTGACATATAATGGATTTCCAGTCTGAATACCTGAGTCCAACTCCAATTTCTAACACTTACTAGCTGTGTGAGCTTGGGAAAGTAATTTGGCTTCTCTGAGTTTCCTCATCTGTGAAATAGGATTGATAATAATTGCACTAATTATCTCAGAAGGGTGCTGTGAGAAAAGTTTTTTATAAGCCTTAATGCCTTATACAAATGAGAATTATTATTTCTTCTCACTCAGTGCTTAGAGTGCTTTGCATTTATTTATCCCACATGGGGCTGGTGATTCAGCAAATAGCAGGGTGTGAGAAAGGCAGCTTGTTTTATTCCTTACATTAAAAATAATTATTTTTTAAAAAGAGAGTGAGAGAAGGAAGGGCAGCTTAGATCTAGGGCACTAGATTTGGGTTCAGTAAGACTTTGATTCAAATCCTAGATCAGACACTATTATGTGATCTTGGGCAAGTCACTTATACCCACCTGTGCCTCAGTTTCACCTTCTGTAAAATAAGGTCGTTGGACTTGATGGTCTCTAAGGTCTTGACAATCTACCTCCAAATCTAGAAGAATTCTCTGAGTCCAAATTGGGAGCTGAGCAAATATAAACCAAAAGACTGAGGCAGGCGATCTTCAGGACTTTTGTTTTAATTTTGAAATTTACTTGGCTGTGTTACATGAAACAAGAAGAGGTTAGTGATGATGAGAATGGAAAAGGTCCAAGTTGCCTTTATATTACATATATGGTGAAGGCATTGCCCTCCACTCTATGGTACCTACTTAAGTTTTATTTCAGAAATGGCCATTGTGTTGATTTGTTTTGATAAACTGTATATTTTTTTTTCCAAGGGAGACTGGGGGTAGGTGGAGGTCATTAGGAACTGACAGTGATATTAAAAATATCAATTATATATATATATGTATCGATTACATATATGTATATATAAATGCATACATATATAGTATACATACATATATATATATATAAAAGAAATAAATCCAAGGGATTGAGACAACACAGGAAAAACCATTAAAGAAACAAATTTGAATCAGAAGATCAGTATTGGATTAGAATACAAGATCTAGGTCCTGCTAGAATGGATTGCTTATCTGTAAAAACTTTCATGTCAACTACATTCTCTGCCCTCCCATCCCCTCTACCCCTCACACTGTGGCATGGTCCTGTGCCAGGTGTACCATGTTCCATTCTGCCTCAGGAGCAGCAATAAAATCATGGTGTTATAGAAGGAAGGCCTATATCATTTTGGGGCATGTATGTCACACATAGGACTCCCATGTTCTCCTTAGTCCCCCAGTCCACTAGGCATCCTCATTGTCATAAAAATGTTCTTCCTCTCCATTTGTAATTATCGATGGTAAGCAAGTACTTTGGAGAGTATTTGTAGTTCAGGGTAGAGATGAGCCCAACAAAACAAAGATGAAGGACTCAGGGTGAATTCAGACTGAGAAGGGTCACCCCAGGTAGTGTAAAATTCATGATGTATGTGGCCAATGGGCCACGGATTCACAACCTGTCTAAATGAAGAGGGGGCTTTTATATCAGTTTCTGGGAAGGTTTGCTCTTGAAGAAATTATGGGAGTACAGCCAGACTAGTTTCTCTAGTGGACGATGGTGGTCGTCCCCCTACGTATATGTGACTGGCAGCTTTTAGGGTTCATAAGTCAGCATGGAAAACCCCCAGTTCCCCTATGTAGGTACTGACTACAGGTACTGTAAAGTATGGGAGAGACTCTAGAACAACAGAGCATGGGATCTTCTTGTTGTTTGTCCTTTGTTTTTGAAGAGGACCATGACATCACAAGGTGACATCTTGACTCATAAGTGAAATGGATTTAAGTGAGGCATCGTTGCACAAAGTTACTAGCCTCACTCTTTCTTCCAGGGTTTTCGAAGCCCAGCGGCAGGACAAAAGTCAAGATGACTAGTGATGGCCCAGGATGCAATGGATGACCTTAGCATCTTTGATGTCTGACCAAGCTCCAAATACTTCATAGAATCTGCTTCAGTTGCCTTCATAGCCATTGGAACAAATAGTTCCCATCCTCCTATTCTTCTGGGGAAGTCTGCACATGCTTGGGCTAGACATTCCCCTAACTCATCTGTAGGTTTGACGCCTGTCAATTACCCTCTACCTGGTATAGCCTATCTGCCAAGACAGTTTTCTAGAGAATGGCCACTATGCATGCTACACAGCTTCTTGGAGCCACAGGTAAGAGTTGAGTGTTAGGTAGACACCAAAGGTGGATGAGCAGCCCTGAAAAGGCTCCAGCAAGCCCTTACACCAGAAGTACTAGTCCTCTTTGAACACCCCATACACTTCAATGGAATCCAAATTTTGCATAAAACAATGTGTCCTGGGTGGATGAGCAGATTCAGTCCAATATGTACTTATTATCAGCTCTGCCATCTGTATGTATGATCTTGGGTAAATCCCTTAACCTCTGGGTCTGTTTTCTCAAAATGACAGGGTTGGATTAATTAACTTCTAAGGTCCTTTCTGGCTTTGAGATACATGATCTTATGTCTCCAACACAGGAAATGAGACATCTTGATTACAGGATCTGCTATCACCAAAGCAGTTTTATACCCTTGGATCAGGGGGGAATTCATGATGAAATCTAATATTGTTTCCCTGCTTCTTTCCTCCTCTCCACAGCAGAAACTCTTACTTCCTTTAAGATTCAGCTTAAGATGCATCTTCTTTTTTTTTTTTTTTTTCAATCAATAAGCATTTATTAAGTGCACACACTGTGCCTTTGCCAGTGTCTCCCATGTCTCACACTTGACTCCAAAGCTCTTCAGAGAGACCTTGAGAGTGTCCTTGTATTGCTTCTTCTAACCTCCTTGTGTGAATTCTTATTATTAAATTTATTTATTTAACTTTTAACATTCATTTTCACAAAATTTTGGGTTACAAATTTTCTCCCCTTTTATCCCCTCCCCCCCCAAACACCAAGCATTCTAATTGCCCCTATGACCAATCTGCTCTCTCTTCTATCATCCCTCTCTGCCCTTGTCTCCATCTTCTCTTTTGTCCTGTAGGGCCAGATAGCTTTCTATACCCCTTTACCTGTTTTTCTTATTTCCTAGTGGCAAGAACATTACTCGACAGTTGATCCTAACACTTTGAGTTCCAACTTCTCTTCCTCCCTCCCTCCCCACCCCTTCCCTTTGGAAGGCAAGCAATTCAATATAGGCCATATCTGTGTAGTTTTGCAAATGACTTCCATAATAGTTGTGTTGTATAGGACTAACTATATTTCCCTCCATCCTATCCTGTCCCCCATTACTTCTATTCTCTTTTGATCCTATCCCTCCCCATGAGTGTCGACCTCGAATTGCACTCTCCTCCTCATGCCCTGCCTTCTATCATCCCCCCCACCCTGCTTGTCCCCTTATCCCCCACTTTCCTGTATTGTGAGATAGGTTTTCCTACCAAAATGAGTGTGCACTTTATTCTTTTCTTTAGTGGAATGTGATGAGAGTAGACTTCATGTTTTTCTCTCACCTCCCCTCTTTATCCCTCCACTAATGAGTCTTTTGATTGCCTCTTTTATGAGAGATAATTTGCCCCATTCAATTTCTCCCTTTCTCTTCCCAATATATTTCTCTCTCACTGCTTGATTTCATTTTGTTTTAAAGATATGATCCCATCCTATTCAATTCACTCTGTGCACTCTGTCTCTATGTATGTGAGCGTGTGTGCATGTGTAATCCCACCCAGTACCCAGATACTGAAATGTTTCAAGAGTTACAAATATTGTCTTTCCATGTAGGAATGTAAACAGTTCAGCTTTAGTAAGTCCCTTATGACTTCTCTTTGCTGTTCACCTTTTCATGGTTCTCTTCATTCTTGTGTTTGAAAGTCAAATTTTCTTTTCAGCTCTGGTCTTTTCATCAAGAATACTTGAAAATCCTCTATTTCATTGAAAGACCATTTTTTCCCCTGAAGTATTATACTCAGTTTTGCTGGGTAGGTGATTCTTGGTTTTAGTCCTAGTTCCTTTGACTTCTGGAATATACTGTTCCATGCCCTTCGATCCCTTAATGTAGAGGCTGCTAGATCTTGTGTTATCCTGATTGTATTTCCACAATACTTGAATTGTTTCTTTCTAGCTGCCTGCAGTATTTTCTCCTTGACCTGGGAACTCTGGAATTTGGCCACAATGTTCCTAGGAGTTTCTCTTTTTGGATCTCTTTCAGGCGGTGTTCTGTGGATTCCTTGAATATTTATTTTGCCCTCTGGTTCTAGAATCTCAGGGCAGTTTTCCTTGATAATTTCATGAAGGATGATGTCTAGGCTCTTCTTTTGATCATGGCTTTCAGGTAGTCCCATAATTTTTAAATTGTCTCTCCTGGATCTATTTTCCAGGTCTGTTGTTTTTCCAATGAGATATTTCACATTATCTTCCATTTTTCCATTCTTCTCTCTTTGTTCTGTGATTTCTTGGTTTTGCATAAAGTCATTAGCCTCCATCTGTGCCATTCTAATTTTGAAAGAACTATTTTCTTCAGTGAGCTTTTGAATCTCCTTTTCCATTTGGCTAATTCTGCTTTTGAAAGCATTCTTCTCCTCATTGGCTTTTTGAACCTCTTTTGCCAATTGAGTTAGGCTAGTTTTTAAGGTGTTAATTTCTTCAACATTTTTTTGGGTCTCCCTTAGCAGGGAGCTGATCTGCTGTTCATGCTTTGACTTCATGTCTCTCATTTCTCTTCCCAGCTTTTCCTCCACCTCTCTAACTTGATTTTCAAAATTCTTTTTGAGCTCTTCCATGGCCTGAGCCCATTGGGTGGGCTGGGACACAGAAGCCTTGATTTCTGTGTCTTTGCCTGATGGTAAGCATTGTTCTTCCTCATCAGAAAGGAAGGGAGGAAATGCCTGTTCGCCAAGAAAGTAACCTTCTATAGTCTTATTTCTTTTCCCTTTTCTGGGCATTTTCCCAGCCAGTGACTTGACCTCTGAATATTTTCCTCACACCCACCTCACCTCCTGATCCTCCCAGCCCGTGTTTGTGGTCTGAGATTCAAATGCTGCTTCCAGCCTCAGGGCTTTGGGCGGGGGCAGGGCTGCTATTCAGTATGAGATTATGATCTGGTGCTGAGATCGGGGCAGGGCCACCTCTCAGGCTCAGTTCCCTCAGGGGGTTTATGCGCAGACCTTCCGCAATGGATTCAGGCTCCCGCCCGCTTGGGGAGCCCCTGTCTGCAGTCGCCTCTCAGCTTCTACCTCCCGGGGGGGGGGGGGGGCCTGAATTATGGGGGCACCCCACTCCCCTCTCGACCCGCCAAAGAGACTCTCTCACCCACCCCTGTCACCTGTGGGTGGAGGGACTTGTGCGGCCGCTGGAGATCCCGTCCCTGAAGCCTGCTCGGATCTGTTTCTCTCGGTGCCGCAGCCGTGGCCGCAGCAGGTCTGGGCTGGGCTTTGTGTCTGCAGCGCGACGGACCTTTTGCGAGAGGTTTGCAGATGCCTCTGTGGGTGGAGGGACCCGTGTGGCCGCTGGAGATCCTGTCTGTGAAGCCTGCTTGGATCTTTTCCTCTCGGTGCCGCGGCCGCGGCAGGGCTGCACTCAGCTCCCAGTCCCGGCGCCCAGTCCGCAGCGCGAAGGACCCCCGCGAGAGGTTTGCAGGTCTCTCTGGAACAGAAATCTCCCTCGCTCCTATGTTCCGTGGCCTCTGGGTGCAGAATTCGCCGTGAGTTACTTCCCTGTAGCCATTCTATGGGTTGTGGGTTCAGAGCTATGTGTATGTGCGTCTTTCTACTCCGCCATCTTGCGATGCATCTTCTTTTTGACACCTTTACTGATTTTGCCAACTGCTACTGCCTGTCTTCCCCAAATTACCTGGTACTTCTTTTACATTCTGTATATACTCCTTTGTGCATATTGCCACCCCAGTGGCAATACAAGCTTGTTGAAGGCTGTAATTATTCCATTTTTGTCTTTGTATGCCCAGTGCCAATGGCAGTGTGATATGGTGAATAGAGAGCTGGGCTTCAAGCCAGGAGGCCCTGAGTTCAAATCCTGTCTCTGATGCATACTGGCTATGTGACCCTGGACATTTAACTTCTGAAGGTTCTAGGAAGCTCTTTAGAAATATAAGTTGCAGAAAGGGTGCTGATCTGTTTTGGAAGAGGGGGTTTATTTATCAAAGAGTTGCTTTTATAGAGGCAGCTAGGTGGCTCAGTGGATACAGCACTTGGTGTTAGGAAGACTTGAGTTCAAATCCAGCCTCAGGTACTTACTAGCTGTGATCTTTTTTAACCCAGTTTGCCTCAGTTTCCTCCTCTGTAAAATGGGTATAATAACAGCATCTACCTCCCAGGGTTGCTGTGAGGATCAAATGAGATATTATTTGTAAAGTGCTTACTTAGCACAGTACCTAGCACCTAACAGGTACTTAATCAGTGTTGATAGATGAAGATTTTTAGTTTTGTTTCTCCACTATTGTCTATCTACAAAGTTAACCTTTGTAGAAACTGCCTTTGTCTTTGCCCTGTACTCGACTTCTTCCCCATTGCTTTGTGTCTCTTCCTGTTTGGTGCAATTCATGGTAAGGTCTTAAAAGGAAGCTACAATGCATCCACAAAAGGAATCTGGTGACCTCTCTCCCTTTAAATGCTGCTCTTTATGAGACTATCACATCATTTAGTGAGGTTAGCCACTTACATACAAGAGTGGCCCCTAAGTGATAATCATTACTACTGGGTGTCTAGACAGGCAAAGGGAAATAAATTGTTCATAAAAACCCAGGCAGTCACACAGTCTTTCCTGCACACATGGTGGATTTGATGTAGAATCCCCTTGTGCTTTTGTGAATAATTCATTACGTCATGGAGAAAGCAGAGGGATTTTTTTTTCACACAATTCACATTCTGTTGCCAGGATAAGAGCATCCCCCAGAAAGGACAGAAAGATAGTGAGAAATATGATTTCTGCATTGGGGTTAGCTATCCATTCAACTCAAACACTCCAATCCATCTATGATCTCATCTATGTGAGTGCCTGATCCAGAAACGCAGACACAAACCACTCACTCTCATCCAGCCTCTGTGACCCTCCTGCACATCTTCTCTCACACTTTTCAAAGGGCGGCCACCTGATCTGCTGCACAAGGGCCTTCTTTGCTTTCTCTTGACATCAGATGATACCCATGGAGTGTGTGGGTTGTCCACGGCTGATCCTTTCTTTTTACCATGAGACCAGCTGATCTTTTTTGCTCATACATTTCTCTGATGGCATCATTTATGTTCATGTACCACAGCCTGCTCATACCCACCATCTGTCTCCCCATTGCTCTCAACATGGCACTCATTTTCAGTTCTTCAGAAACTACATATGTAATGTGTTGGAAATCTAACAGTGGTGTGCTAGTAAATGTTTAACAACAAGCTCTGGGGGGTGGGGAGGGGAAGTATAGACATACTTTTAAACTTAATCTGGATTATTACCTTTTTCTTATCACTTTCTTAAGCCTAGATAATGAACTAAACAATAAGGTAAGTCCTGGTTGATAGCATTTACTGATTTTCAAGGTATAAATGCTCACACTGAAAAATTAACAATTTGCTCTTTTCAGCTTTTCAATATGTTCAGTATACCCTGGCTGTTACAGTTATATAAAAATATATTATTCTCATTAGCTATATCCACAGTATCAATATATTATTTTCAATAGCACTAAATTTATTCAGATTTTCTTAAAGGCCATTTTTATTCGACCCCACATTTCTGCACATGTCTTTTGCATGGAGTATTTACCTGTGCAGTTTTCCTTTAGTGAACACAGGCTGTTCTAAAAATATATCTCCTGGTCAATCTGCCTTTCAGGACTAACTGGACTGAGCTTATTCTTAGGTAGCTTTCCTTCAGTCTAACCTAACTCTAGCCTTAGGAAAAACAACAGTAATAACAACAAAAACTCTCAACAAACCACCAAACTATTTTTCAGGTGAACTTGGGTGAGAGTTGTTTGCTCAGGCAATCCAGAAGAGATATCCACCTTTATCCTATAGGATAGGATCCTAGCTAAGTATCAGCCCAGGGTTGGAGCAACCCACAACTCCCATCTGATAGCTGCTGCCAGTGGGCTGGAGGCTTCTGTGACTTAAGCTGGCAGCCTCTGTCAGGCTTTTAATGAAAAGGTATTTGCATGACTGCTGTTGCTAACAGGCTTGTTTACTGGTAGGCTTAGGAAGGAGGCCAGAATTTGCAAATGTGCCTTAGTTCCTAAAGTCAAATTCTGGGAATACAGGAGAGTTTATTGTAGTTATTGCACATTATTATGTTTTCCCTGTGAACTCTCTGCACTAGCAACTCACCTGGCAACTCAATTTCTTTTTTAAAAAAAGTTTTATTGGTGCTTTTGTTTTTTATATCAGTCATTTCTGAAAATCCTGTTCTCTCAGATCATACCTTCCCATGGAACAGGAAAACAATTAAGGATAAAAAAAACCAATTAAGCACAAACATCCTCCCCAATGACCTCATCTGATGTTGTATGAAACATTTTCAACTAGCAATCTCTCCTCTTGTCATTATCTGTTCCTGGAGGAGGAATTTCAGAATTCAGTGATTCTACTGACTCCAGTCTCCTTTCTCTTTTCCCTCTCCTCTGTGCCTCCAAACTCCTTACATCTTTAGATTGACCTTTATAAAGAGAAGAAGAAATTGAAATGTTAAAGCAATCTCTTTCATGCTTATTTGTGTTATAATTATATAAAAAACTTTATTCTGTTACTTCATCAATAAGTTTCTATTGTGAACATAAAAGTCATTTCATGAAAGAAACCCCACTCACATTACCCAGGGTCTGATTTGTTTTCCTTGGCCAGGGAGTTGAAATGTGCTGTTGGTTTTCCCACTTATCTGAAATCTTACTATGAATTTTCTGTTGAAATGTGGGTATTTCTAATCAGCTGAAATTTCAAATAATTCCTTTGGCTGGGCTACAGTTGAGACTTCTTACTGTTGGGCTGGAATTGATGCACAGCTTATGTTAAAGTGAACCATACGTAGTGGTCGTTGGGCTAATGACCAAGAGATTTTAGGATTTTCCCTTCTATTATCATGCAAATAACTGGAGGATGTGATGAGACGGGGGCAGGATTTACATTGGTATTTTCAATTTTTGAAATTCTCTGATACCATTCAGAATCCTCAGAATCTTAGGACTACAGGATAATGTGACTAGCAAATATAGGATCCACTTAGTTGTCATATTAATAAGAATAAGCTACTGCATCTTAGCATTTAAGAATTTTAACTGTTTTAACTGGCCTTTTCACAATAATTAAGTTTTAGTCTTTATCCATTCTACTCTACACTAATCAACTACTGTGAGTACCTCAATCTATGTGAGATATATTCCCAAGTTCTGTGTAAATGGAATTCATACAGTGAAAATTATATTTTAAATGTACTGGGAGGGAAATTGTTATTTTATTTGTTTTTAACTTATTTATTTTATTAAATATTTCCCAATTACATGTAAAATTTTTTTAACCAATCATTAAAAATATTTTTGAATTCAAATTCTGTCCCTCTCTCCTTCTGGCTACTTGAAATATTTTCTCTTTGATTTGGGAGCTCTGAAATTTGGCTATAATATTCCCAGGATTTTTCATTTTGGGATCTCTTTCAGGTGATGATTAGCAGATTCTTTCAATTTCTATTTTACTCTCTGGTTCAAGGATATTGGGGCAGTTTTCCTTGATAATTTCTTGAAATATGATGGCTAGGCTCTTTCTTTGACCATGGCTTTCAGATAATCCAATAATTCTCAGATTATCTCTCCTTGATCTATTTTCCAGGTCCAGGTGCTTTTCCTATGAGATCTTTCACACTTTCTTCTGTCTTTTACTTTTTACTATTATTGTTTCTTGATGTCTCATTGAATCACTACCTTCCACTTGCCCCATTCTAATTTTTAAGGAATTATTTTCTTCAGTGAGTTTTTGTACCTCTTTTTCCATTCGACCAATTCTTTTTTTAAGGCATTATGTTCTTAAGTATTTTTTGTGCGTGCCTCTTTTTTACGAGGTTATTAATTGTCTTTCCATAATTTCTTCCTTTGCATTCATCATTTTATCTAATTTTTCCTCTAACACTCTTATTTGATTTTGAAAATATTTAGTTCTTTCAGTAATTCTTCTTGGGCTTGTGTACAATTCCCATTTTGTTCTTTGAGGCTTTGCTTGTATTATTATTGCCTTCTGAGTTTGTGCCTTGTTCTTCTCTGTTACTACATTCACTTTTTATGGTCAGGTTCTTTTTCAGTTGTCTGCTCATTTTTCCACCCTATTTCTTGATCTGGAACTTATGCTAATGTTGGGCCCTGTTCCTAGAGAATCAGAGGGGCAAGGGCACCATGTCAAGCTTCAAACTATTTCACACTGCTGTTTTCACAGCAAGTTCTGGGAATTTAGAAGTTTTCGGTGCTTCCAACATGATGTGATCTGAGGAGAGGTGTGGTTATTGCTTTCTTAGTAATACTCTGGTCCTTACCCAGGAAGGGTCCCTGATCCCTTGGCACTGCAATCAATAATGTTCCTCATGGTCCCTCCTCCCTTGGGCCTGAAAATAATATGATACCTCAGGGTCTCTGATCCCTTGGGAGCAGCAGTGACACTGTCCCTCAGGGTTTCCACTCCCTCTTAATGGAAAGTACTTCTCTTCCTCCCCATCCCCAACTATGACCCAGAAGTGGGTATAGGCAATGAAGTTGCCAAATAGTGCTCAGTCTTGTGTGCAGGGCTAACACAGAGTTCTCTGTAATCTCTTTTTGACCAGTTTCCAGGTCACCTTACCATTTCTGGCTTGAGAGCTCCTGAAGCTGCTGTTGCTTCTGTCACGACCACCTAGTCCCACCTCTATTGTTTCATTCTTGTAGGTTCCAGAACAGCTTTCACCCCCTCTCCTGCCCCAAGTTAGAGATCTCTTTCTGACCTCCTATGTTGTCTTGGGATACAGGAATCTCACTCTGCTCTTTTATTGACTTTGCCACTCCAGAATTCAATTTTAGGCATTATTTTAATGCTTGGAGGGGTATGTTGAGAGAGCTCAGCTGAGTGATTTCTCTACTCCCTCATCTTGACTCTACCCCTGGAAGTCTGATGAGATTGCTATTTGAAGAATCTATTGTGAATCCTTTAGTAAAACAAATGCTACGCTCAGTATTGTAGTTGGGAGGCAACAACTCTCTTTCCTGACTTTGACTGGTTAACCCATTAGCAGCTGCTGAACTGCTGGGGGTAGGATCTCTTATTAATTATATCTACCTCCTGCATAAATCTGTATTTTTATATCTTACACATATTGGTTTTATTTAAAGTGAAGTACAATGATTTGTCTTCCTATAGCTACACATCTTTCTATTGTGAGCTCCTTAAGAACAAAGACTGTGTGTTTGCCTTTTATTATATCTCCAGGGCTTAACATACTGCTTGGCATTTTGTAGGTGTTTAATAAATGCTTGTTGATTTAACTTGAAAATCTTCAAATATATCAGTATGAGAAATTCAGAGAAGCATGGGAAGACTTATATGAACTGATGCAGAGCAAAGAAAGCAGGACCAGGAGACAGATCTACAATGCCTATAATCACACAAATGAAAACCGCTCTGAAAGTTAGCAGGGCTCTATTAATCATGATTGTCCAATCTGGGCTCAGAGAATGGAGGAGGAAACTTACACATCTCTTGGTAGAGGAGTGGGGAACTATAGATGTATAATACATTGTCAGAATACAAGGTTATTGTGTTGGTTGCCAAACTGTCACTTTTTTGATGTATGTGTGTATGTGTGTGTGTTAGAGAGACAGATTCACAAGGAAGTACTGTGATATAAAGACAAACAGGATGAATACATTTTTAAAAATTTATTTATTTATTTTAAGTTTTCAACATTCATTTCCACAAAATTTTGAGTTCCAAATTTTCTCCCCATCTCTCCCCTCCCCCCACCCCTATCACCAATCTGCCCTCTCTTCTAATATCCCTCCCTTCCCTTATCCCCCTCTTCTCTTTTGTCCTGTAGGGCAAGATAAATTTCTGTACCCCATTACCTGTATTTCTTATTTCCCAACTGTATGCAGGAACAAGACTCAACAGCTGTTACTAAAACTTTGAGTTCTAACTTCTCTTCCTTCCTCCCTCTCCACCCATCCCCACTGGGAAGGCAAGCAATTCAATGTAGGCCATATATGTGTAATTTTGCAAATGACTTCCATAATAGTCATGCTGTGTAAGACTAACTATATTTCCCTCCATCCTATCCTGCCCCCCATTTCTTCTATTCTCTCTTTTGACCTTGACCCTCCCCAAGAGTGCTGACTTCTAATTGCTCCCTCCTCCCATTGCCCTCCCTTCCACCATCCCCCCCACCCTGCTTATCCCTTTCTCCCCCACTTTCCTGTATTGTAAGACAGGTTTTCATATCAAAATGAGTGTGCATTTTACTCCTTCCTTGAGTCAAATATGATGAGAGTAAGCTTCATGTTTTCTCTCTCACCTCCCTCCTTTTTCCCTCCATTGAAAAGTCTTTTTGTTGCCTCTTTTATGAGAGATAATTTGCTCCATTCCATTTCTCCTTTTCTCCTCTCAATATCTTCCTCTCACCCCTTAATTTCATTTTTTTATATATGATCCCATCCTATTCTACTCACCCTGTGTGTGTGTGTGTGATCCCACCAACTACTCAGATACTGAAAAAAGTTTTAAGAGTTACAAATATTGTCTTTCCATGTAGGAATGTAAACAGTTCAACTTTAGTAAGTCCCTTATGATTTCTCTTTCCTGTTTACCTTTTCATGCTTCTCTTGATTCTTGTGTTTGAAAGTCAAATTTTCTTTTCAACTGTGGTCTTTTCATCAAGAATGCTTGAAAATCCTCTATTTCATTGAAAGACCATTTTTTTCCCCTGAAGTATTATACTCCGTTTTGCTGGGTAGGTGATTCTTGGTTTTAGTCCTAGTTGCTTTGACTTCTGGAATATCATATTCCTTCAATCCCTTAACGTAGAAGCTGTTAGTTCTTGCGTTATCCTGATTGTATTTCCACAATACTCAAATTGTTTCTTTCTAGCTGCTTGCAATATTTTCTCCTTGAGGAATTTGGTTACAATGTTCCTAGAAGTTTCTCTTTTTCGATCTCTTTCAGGAGGTGATCAGTGGATTCTTTCAATATTTATTTTGACCTCTGGTTCTAGAATATCAGGGCAGTTTTCCTTGATAATTTCATGAAAGATGTCTAGGCTCTTTTTTTGGGTATGGATTTCAGGTAGTCCCATAATTTTTAAATTGTCTCTCCTGGATCTATTTTCCAGCTCAGTTGTTTTTATGATGAGATATTTCACATTATCTTCCATTTTTTCATTCTTTTGGTTTTGTTTTGTGATTTTTTGGTTTCTCACAAAGTCATTTGCCTCCATCTGTTCCATTCAAATTTTTAAAGAACTATTTTCTTCAGTGAGCTTTTGAACCTCCTTTTCCATTTGGCTAATTCTGCTTTTTAAAGCATTCTTTTCCTCATTGGCTTTTTGGACCTCTTTTGCCAATTCAGTTAGCCTATTTTTCAAGGTGTTATTTTCTTCAGCATTTTTTTGGGTCTCCTTTAGCAGGTTGTTGACTTGCTTTTCATGATTTTCTTGCATCTCTCTCATTTCTCTTCCCAATTTTTCCTCCACCTCTCTTACTTGATTTTCAAAATTCTTTTTGAGCTCTTCCATGGCCTGAGGCCATTGAATAATTATTTTGGATGTTTGGGATACAGAAGCCTTGACTTTTATGTCTTTCCCTGATGGTAAGCATTGTTCTTCCTCATCCAAAAGGATGGGAGAAGATATCTGTTCACCAAGAAAGTAACCTTCTATAGTCTTATTTTTTTCCCCCTCTTTTGGGCATTTTCCCAACTAGTTACTTGACTTTTGGGTCCTTTGTCAAGAGCAGGGTATACTCTGGGGATCCGTAAGATCTCAGTTCCTCTAAGGTGGCACAGTCAAGCGTGTACACTGGTCTGGGAGCAACCAGAAACTTTTGTGCCCAGAATCTGTGAGTAATAGAGTTCCCTCTCCACAGCCACCTGGCCTCCAGTTACACCAAGCCAGCACTGGGGCTGAGATTCAAACAAGCTGCTGGATTCCCCCAGGGGCTTTCAATGGGGGCAGGGCTGCCATTCAGTGTGAGATAAAGATCAGCTGCTCAATTCTTCCAGGAGCATTAGGTAGGGGCAGGGCTGCTATACAGGGCTGAGGTAAGGATCAGCTGATCAGTGCCCCCAGGGGTTTTACGATCCAACAATGGATGCAGGCTGCTGTTCGAGCTGCTGCAGCCTGAGGCCAGAGCTGGGAAAAACCACTGCTCCCATCTCAGTCAGTTCAAAAAACCCTCTCACTGACCTTTGGTGCCTGTGGGTTGAGGGATCTGCAAACTGCCGCTACTGCTGCTGGGGATTCTGCCCCTGAGACCTGCTCGAGTCCTCCTCCCTGCCACACAGCCAAGGCTGGGCTGGGCTCTGCTCTGTGTCTGGTGCGATAGACCTTTCCCATTGGCCTTTCAGGCTGGGCTGGAAATCTCCTCCACCCTGTTGTTCTGTGGCTTCTGCCGCTCCAAAATTTGTTGAGAGTCTTTCTTCATAGGTATTTTATGGGCTGCGGGGTGCACCTTTCTACTTTGCCATCTTGGCTCTGCCTGTTTGCAGAAATTTTGGAAAGCATGAATGCATTTTTTTAAAAATCAAAAAACTTTCTTAACATTCCCCTTTTTACTGAGTGCCACTGATACAGAACGTCAATTATAATCCAACCTTTTAAGGTCAAACAAATAAACAATTTCTAGTTTCTGAAAGAGAGTCACAGTCTACACTGTTGATCCACCTATTCTGGAAAGCAATTTAGAATTATTCTTATTGACTAAAATATTCATACCTATTGCTTCAAAAATTCTATTATTAGACATATATTCCAAGGAGGGCCAAGGACAGAAAAAGAAGACAATATATATACCAAATTATCCATAGGAAGGAAATGAGCTTTTATGGGCCTATTATGTACCTATTATGGGCCAGGCAATATGGTAAATGTTTCATAAATATGATTGTGTTTGATCTTCACAACAGCCCTGGGAGATAGGCACTATTATTATTTTTTAAAAAATACTTATTTTTAGTTTTCAACATTCACTTCCATAAGATTTTGAGTTTCAAATTTTCTCCCTATTTCTCTCCTCCTCCCACCCCAAGACAGCATGTAATTTGATATAGGCTCTGCATATACATTCATATTAAACCTATTTTCATATTAGTCATCTTGTAAAGAAGAATTAGAACCAATGGGAGAAACAACAAGAAAGAACAAAAAAAAAAAAGAGAGCAAATAATATGCTTCAATCTGCATTCAGACTCCGTAGTCCTTTCTCTGGATGTGGACAGCATTTTCCATCATGAGTCTTTTGGAGTTTTCTTAGATCCTTGCACTATCATAACCCCCATTTTACCATTGAGGAAATGGAGGCAAACAGAGGTAAGTGATTTGTTCTGGATCACATAGTGCCTGAGGCTAGACTTGAACTCAGTTCTTCCTGACTTAAGGCCCTACACTGTATCTACTATGCTACCATAGCAACACTTTTTATAAAAGCAAAGAACTAGAAACAAAGGAAATGCTTACTGATGGGGAATGGCTAAATAAATTTTAACAAACGAATATAGTGCATATTTGGGTGCCATAAGAAATGATGACTCTATTTGGGAAAGTAAAAAGAAATGAAGACTGAACAATTCAGACATGCATGGAAAGGTACATGAACCAATGCAGAGCGAAATAATGAGAATCAACCAAACAATATACACAATGACTACAATTATGTAAATGGAAAGGATGTTTAAAGTGAGACAGAATGATGTCATCATAATGACCAAGTTTGTCCCAAAGATAACAAAATATACCTTGTTTTCTTCTTTGCAGAGATGAGGACCATATGTATAGAACTGTATAGAATTCAATTACAGAATTTTGTATAGAATTACATATATTGTTGGACTTGTTTAATGTGTTGGGTTAGTTTTGTTGTGTTTTTTTCTTTTTTAAAAATTTTTGTTCCAATGTAAGGTTCATTAGGTAGGGGAGGGAAGAGAATATATTTGGAAATGGAAATGAGGATGATGTGAAAACAAAAGATATAAATGAAAAAAATAACACGTTTCTTCCAAGTCAAATATACCTGGTATAACAGATGATAATGTCTTCTGACTTAGGCTCTAAATGTTTTGGAGGAGCACCTTCTTTTAGCCTCCCCCCCTCCCAAATTCAGCACCTGCCAAAGGGTTAAGGGTCTACATAGTTTGGTTGGGCAAAGCTGCTGCCTGTTAGCTAAAAGGTTGAAACAGCAGTCTAGTCTTAGAGTTAGAGCTGGAAGCAGCCACCTTTGAGGTAACCTGGTCCCAAATCTTCATTTTGTAGAAAATTGTAGTGAGGAAAGTGTTATAACTTTAACTTCAAAAATGGAAAAATTCAACTCAACCTGCTTGTACCCTGAATTATGAATGTATCTGGATTTGTAAATTTTTTTTTAATTCACATTTTTCTTGCCTCAAAGGGCCACCTTTCCTCATTTGTAGAGATTGATTGCTCTCACCTGCTGAGTTGGTGAGACCGGAAGAGAAGACAGCTGAGCTTAAAGGAGTTT
Source organism: Notamacropus eugenii (assembly GCF_028372415.1). Lineage (NCBI taxonomy): Eukaryota > Metazoa > Chordata > Mammalia > Diprotodontia > Macropodidae > Notamacropus > Notamacropus eugenii. Next base: position 270,398,239 of record NC_092873.1, read on the forward strand.
TGTAATGCTCTCCTCCCTTCAGGTTGCTGGGGACAGAGAGATAGGGAAGAAGTGGACATAAGATGAACTGGAAGTCTCCATCATGTCACCACTCACAGCGTGCTACACTAGAAACTTTGAGGAATTTTCCCATTGGGTAAAATCTGCTTCTCTCTTCTCTCTCTCTCTCTCTCTCTCTCTGTTGAGCTGAGTTACCTTGCTTCCAAGAGGAAAATTCCTTCAGTCTGTATTGTTTGTTCTATATTCTCCTATGTATCCTTTCTCTGATTCTGTTTGCTATTGTCTTGGAGAAATTTTTTTTTTTTGGGCTATTTGCTGTATCTGTGTTCATATGGTGGGAAAGGGGGTCAAGCCTTAGGTATAGTTTTGGGGTCTCCCTTTCCCTATTAAGAAATACAGATAAGAAGCTTAGTTTGAACCTAAACATTATATCCCTTAGATTAATAATATTTAAGGGAGCAGACAGACATAATTCTAGTCTAGTCTAGTCTATCCAATCACTTACTTCCTCTCCTGGCAGGAATCAAGGTCTCCCTTGGAGAAGGGTTGGGGGAGGAAATGCTAGAGATACCTATTCTTTTCTCCCTGTAAGACATACACACACACACACACACACACACACACACACACGATATTCCTTGTTATATTAAAAATTGGCAAAAGAAAAAAAGTCAAGTATTTCTTGACTGAATTTTGTTTGCTTTCAGTTTCTTCTATTTCAGTGCTTGTTAGAATATGTCAAGGTGCCCTGAAGTTCAAAGAACCCTGGGCAGCCCAGGTTGTCTTGAAATACTGGAGATGGGTCTTAATGCAGGTAACTTGGAGACATTCATAAAGACATGTTAATGTGCATTCTGAGGAACTAGTAAGAAATAAGCAGGAACATAACCTCAAATCTATATGAAGTACACTCTGAAGTTGTTTTATATGCACCAGGGAATTAAATATGGTTGGGAAAAGTGTATGTGTTCCACTGCAGTTAACTAAAGCATACAGAAGGGCAACTTTTGATTTGCCCTTGAGAAAACTACATCCAAAGGGATTGTGATTTTGATATGCAAATCATAAAAAGTTAAAAGGATTCCTTTGTAATCTTTAAAAACATTGCTCTATGCCCATTCCATTTGCTTAAAAAAACATTATAAACTTAATAACAATCTCAACAAATACAGGCAAGACATAAATAACTTCAATTAAAACCATATATTTAGAACAATTTACATATTAAATATATTAGTGATTATTTATGGAGTTTCTTTGCCAATCAACCTGAACAAGTATGTATTGAATGTCTTCTCAATGCCAGGCATAGATAAAAGACAAAAGTAAGACTTGCCCTCAAGGAGCTTACAGTCTAGCTGGGGGAGACAATTTGTACATATGTAAGTATGGATACAGTGTAATTGGAGGGGAAAGCAGATCAGACACTGGCAGCTGAGGGAATCAGTTAAGTCTTCACGTAGAAAGTGGAATTCAAGTTAAGCCTTGAAGGAAACAAAGAATTCTAGGAGTCAAAAGCAGAGAAGGAATATGGAGAACTTTCTGGACTTGGGAAACAGTCCCTGAAAAGGAAACAAGGTGAGAGATGGAGTGTGGAGCATGAGGAGCAGGTGTATGGATAATACATTTTTGCTTATTATTAATGTAATTTTGCTGCTTAATAGGAAGATCTATCCCATCCTCTAATAGGCCCATGTGACCTGCTTAAGTCACATGGAAGTCCAAGTCACATGAGTCTAAGTCACATGGAACAGGAAGGGTGAAATGGGAAAGAGAGGAGCTAGAGCAAAGCTTGGAGGAAATTAGTCAGAGAGCAATCAGAGATGGGAAAGGCAGTTGGCTAGCCTGAGTGGGAGAGCCTGTTTATGATAGGTTTAAGGGAGCTGGTAAATTTATGGAAAGCCTAGCAGGAAGGCTTGGGGAGGGGGTTGTCCTCTGCATTGTTATTGTGTATAGATTTGTTATTTTGTTACAGATTTGGCTTTCTGGTGTCTGAATAAATGTTTTGATTCTGTCTTCCATGTGGAGAGTCTGTTGTATTTCCCAATTCAGAATTGTGCTGGCATATTCGTGGCTGCCGTAGTGCTGTGAATATCATGTTGGTGCTACAGCAGGAAAACCAAATTTGGCATGAGTTTAGTGTTCATGAAATGGAGTCAAATGGCATAAAGCTGGAAAGAAGGGAAAGGAGGGGGTCAGGTTGTGTAGGGCTTTAAAAGCTAAACTGAAGAATTTGTGTTTGATCCTAGTTAATTGGGAACCATTGGAGTTGATTCGGTAGAATAGTGACATGCTTAGACCTAGGGGAGATCTGGCAGGTCAAAAAAATTTTTAACAGAAAAAGAAGGTCATTGAAGAATTTTAAAAAGGAGATGGAAGAGAAAAAAAAGATCAATAGGATGAATATATTTTATTTAATTCAAGTATTTAATTGGTATTAAATTAGGAAATTTTGACATTTAATAATGACTTCATCACATTTAATCTTCACAGCCCTGAAAGAAAAGTTCTCCAGCTAACCTACTTCTGTCCCATCTCCTTCTTCCCCCCACCCATTTTACAGATCAGGAAATTAAAATTTAGAGAGCTTATATGCCTTGTCCATAGTTACTCATGCTCATGATGAAAGCCCTCTTGTTTATATGAATCATCTATGTGGCTCTGTAAAAAAGGGGTTAATTGGGGGGTAGAAACATCCCCAATGTTTTCTGGCACTCCCTCACCCCTAAATCTTGAGGTTTTTCTCTCCTAGAGCCATCTTCCAAATCTGAAACTTCTACCTACATGGCTTCCAAATATTTTTCCAGTTGGGTTATTTTCTGACCTTGTTTTTCCACTCCAGCTATGTTCTTTGCTCCATTGCATTAATTCTGTTTTTTGGCCATGCCCGCTGAATTTTTCTAAATTCTCCTCATTATCCATTTTGAGAAGTTTTTCCATGATCTCTTCTAGAGATTCCTTAGTTACATTCAATTCTTCCTTAAATTCCTCCTGAGATTTCTTTGCTGCCATTAAGCTATTTATTTAATTCCTTGTGATTTTTTTTTTTGTGGTGGGGGAAGGGATGTGAATTTTTCCTTTTATTCTGTTATCCACTTGAATTCATCTCTATTTCTTACCTTGTTCCTCATGCAACTTTTGATATTGTTGTTGCACTTCTGATATTTTCCCCTCTTGTTTTTCTTACTCTGTAATTAAAAAGATCATTGTCTTTTGGTAAGCTTTAATTTTCTTGTAAAAATTTCTGGTAATTTTGTTTTCAGTATTTCTGTTGCTATTTTGGGGGTAGATCATTAGGAATCTGGCTTCTTTGCCACCTCTCTCATTCCACTGTCTTCCCAGAAATATTCCAGAAATTTTTCAGGCATTTTTACTGTCCAGTATTCCTCAGAGGGGGCCCTAAAGAAAGAAATAAAAGTGAGATAATTCCTTGAATGTGAGTCAATTTTCTTTTCTTTTTTTTTTTATATTTTGTTTTAATCAGCCAAGATCTGCCTTCTCACCCTCCCTATCCAACTTCCATCCATCCCAATTGAGAAAAGAAGAAAAGCAAAACTTGCTGCAAATATGTAAAGTAAATCAAAACAAATGTCCACATTGGATATGACAAAAAAAGTCTCATTCTGTGTTTTCTGAGTCCTTCTCTATCAGGAGGTGGGTAATATGTTTCATCATTAGTCTTCTGGACTCCTGACTGGTCATTATGCATAACAGTATTCCATCACATTAATATACCATAACTTATTCATCCATCCCCCAAATTATGGGCTCTCTTTCAGATTTCCATTCTTTGTCACTTCAAAATTAGCTACAAATGTTTTTGCCCATCCTAAGAGTTTGTTTTGCTTAGGTCTAATTCCTCTCTTAATTTGCTTTCCCTCTAGTTCTCCCTTTCCCTTCTCCCCTCTTCCTCCTATTTCCCTGTTGAGTGAAATGGATTTCTGTATCCAGCTCTGTATGTGTGCGTATTTTTCCTTCTTTTGACTTGTTCACATGAGAGTGAGGTTCAAGTGTCAGCCATCCTACCTACTCCCTTCTTGTTTGTTTAGATGCCTGCATGTGCACTGATTACTTGAGATAATTTGCCCTTAACCTTCTTTCCTTTCCCTTTTCTTTCTTTTCTTTTCTTTAGATCATCAAGATAAAATAGATCCACTCCCAGGACTGTGTAATTGGACTCCTTTTATGAACCCTGATGACGACAGAGTTCAGTGGAGACACACGTATCATTTCTCCATATTAGAATGTAAGTAGTTTACGTTTGTTTAGTCTTTTATCAGTGTTCATTCATGTTTTACCTGTTATGTTTCTCTTTACTTGTTTCTGAACTTCAGAGTTTTTCTGCAGCTCTGCTCTTTTTATCAGGAATACTTGGAGGTCCTCTATTTCACTAAAGGTCCAACTTTCCCCATGTAGTTTTACACTTAGTTTTGTTGAGTAAGTTATTTCTGGCTGTAAGTTCACGTCCTCTGTCAAGAATATCACATTCCAGGTTCTCCACTCCTTTACAGTAGTTGCTGCTAAATCATGTGGGATGGATCCTGACTGTGGCTCATCCGTTTTGGAATCATTTCTTTCTGGCTGCATACGGTATTTTTTTCTTTGACCTAGATTTTGGCTATGATGTGCCAGGAAGTTTTCTATTTCCATTTTGCCTTCTGGCTCTAAGAAATCTGGGCAGTTTTCTTTTAAGATATCCTGAAATATGTGGAGGTGCTTTTTTTTGTGGGGGAGTCATGGTGTTCATGTAGTCTAATAATGATTCTTAAATTTTGCTCCTCAATTTGTTTTCCAGGTTACTTGTATTTTCTACAAGATATCTTACATTTTCTTCCATTTTTTCAGTCTTTTGACTTTATTTTAATATTTCTTGTTGTCTTCTATCTGCTCCATTCTAATTTTCAGGGAGTTTGTTGCCTCAGCAAAGTTTTGAACTCTTTTGCCAAGCTGTTACTTTCTTTCCCAATTCTTTCTTCTATAGCTCTCGTTTCTTTTCCTAGTGTTGCTTCAAGCACTCTCATTTCATTTATTAAGAAAAAAATATTTTTAAAACTCTTGCTTCATCTTTCCCAGGAATTTTAGTTAAGATTGTTTCTAAGCTGTGTTTTTCTCTGAGGCTTTGCTTTGTCATTTTCTAAATGACTCTTAATTCTTGGTTTGTGTCTTGAGCATCTTTGTCACCTTGTCATGGTGGGTTCTTTTTTTTTTGTTTGTTTGCCCAGTCTTCCAAACTACTGATTTTGGACTTGATGTTAGGGCTGGGCTCTGACATACTTCTGGAGGAAAGGTCTGGACCAGTTCTACTGTTGCTTTTTTGGGGCACTATGGTGTTACTTCAGGATCTCAGGGACAGACTGGGGACCTGTAAGCTTTCAGTCCTTCCAAAGTGGTCTTATCCAGGCAGACTCTGATTGCTGTCCCCCTGGCCTAGGCTCTACAAGTTCCTGACCTGTGTTTGAGTCAGTGTAAGAGAAGACTGCTGTTGGACTCAACCTCATCAGCCAATTTGAAAGATCTTAATTAAAGATCTTTAATTAATGAAATAAAGATCTTTTAGTCTCATGCCAGAATCGTAGGCTCCCCTTTGGTCTGGGATTGTTGCTTTCATTATTCTTTTGCAGGCTGGGCTAGATTCCGAAAGTGGGACCTTGCCCTGGGCGTAGGGTCTGAGCCACACCACTGCTCCTGGCTTCTGGCATTTCTCCTTTCTTGGGAGATCACCCAGGGCCTCCCTGCCCAGGAAAGACACTGCCTTGTGTAGGCCCACTTCTCACTCTGCCCTGGAGTTGCACAGTGGGTGGCAAAGCTGCCGGTTTGTACCTGTCCCTCTTGTAGTGTCCTGCTATGGGTCTGGGACTTGCTCTTGCCCTGGTGCCCAGCCTCTTCCTGGGTGCTACAATGCTCTGCTGTAAAGGGTCCTACTGATCCCACCTGTTTCCATTGTTGATAGATCTCCATATCTCTCTCTCTTTTTAAGCCAGGCTGTTCAAAGAACTCACTGTGATTTTTGGGATTTCCCCATCGTGATCAGGTCTGGTTTAGAGTTTGTGGTTAGTTAGTAGCTCATGGTACAGTTTCTTTTCACTCTGCCATCTTGGCTCCATCTCTTTTCTTTTGATCCCTAATACAGTGAGCACTATCTCCTCCTATTTCTCAATCTCCTTCATTGACTTCACTTTTCTCTGCCATTCCTCTTTTATTCTTTCACAATGCAACCACCCTTACTATTTCCTATTTGTATTATTACAACAGCTTCATGCAGCCTCTAGTCTCTTGCATATACAATCCCATTTTAGGAACTTCTGCCACATTAATTTGCATGGCTCTAAACATGTTGCTCAACTAATCAAAAATTTTCTATGACTCACCACTACCTTTAGCCACCTAAGGCTCAATGCCTTGCACATATATTACCTGGTAGGGGCTTTAGTAAAAGTTTGCTGATTTGTTAAATTAAAGCTATGAGACTGTGAAAAAAACACTAAATTAGAAGAACTGAGTTCAAATCCCAGCTCCACCGGTTACTGGTTTTTTGACTTTGGGCAAATACTTAACATTTTTGAACTTGCTTCCTCACCTGTAAAGTGGAAATAATTCTTGCATTATCTTATTGTCACAGATCAATACTATCATCTTTGCAAAGCCCCATATTCGTTATTTTCACAATCTGGCTTCTAACTTCATCATTCAACTGAAAATGCCCTTTTTAAATTTACCATTGTTCTCTTAATTGTAAAATTTCACAGTCTTTTCTCAGTCTTCCTCCTTTTTTGACCTCCAGCAAGCATACAACAAGACCAACCACCCTCTCCTGTAGTTCTCTTACCTGTCTGATTGGCTTCTTCTTAGCCTGTTATATTCCCAGTCCTCTAATGGTGGGTGTCCCATAAGGCTGTTTTGGCTACTCTTCTCTCTCTGTACATTTTCTTTTAGTGGTCAGCAGTTCCTGTGGGTATAATTTTCATCTCTGTGGAGATGACTCCCAGATATATATATTCAGCCCCAGAGTCTCTTCTGAGCTCTAGCTGTACATTTCATTGGCCTATTAGACATTTCAAAATGGATATCCCATAGGTATCTCAAACTTGTTTCCAAAACAGAACCCACTACCTTTCTATCCTAACTCACCCCTTTTCTGAACTTTCTCATTTCTGCTAAATTACCATTATCCAGGTGGTCATTTAGCTTCATAATCCTGGCACTGTCCTTGGCTCCTTAATCTTCCTCATTCCATATATTCAATTTTCCCAAATCTCATTGTTTCTTGTTCTGCAAGATCTCTTACATCCATTACCTTCTTTCTATGAACCCAGCCACCATTTTAGTTCAAGTCCTCAAGACCATTTGCTTAGATTAGTACAATCACTTCCAAATAGATTTCCCTTGACTCAAGTGTCTTTCCCCAGTTTAATCTATTATGCACACAGGTATCAAAGTAATTTTCTTGAAATATGGATCTGTTCATGTCATTCCCCTTCTTAATAAACTCCAATGGCCCCCTACTGCCTTTCTATTTACATTAAATTTTGTTTTATTTTTCAGTTAAGAAAAATCTATTTTTTCTTTCTTACCTGCTCCTCCCACTGGGAGAAAAAAAAAAAAAGAAAAAACAAAACACTTGTAACAAATATGCATAGTTAAGCAAAACAAATTCCCACATTTGACCAAGTCCAAAAAATATTTATCTCATTCTGTTCCTTGAGTATATTACCTTTCCCTGTTACCTTTGGAATCAAATATAAACTGCTCTGTTTGATTTTAAAAGCCATTTACAACCTGACCCCAACCTTTCTCTATAGCCTTATTATATATTACTGTCATGTCAAAGTGGACTTCTTCCTATTCCTCATAAACAACATTCAAGGTCCTGTTGCATTGGCTGTCCTCTGTTTCTGGAATGTATTTACTTTTTTCCCTCCTTTCTTAGAATATCTTGTTTCCTTCAAAGCTTATCTCAAGGTGAGGCCTTTTTTGATCCTTCCAGTCACTAATGCCTACTCCTCGTAAATCATCTACACTCTCTCTCTCTCTCTCTCTCTCTCTCTCTCTCTCTCTCTCTCTCTCTCTCTCTCTCTCTCTCTCTCTCTCTCTCTCTCTCTCTCTCTCTCTCTCTCTCTCTCTCTCTCTCTCTCTCTCTCTCTCCACCACCCCCCCACCCCCAGGTGGCACAGTGGATAGAGTACCAGGCCTAGAGTCAGGAAGACCTGAGTTCAAATCCAGGCTCACACACTTACTAGCTGTGTGACCCTGGCAAGTTACTTAACCCTGTTTGCCCCATTTTCCTCATCTATAAGGTGAGCTGGAGAAGGAAATGGCAAACCATTCTAATATTTCTGCCAAGAAAACCCCAAATGGGGTCACAAAGAGTCAGACATGAATGAAATGGCTAAACAACAAAACTGATCTAGAGATATACACATATATATGCACCTACATATACATACATATGCACTGTATGTATGTGTGCATATACATATATAGTGTGTGTATACATATAGGGTGCTCCAATAGAATATAAATAAACTCCTTGAGGGCAGGAGCTGTTTATTTTTGTGTGTCTCTTGCACACAGTAAGTGCTTAATAAATGCTTTTTGACTGACTGATAGCCAGGCATTCAGGCTCCACAATCTGGATCTAATCTACTTTACCTGTTTTATACCGTACTATTTCCCTTTATTAATCTGCAGAAAAACCAAACTAGACTTTTCTTTTGTGCTCAAACATATGCCACCATTTCCTTCTTGCATGCTTTGGCTCAGAATGGCTCTACCTGTGGAAATCCTTTCCCTCATTCCTGGCTTAAGTAAGGTTCTACTTTCTTGATAAAGCCTGGTGTGATCTCTCTACCTGATAGCAGCCCCTCCCTTAGCTATCTTAAACATTCTACACCTTCCCCCCTGCACTTTTGATACTTTAAGTATTTAGATATTGACCATAGTTAATTTTCAGTGTGTCTTATCTCCTCCAAAAGACCCTGCGCTTCTTTAGAGCAAGTATTGTGTCATTTGTTTTTGTATCCTTCACAGTTCCTTGCATAGGGTAGCTATTTAGTAAATGATGGGTTTATAAGAACCAAAGTTGGAGAAGCCTACAACAATAGGATGCTTAAAGAGACCAGCAAGCATTAAGTGGGATAGCCCCAGTCACTCAATATCAAAATAGATGAAAGAATCACCTGGGTGTTTGGCTCACTTCTAAGTTATGGAGAGGTTCCTGATGAAGTCAATAAAAATCAGTTAGATTTCTGGCCTGAGAACTATGATGCCAGGTTTTAACCTATACGGCTGTGTTTTTTCAGCTGAGTTATTAACTCCCCTCTCCCTTTTTTTTTATTGCAATGGGAATCACAAAGGAAGAATGATACAACCTTAGTAAACCAAACATTAGTGTGGAAATTCCTGTTCTTTTGCTGACTACAAGCATAATTAGGCTATTTGTGTTCTGGCAAATTGCTCTTTCGATAGTCTTTCATTTCTACTCCCAAAATGGTTTGTTTTATGCCCAAATGTGATTTTCAAATGATTATATTTGACTTATTTTGCATGTCAGTGTTGACCACTAAGCATATGTCATCGCCACTCCTTAATTCATAACAGAATATAAACCGTTTGATGTGCTCCTCTGACTTCCATTAGCTAAACCAGAATGTAGATTTTACTGTTCTCTGCCATCCACAAAAGAGTTTATACTGTAGAATACTAAGCAACAATAGACAGTAATCAAGAGAATAAGGGAAGAAATCATCCCAAGAGAAATTTTTTACTAAAAGTGCTTTGAAAACCATAAACATTGGCTACTCTTAGCTCCTCTTTGGGAGATTCGTAACATCTTAGATGTCATCTTTTGTCTTGCTTTTTTTCCTTTTAGATTTGCCATCTCTGGGATAAATGTAGGAAAAAGGAAAGAGATAAGCATGGAAGGGAAGGAAATCTGGCTGTCCCCTCCACCCACCCTTTACCATTAAAACAGTGATGGTGGATATAAGATTAGAAAATAAATAAATAGACTCTTTGTATGATATCTAGCTAATAGCAGCAGCAAGCCAGACTTAGAAAGCTCAGTACCAACAGATTTGGGAACGCAAATCTATATTGAGCCACGTCACCAGCACCTGCACCTCCCATGGTCACTCCTTGCACTTAAGCTTATATATTAACTATATTCTAAAAGTTGGAATTCATGCAGGGAGGGCAGGGTGAGTGTGTGTGTGTGTGTGTGTGACTCCTTGCAGTTCTACTCTTTAGATTTGATAACAGCACTAGGAAAAAGAAAAACGAGTGAAAACCTTGTCACACTAAATCAGAATTAAGCTAATTAGCATGAAAGAATTATCCTTAAAAGGAAGCTCTTAAAAAATCTAGTAATCATCAGAATATACAGCCAAAGAGCATTGCCTGGAACAGGAAGTACTACAAAGATGCACCACCACTTACCCTAATGGCTTTGGGGCAAAGAAACAGAAAACCTGCATTGACCCATCGGATTTGCCTCCACCGGGACTCATCAAATGCTAAGAAAAAGGTACTTTTAAGAAATACTCTTTTTTAAAAAAAAAACTTGTAACAGACAGTAGGAGTTGCAGTAAGGCTTTCCAAGAATATTAATCCCAAACATAAAAGAGATGAGAGGAGGGAACTAAAGTAAGTGAGAGAGACAAGAGACTCAATAAGGGGGCCAGGAGGAAGGGGAACTCACTAAGCCCCAGACCTTAAATCATGCTGTGAGGCAGGCAAGTTTCTCCCCTAATCATCTTTGCAAATGGAACATTTTCCATTTTTAAAGACATCTGAATTTTTATTATATGTGTTTTGCCAGAAAATATAACAATCTCGATTCAGTATTGACTTCCTTTTGCTTTTCTTCTGCGTTTGCTCTTTGTCTCCTTCTGAAACTATGTGGAACCATTTTTTTTCTCTTACCAGACATGCTCACATGTGCATTGACATGTTTTAAGTTATGTCCTTTGGTGAGGAGGATCTGCTAGTGAGATCTCCTTTTCTTCTTCACTTGAGTGACCACCACCCTAGTTTAGGCCTTCATCATGAGCTGTTTCTGCAGCCTGCTAATGAACAGATTACTGGTTTCTAGTCTACCCTCTCCAATCCATTGTCCCCAGTGCTGCCATAATTATCTCCTTCAAGAACACATATGGCCCTATCATTCTCCTGGTCCATATGCCTGTAAGATAAATTTCAATTCCTAAACTTGGAATTGAAAGCCCTTTGGAACCTATCTCCAGCTTATCCTTCCAGGACTCCTGAACTTACTCCTGTTCACTCTACTTTCCAGTTAAACTGGCCCATAGTAGAAAAAGCACTGGACATAGAATCAGGAAAACCTGGGTCCAAATTTTGCCTCAGCCACTCGTTAGCTGAGTCTTTTAATCTTTCTGAGCCTTGGTTTTCTCTTCTGTAAAATAAGGAGGTTGGACTGAGTGTCCCTTTTAACTCTAACCCTATGATCCTAAAAATTTTGTTCCCCAGATTTTGGATTTCATCTCCTAGGCCTTGTCTTTACAGAAGGTGCCCTTCATGCTTGGAGTGCTTTCTCACTTCCACCCTTTGGAATCCTTAGTTTCATTCAAGACTCGACTGCAAGAAGCAGGAGTTCCTAGAGAAGAAAACTGGGCAGGAGCTATTGGTGGCCAACCAGAACAGCACCAACAATGGGTGATGTGCTCAAAATGGATCAAGCCCCCAGGATGGCAGCCCTTCTGTGGGCTTCAGAGTGATTCCATGTCTCTCTCATGCCACAGAGGCCTTGTCACTTTGGGTGTTTGTGCTTACCCCCGCATCTCCTTCTTCCAACTGGCTGATTCCTCTCATAGCCTTCATTTTACACACATGCCCTTCAAGTCTTCATTCCTCTCCAGATTCCACTCCTGACTCTAGATTTTTTCTACCATGTCTCTTCTCAAATACCTTCTTCTTTCTCTCCACCCTTCCACCCCAATCCCTTCAGTTTCCTTTTATATGTTTTTAAAAAATAAATAAATTTATTTAATTTTAGTTTTCAACATTCACTTCCATAAGTTTTAAATTTTCTCTCCCTCTCTTTCTTCCCACTTCCCCAAGATGGCATGCAATCTGTCTCTACATATAGGCTCTACATATACATTCTTATTAAACATATTTTCACATTTGTCATGTTGTACAGAAGAATTAGAACAATGGGAAGAACCATAAGAAAGAAAAAACAAAACAAAAAAAAGAGAGCAAAGAGTATGATTCGATTTGCATTCAGACTCCACAATTCTTTCTCTGGATGTGGATGGCATTTTCCTTCATGTTTTAGGTCCTTGCATTGCTGAGAAGGGTACACTGTGGCTGTTACTGTGTATAATGTTTTTCTGGTTCTGATCACTTCATTCAGCATCAGTTCATATAAGTCTTTCCAGGTTTTTCTGAAGTCTGCCTGCTCATCATTTCTTATAGAACAAGAGTATTCCATTACATTCCATATACCACAACTTGTACAGTCATTCCCCAATTGATGGGCATGCCCTCAATTTCCAGTTCTTGGCCACCACAAAAAGAGCTGCTATAAGTATTTTTGTACATGTGGGTCCTTTTCCTTTCTTTTATATGTTATCTCTTTCCATTAGAATTTAAACTCCATGGGGTCAAAGAATGTCTTTCTTTCTGCTTATATTTGGATTTCCAGGGCTTAGCACAGTGCTTGATGCCTGCTGCCTCCTACAGCAAGTCTTTCCTGAGGTCCCTACTTGGTGGAGCTCCCCCTCCTCAAATGATCATGAGTACATTTATTTGTTTAACTATTGTATCCTACAGGAGGATATAACCTATTTGAAGGCTGGGAGTGTTTTTTATTTTGTCTTAGTATCTCCACTGCCTACCTCAGCACTTTGCCCATAGTAACTGTCTAGTAAAAGTTTCTTGGATTGGACTGTAGAAGCTTACAAACATTAGGTTTAATGGGATACCACAGTGCTCTATGGCAAGTAAGCTCCAGCATGTCAACTATCTTCCTTTAGATCTCATCCTGTGGATTTTCCTCTAGCCATTAACAATTCCTTGAGATTTGGGTAAACATTTCAAGCCACTCTAGCATTGGGGACTGTCACGTTGGAGAGTACCCTATATTGATGGGGTCACAGACCTGGACTAAACCAATAACAACAATGGCTAATATTTATGTAGCACTTTGAGTTTCACCATATGTCATGTGAGTGAGATATGTAGGATGGCTACTGTGGTTATTGCTATTTTCACTTTGTAGATGTGGAGGATGAGGATAGTAGAGTTTGGATGATTGGCCTATAGCTCTAAGTGTCAGAGGGTGGAAATTCTAGATATTCACTAACTAATCCTTTTTTTAAAAAAAAAAATTAATTTATTTTTAGTTTTCAACATTCACTTCCATAAGTTTTAATATTTCTCCACCTCCCTTCCCTCCTCTCTCCCCAAGACTTCAAGCACTCTGATTAACTAATCCTTTTACTACAAAACTTTATCACTTTGCCAGGAATGGTAGTCAAGCACTGGAGTTTGCAGATTCTTCTAGCCTGTCTTTGCTATGTCCCCACGTTGTTATCAGTTGCTCCTGAGAAGAAACTACATACAGGTACAGGTTCTCCTCCCCCAAAAAGGGAGAGAAAGGAAGATGGAAAAAGAAAGAAAAGAAGGGGAAGAGGAAAAGAAAAGAAGGAAGACAGAAAAAGAGGGAGTGGGAGAAGAGGGAGGGAAGTCAGTGAGAGACAAGTTCTCTTTGGCCTCTCAGCAAGGGGTCAGTGGGCATGCCTACACTCTGGCCACCCCCCCCAAATGCTACCAAACAAAGGCTCACATCCTGTATTCTCTTAAGTGTATTAGGGATCTCATGAAATTGATAAGGGACTTCCCTGATCAACTTCTTCACATATATCTTGTGTTGTTTTTGGATATATGATGCAACTGACTCTACCATTTCTCTGCTATGTGGTCTGGAACAAGTCACGATCTGGACTAATCTACTGATCTACAGTCTAATCTACATGATGTGCAGGCGCCATCTCCTTCATGAAGCCTTTTCTAATTCCCCCAGATCTTAATGCTACTCTTTTCAAAATTACTTTGTACTAATTGTGCATGCATATTTCATGAACTAATGAAGGGTGAAGCAAGCAGAGCCAGAAAAACAACATTCACACTGAATACAGTAAAGTAAATGAAAAGAACCATAACAAAATAATTGAAAATGAATGTTGTGAAATTATAAAAAATAAGTTTGAGCCCAAAGAAGAGAAATGAGAAGACACCTCCCCTAACTCCTTTGCAGAGGCTGGGGAGGGGGAACTGCATATAATGTGGAACGCTGCATATAATTTATATTTTTTTAATGTATGGACTGTTTAGCTGAACTTTGCTCTTTCTTTCCTCTTCCTTTTTTTGTTCTTTCTTCTTTTAAAAGAAATTCTTTGTTATAAGGGAGAGCTCTCTGGGAGAGGAATACAGGTGGGAGCATACCTGTAATCCCTTCTCAGATTGAGGCTGAGGATGGTGGATCTCTTGAGCTCAGGAGTTCTGACCTCTGGTTTTGCAAGTCAATGGCATTAATATTTCAAATCCCTGGAATAGGGGTTGCTCATTCTTGGCCACTTTCCTAAAGAGGGTTGAACTGAGCCAGGCAAGGAAACAGAGGATAAAGCTCTTGTGCCAATCAGAGGGAGACCAGGCCAGTGAGTAGATCCTGAATTTCCAGCCTTTGCAAGATAAAGAGACTAGAAAAAAGAAGGGGATACAGGGAAAGTGTAGGTGATGCAAAAATAAAATATATCAATAAAAATCTATTAAAATCATGCACAGAGTACATACACAGTATATTTCTCAGTAGAAAGTAAACTCATGGATGGGATGCTGTCTTGCTTGCTCTAGAAAAAGACAAGTCTTCTCAGAAATTACTTCCTAGTTAAATTCCTACTTCCTCTTTCCTCTCTGTCCAAGCTCACGGTGATTTCTTTTCCTCTGAACTCTCCAGTATTTCCGAGCACATACTACTCACTGGACATTTATATGTGACCTGGTACTGCTTGTTATACTTGTGTTCTAAGTCAACAACTACAACACCCGCTGCTTGAGAGCAGGGACCACGTGCTATGCCATGATATCTAGTGTTGACAACTCCTAATTCATTCTGATATAAATCATGCTACAACATGCAACACCCATGCAGCAAGGGGAAGGAGCAACCATACAAGTGGAAATAGGGTCAAATATCACACTGATTCTCCCAATAATACTATTCCCATGGAAGGCTGGGCATCAATATATGTGGGGGACTTCCCTTCCTGCTCCTTGGTTATGGAATTAATTTCACTGAATCTAATACAGATCCAGAGAGATTTTGATCCCAGGATCATAGATTTTGACTTCCAAAGCCCTTTAGAGGTCATTTAGTTCAACCCCCTCATTTATAGCCAGGGAAACCGAGATTATGAGAGGCTAAGTGACTTGTTTGAGGTTGTAAACAAGAAGCAAATGGTAGAGCTAGGATTCTTTGGGCTCCAAATCTTGCATTCTTGTCACTGGACCATACTCAAGCATCTTGGCCAGGGTAACATAACTAGTTAGTAGAATAGATGGGCCTACGACTCAAGTTTCCAGATTCCTAATCCAATTGTTTCTACTGATTTCTTGGGAACCTCTCCCATTCTCCCTAGACACATTCCTATCCAGGGGGTTATGGGAGAATTCTCCCAGGACAGCAAACCTCTTAGCCCTGGAGACTTCTTAGGCTACTACCAGTCACAGACAGCACACAATGGTCACCTTGGGCATTCCCTGAATGTGGCTACAATAGTGACTGATCTCTTCATATTTCCTTCTCACACCCTGCCCACTGAAGTATTTAAAAAGGTTCAATGTTTAAATTGAGCTATAAAATGTAATTAAACGGGCCACTTGGTATAATGCATATACCTTCTGTTTCCTAAAGTGTTATAAGATTGTTTTTATGGCTTTACATGGCTTTTATATGAAAAGTACAGAGCAAACTACCTATAATTATGCCTGATGTTTCATTCAATGACTTCCGTAAAATGTGTTGTGCAGCTTTTTCTTTTGTGCCTTGGGATGCCCTTGGGAGAAAAAAAAAAAACAACTCAACATATTGGAAGGAATTTCCTGGCTTCAGAATCTAAGGGAAATAAACAAAGACCCACTGATGTGATTGGCTGAATATTTGCTAAACAGGGTAAGATCTAGTTAATGTCCCTTCCTGACATTCATTACTCACATCAGGAACCAAAGGTTGGAAGTTCAGGACCAAAAATGAAGTCCTAGGATTAACTATGTCACACTCTAATCTCTAATGCTTCTCTTTTGAATCAGCTTTTCATACTAATTTTTTCTGGATGAGTTTTGATTCCATCACTATCTGTTCACATTTTCAGTTGGCACAAACAATAAAATAGAGACCCAAAAACAAAACCATAATTTATTGACTGGAGACAGTGTGTGCTCTGTGCTCTGTGTATCAACTATACTTTATGAGCATTTGTAGACTTTATAGATTTTAATGATGCATCTGAGTGTACAGAATAATATTACCTTCCATTTATATGATACTTTGTAGTTTACAAGCACTTTGATCCTCGTAACAACTTTGTGAGGTAGGTAGTAGTACAAGAAATATCCCCTTTTTAGAGATGAGAACATGGGAGCCTCAAAATGTCTTAAGACATATTCAAAGTCACAGAGTTAATGTTGTTAAGTTGTTTTCTTGACAAAGATATGTAGTGGCTTGCCATTTCTGTCTCCAGCTCATTTTATAGATGAGAAAACTGAGGCAAGCAGGGTTAAGTGACTTGCCCAGGGTCACACAGCTAGTAAGCTTCTGAGACTACGTTTAAACTTGTGAAGATGAGTCTCGGTGATTTCAGGGACAGCGTCCTATCCACTGTGCCACCTAGCTACCATACAGGGGTAGTAGCAATTTGTAAGATGTAGGACCTGGATCCTGGTCCTTTGAGTTGAAATCCACAGTCCCAGAATTTCGGCATTAAAAGAGCCATGAGCAGCACAACCATATTCTCCAGAGAATCCCCAGTACATGATACCCAACAAATGATCGTCCAATCTTTGCCTGAAGACCCCTAATATGGGGGAACCTATTCTATCCTGAAGTAACACATTCCACTTGGGGATGGCTATTTGCCATCCCCAGATATTTCTTGCATCAAGCCCTGATTTACCTCTTTGTGATTTCTAACCACTGCTTCTGATTCTGTTCTCTGTGTCTGAAAGGAACACTCCCCTTCCAATGTTTGAAGGTGATTATCAGAGCTAGAAGGGATCTAAAGGGTCTAATCCGATTCTCTCCATTTACAGAGAAGGAAATGAAGGCCTAGGGATTAAATGATCTGTTCAAAGTCCTAGCCCTGTGGAGGTGGAGGAGCCAAGAACAGCACCCAAGTCTTCTGATCTCAGTCTAGCGTTCTTTTCGTTACACCATATGCGATCACTTCTTTTAAACACCAGCATACTGGGCCAGTAGCTCACTTCAATTTAACTACTATATGTTCTCTCCCTATTTGATTAGTGATCTAGCAGTCTTTCAACATGAAGCAGGGAGTATGTGACCTTGAATTATGCAGTTAAAGTACTTAAGTCACCCAGATAGGGTTTGTTTTTTTTTTTTTCCAAGTTGCTGCTGGAACACTGCAAATATTTACAGAACAATGAGAAACAGTCTTAAGAGAGTCAGAGAATAAGGTGACATTTCACACAAACAGGGCAGCACTAGGTGATACTGGAGCAAACATTTTATGTTTTGAGAATCTATCTAGTTCAGAGGATATTTTTGGTTCAAATTTGAAATACCACCGAATCTTTTTCCCTGGCCAAATGTTAAACAGAAGTGAATTATTTCTCTTCTCATTCTCATTTTTGTCTTTTCCCTTTACTTTATGTTTTTATTATTTTAGTAGCAATCTGCTCATAATTTGGTCTTTGTATGATTTTGATAAAAGCTATTTTATGTTCTCCCTTCAGAGGGGGATAAGAAAGTTATTCTGATACTTTTGCCACTGGGCTCGTGCTAGCTAGGAGAACCATTGGAATTGGAGATCCTTCTAGACATGCAATGGGGTTTAAGGGTCAGAAATAGCTTGAAAATTGAGCTTCTGAGATTTGACTGCCAGACTGGAGCTGAAAAAGGGAATGTTTTGGATACTTTTTTTTAGTTCCTCCTGAATCTCTGCCAATTCAGTATATGGTATTTCCATAAAAGTCCTGTTTTTCTTCCCTTTTCTTTGAAGAGTTCCCACTCTCCTCCCCCTTACCCCCAATCAAAAAACCATTTTTTTTTTTGTTTCAGTTATGAACTGAAAGGTTTAGATTGAACACTGTCAATCTATGCCTCTTTTCTCATTCATGGCTGTTGCTCTCCACATTAGATTCTTTTCAGGTAGAATGATGGTGAGGGACATCTGTCCTAGGGCTTCAGCCTGGGTCAGGGTATCACTCAATTCTGTAAGATTGATTAAGGTCCTGCTGTGTCATAGGATCAATCAATGACTTTGAAAAAAATAATATTTTTATTTTACATTAGCATGTGCAAACTCCACAAGAATTCAAATGATGACTTCATTCTTTATCCTCCCAAACTGTCAAATCTGAAATAATAATGGCTCCTATAGGATCATGGATTTAGAGTTGTTAGGGACTCCAAAATCCACCTAATCCACCTCCCCCCATCCCTTTTACAGTTGATGAAACTGAGACATTAGGAGGTGAGGTCACTTGCTCAAGGTCACACGAGAAATTAGCACCAGAAGTTGGATTTGAACCTAGGTTGTCTCTGACTCCAGAATTCTACTATTCCATCTCATCAAAAGGGAGGCAAGAGATAATTCTAAGCTCTGAGGTACAATTAATTATTTCATAAAATTCCTCCATTTCTTCTACTTTTCCTGCCAGTAGTATTACTTTTATTTTCACTCTAACAGCTTAACTTATAATTACGGTTTGATGCTCAATAACTAACTCTTTTCTTCTACATTCTTGCGGCAAAGCATCATCTGTGTCATATGACTTTTGTTCAAATGCTGAGATTTATTAGAGTGAAAAAATTATACAGGAAAGAAAAAGGGATTAGGAATCAAGTCAAATAATTTGCTTATTCATCTGTGTATGGTTAAATGATTGAAAAGAACCTACAGGTTTTCTGTTTTACTGCTACATGCAGGCAGAAGAGTAAAGAGAATCATTTATTTTCCCCATGCCATGAAGCCAAAGTTCATCTTCTTCTCTCGGCCTTGGGAGACTGGAAATGTCTTCCCTTTGCCACATTATGGAGGTGGGCAGGGTACTGAATTCTAGAAATGGGGCAAGGCACTGAACTACTACAAAACTGGTTCTTTCTGCTCAGTCCTGCTGGAGCATAAGAGCAGGAAAGCATGAGGCTCACTTAACAGACTCTCTTAAAAAAAAAAAAAAAAGATAAAGGTACTTGAGTGGTACTCTTGTTTTTTTTCCCCTCCTGAACACCTAATTCTGCCCCTCTCTTTGCTCACCCACTTGACACTTGCTAGAAGCTTTCTGGGTCCAGTAGTTTTGTAATCCCTGTAGTGCCTGTCTGGGGGCTACATAGCCATCAAAAAACATTCTGAAGCACTTCTCTGCACATGGTATCCTCCCAGCTGTTGTGCATAATTAAAAGAATTACACCTTACCTCTGGGAATGAAGAGGCAATGTGGGGTAATGGAAGGATCATAGGACTTGGAGTCAGGAGACACTTGGTTTTGAATTCTGCCTCTGACACTATTTGTGTGACCATGGTCAAGTTATTGCATCTCTCCTTACCTCAATTTCCTCATCTGTAAAATAGAGATAAAACATGTGAAGATTATTATGAGGGTAAAATCAATGAATCAATCCAGCACATATTAAGTTCTTCCTATGTGCCAAGCATTGTACCAGGCATTGAGGCTGCAGAAACAAACTCTATGGCCTCTGGTTCTAGATCGATGGTCCTATAAAGCTATGGCTGTAGGAATAAATCACATACTTAGTGCCAGCTGTATGTTCAGGATGATGCTAGGCATTGTAAGAGGAATAGAAAAGAACTCTAAGACAAGACTGCCCACACTCAAAGTGCTCATAATCCAGCTGGGAAACAAGATGGTTACGTGTGTGCTTGTGAGTATGCCAGGATACAATTAATTACAGAATTATGTGAAAGGGACTAGAAGTATCACAGTAGTTCAAAGAAAGGGCAGATCAAAGAGACCTGCAGTTTCAGGTCATGGGAGCCTTCATGGATGAGTAAAGGCTTAATTGGGCCTTTGGGTGATAGGTAAGATATAGAAAGGTAGAAAAGAAGGGAGAAGACATTCCTGGCATGAGGAAAACCATGAACAACAGGTATGGATTAGGGACTGAGCATGCTATGTTCGTTTGATAGATAGGAAACCAGCCCATAACTATGGAAGGCTCTGCAATGTGGATAGGAGAGACTATGCCAGATGCTTTAGGCAACAGGAAACTATTATTAGTGTTTGAACAGAAGAGTGACATGATGGAAGTGGTGCAGCAAGAAGAGTTTAGATGAGTGAGAATGAAGGCCCTTCTGAAGCAGGGAGGTAAATTAGGAACAAATCTGGTCCAGCAATTTAGACCTAACAGAAAGAGTTGGACGAGGGTGGTGGTGGTTGGAGCAGAAATGATATAGGGACCTATCATGAAAGGGAGGGATGTCAAAGGAGACATTAAACAATGAAGAACAGAGGAGCCAGAAGTATCCGATGATGGGCAAATGTACAAATAGAGGACAAGGAAGAACAAAAAAATGGTTCCGAAGTTCTGTGATTAGGAGACTGGAGAGGCAGTGGGAGCTGGGCTTGGGAGGCTGCTGTGGAGGAAAGATAGAGGAAACAGAACTATTCTAGCTTTAACCTGAGTTGGTCTGTTTTGGAGAAGCCACTTAGTCAGAAATGGATCGGGCAGGGGTGTTATTTCCATGTTCATAGTAGGTGAAAATAAATGGTCAGAAAGAAAAAAAGTGTCTTTAGTCTAAAAAGCAATAAATTTTTAGATGATTTTTTTTTTTTTAAAAAAGGATGCTTGTATCATCTCCTTAACTGGTACCTTTTGCTACTGTGATTAAATTGTCCAAGAGCCTTACTGCAGACCACATCACTGTTGTCTCCATGACTATACTAAGGATTCCTGTTATGACTCTTGGATGTCTCACTCAAAACAGCTGGACCCTCTAACCCTGGAGGGAGGCAAAGACCTTCTAGGTCAGCCAAACCAAAGATAACAATCTTCCAAGGAAATAGGTGTGGGCAGGATATGTGGTTTTGAAGGGTAGGATTTGCAGACTGATGTAGTTAATTTTTTATGAACAGTCTCATACAGTGGAGAAGAAACTGCATTCCACAGTCTCATAACAGGAATTTGAAAGTACAAACATGCTATTGATTTCCTTAAGTTCAGGTGGAGAGGAAAAGTGAAGGATGCCCTTCTTATTGCTATACTTGATGCAAATGTATTTTTCAAATGTACAGCAGGAACAACAATGTCCTTACTGTAATCTAAAAGGATTATCTCTTTTGTTCTGATCCAGAGAAGGAGAATTACCCACAACAATAACAGAGAGGGCGGGTGCTGCTCTTGTTTACCAAACATTCTGCAGAGGCCTTAACAGCACCAGCCTTAACCCAGCTTTTCTACAAAAATGAATGTACAGAGGCCTATGTAACCTGTGTAAGATTGTCATCCCACATCCTCCTCTGAGAACCTGTTACAAGCCAGCTACTGCCCAAGTTAATACTTGCAAAACATCTGGAATATGTTTCAAAAAAATTATGGAATCTTTTCTGCATCTGTTTTTGCACTAACTAAACACTGTAATCATTGGTCTAGCAGAGCATTATGAAGCAAGGGTACCTGTGGAGTCCCCAGCTAATCATAACTGAAATTCCTTCTGTCCTTCAAGTAATGATTTTCTCTCTAAAAAAGTAGAGGCCAACATGGTCTTAGTCTCCCCTATAATTACAATAATCACCTGTCTGATTTTCCAGGCCTCTTGTGTGGCCAGTAGAAACACAAGGCCACTGCTTGAGACTAAATTTTCAAAGTGGACACATGATCTGCTACTTCATGGCCACTGAATGTAAGTTGTAAAGTATTCTCACTGCTCTGAGACCTCTTTTACTAGACCTTCTTCCCCAGACAAAAAATGTATCCACATACGTCCCAATGACAGATGGGTTTATGTTGCTTTGTGTGCAGGATATTTTGCCAAAAGAATGAGAAGAGTGAAACCAGCCCAGGTTGTATTTATCTCTCAATTCATTTTTAAATGGTATGGGAAAGGATACCATTTTCAATGAAAAATCTACCCATTTCTCTCCTAGATGTGTATATAAGTGCAATTATGAAATGGAACAGTTGAATAAGGTAGGAGGTAGGAAAAGGTAGAAACTCAGATTATGTGAGAGAGAAGTAATTTTTGATTTTTGGCCTTGTTAATGCTCATTTGAATCCTTTCACATGTGTGTGGCTCAGTCTCCATTTCTTAGAATACCATAGGGACAGTACAAGCTTTGTAATAATAAATTGATACTTTTCTAATGTACGTTTGAGAACTGGATCTCTGGAATGCAAAATCAAGTTTTCTTTGATTAGAGATATTAATTTTGGCACTTGTGCATTTACATTTACAAATAAACATTCTAAAGATATAAGGTTTTCATGACGTAAGCCAGAAAAAAAGATATTGGTGTAGGTTTTAGAGTTCTGGAAGATTGCAGAATGCAGACAGTCATGAAGCCAACTTAATATAACTGTTTCCTTTATGCTCAAAAGATTCCCTGGGGACTTCGCTGCTTACATACAGGAAATAAGGTCTGTTCTGATACAACAAGAACTCATTTTTCACAATGTAGACAAGTACAAAAAGTTGCAGTACAGGAAATGTTGCAAATCATACAAATTCTAAATTTAGCTGTAGACAAATAATATTCCTAAAATAATGAGAAAATCAGGAGATGATCTAGAGTTAATGATAGGCACTCAATTCAGAAAGAAGACCTCGTGAACAATTTCATAAATATGTCATGATGTTTTCAAATTTATTTCCTTCTTTAACTGAAAACAGGCTCCTCAGTTTACTGATAATATCCTTTTCTTACAAAGGCTAGTAATTTTCTTGATATTTTAGAAAGTCTGTATTAATAATTCTTTTCTTACCTATTATAAAAAATACCATAGTTGACTGCAGAAATCTGAAAACACCATTTGTCCTCTGTTATACTATTCGCCCAAGATACACAGATTTGGGATATTTTCCCTTAAGGGCTGGCCACTGAACAAAGAAGTAATCTGAAAAGTGGTAAAGGATCTTTCCGGAAAGGGATAAGGTTTCCACTCTGCAGATGCTTTCAACGTAGACAATGATCACCTTCTTTATTCCTAGTATCCCAAGAAGAAGGGCAGATGCACAGATAGGAATACATGTTCCTGGTCCATTACACAATACCTTAAAAAAAAACAGAGAGAGAGAAAACTTTAAAAGCAAAGTTCAAATAGACAATATTGAGCCAAATATTTGCTAAGTTTAGGCTTTTTACATCAGAAAAGTCAAACACTGGAAAAATTCACTGGTTAGTCTGTTTCACATAACATTCTTTTCAATCACTAGGGTCAATTACACTATAGTATCAACTAAGGCTCATCCCGTTTTCATATTAAGTAACCCAAGCAACAAGTTTCTGCTTATTTTTATGACTTACTTCAAAGTAATTTAAAAACTTGGAATTTAACAGTTGGGGAAAATATTTCTTAAAACAGTGAAATACGTACTTTGTTGGTAAAAGTACAATATTTTTAAAGGGAAATTTTGAAATGATCATTGGAACTGTCTGACCTTAATCCAAAATTTCTTATTCAACAAATGGAGATTGAAGAAGACTACCTAGTTAATTCTAGTTAAGCTTTTGTTTAAACCTGCAGGACTTATCTATCTCCTTCTGAAAATCAAAGGATTTTAATGCTTCCTTAAATTCTATTATTTTTTACAGAAGGCTGTGGTTGATGTGACAATAAACTTATTTGGCTGTCTTACTCAGCTGAAGAATAAGCATTTTCAGATGTACTTAACTGAAAATGCTTTGATAATTCTCTTAAGGAAATAAAGGTATATTTGTTTCATAGGACCGCTGTATGGATAAGGTAATTTGAGTTTTGGAAGGAAAGGAATGATGTTAGGTACTATGTATTAATTGATAATTGGCTGAAGTAGTAAAAATGAATAATATGTGTTTGATCACATAAAGCATGAAACAGGTTTTGTGTCTGTTACATATACCACCATAATGCCATTTTGTCACATGATACCACTGTGATATCACCTGCATGCCATGCTACCTGCTGCATTCAGCCTCTACATCCTCCTGGAGCTCAAACTTCAACCCCTGTTACTCTGGGTTCTGACTGGTGAGCACTCTATTTTTCTTTTCTTGGTCTGTGGACATCACCTGTCCTTGCAGAAGGTGGGATCTGAGTTAAGCCTTGAAGGAAGCCACGAAAGCCAGGATGCAGAGGTCAAGAGGAAGAATATTCCAGGTTGGGGGCAGCCAGTGAAAAGCAATAGACTAAGGAGGAGGGTTCCTACCCAAGGAACATAAAGTCAACCAATGCATGAAAGAGAGTAAAGCATAAGAAGACTAGAAATGTAGGAAGAGGCCAAATAAGAGGAAATCACTGGGTTTCAGAAAGTTAGCTAGGTAGGACAGCGGATTAAAGTACTGGGCCCTAGAGTTCAAATCCAGCCTTAGACACTCAGTAGTTGTGTGACTCTGGACAAGTTGCTTAAATGCTATCTGCCTCAGTTTCCTCAACTGTAACAGTACCTAATTCTGGATTTTTATAATGATCAAATGAGATATTTGTGAAGTACTAACCACAGGGCCTACACATAGTAGGTGCTTAATACATGTTTGTTCCCTTTGCCTCTCAAATTTTTCTGATTAAAAAAAAAAAAAAAAGACCAGATAATTGTTTTTCCTCTTCTCCAAGGGAAGAGAAAAAGATTTGGGGGAAGAGTGTCTTCTCATATCTCATCCTGTGGTCAAAGCATATTCTTTATAATTTTTACAATATTAATTTTTAATTGTTTTGTTGTTCTTTCCATTTACATCGTTGAAGGAATTAATATATGTTGTTTTCTTGGCTCTGCTTACTTCAGTTTGTATTAGTTCATATTAAGTTCTTCCATGCTTCTTTGTATTTATCATAGTCATCATTTCTTAGAGCAGAGTAATGTCCCTTTATATTTATCTACCACAATTTATTTTATGGGTGTTTAGATAGAGTGCTGGGTTTGGAGTCAGGAAGTTCAAATCTGGCCTTAGACACTTACTAGCTGTGTGACCTTGGGCAAGTCACTGAACCCTGTTTGCCTTAATTCCTTATCTGTAAAATGAGCAGGAGAAGGAAATGCCAAACCACTCCAGTATTTGCCCAGAAAACCTCAAATGGGGTCACAAAGACTCAGATACAACTGAAACAACCAAATAACAACAACAAAACCCACAATTTATTTAGGTATTTCCTACTGATAGGTATCTACTCTGTTTCCAATCAATCAACAAACATTTAAGTGCCTGTTATGAGCCAGGCACTGTGCTAAGTGCTGAAGATACAAAAAGAGGCAAAAAACAGCAAGTGCCCTTGAGGAACTAAGAATCTAATGGGGGAGACAGAATGTAAAGAAATATATACAAAGCAAGCTATATGTCAGATAAATTGGAAATAACAGAGAGAAGGCACTGGAATGAAAGGGGATCGGGAACGCTGCCTGTAGGAGGTGGGATTTTAGTTCGGACTTCAGTAGTCAGAACTGAGGCGGGAGAGTGTTCCAGGCATGGGGGATAGCCAGAGAAATACCAGAGCTAAGAGATGGAGTGTCTTGTTTGTGGAGCGACCAGGAAGCTAGTATCACAAACTGAAGAGTGCATGTTATAGAATAAGGCATGAGAAGACTGAACGGGCAAGAGGGGGCTAGGTTATGAAGGGCTTTGAAAACCACACCAAGCACTTTGTATTTAATCTTGGAGGAAGCAGGAAGTCAATGGATTTTACTGAGTAATAGGATGATTAGATCTATGCTTTAGGACAATCACTTTGGTGCCTAAATGGAGGATAGATTGGAGTGGGGAGAGACTTCAGAGAGGCAGATCCACCAGCAAGCAATTATAATAGTCTAGGCATGTGGTGATGAGGGCCTGTATCAGGGCGGTGGCAGAGGCAAAGGAGGGAAGATGAGAGATAAGTGAAAAGCTGAGAATGAGGTCTAGATTGCGAGCCCGAGGGAGGATGGTGTTGCCTTCTACAGTAATATGGAAGGGGGAGAGGGAGTGTTTAGGGGGAAAGATAATGACTTAGAATATTTGAGGGAACATCTATATATGTTGAATTCTGCTAATAAGAAGACAGAAGTTGGGATAGAGAGGAAGAATGAACCAGGCACTGAATTCACTGGAGAAGGAAGACAAATTTCTTGGGGTTGGTGGATAATAGCCACCAGGATTTGGATTTGTTGACAAATTTGGATAGTGTGAACCTCACTGATGGTGATAGAGGGAGAGTCTAGAAGCGGCAATGGGGAGAAAGATGTATTCTGACTCTCCCAAATCAACCAATGTGTCTTTGTATACTAAACTGCTTGTTGATGAAAGAAGTGGGTCACAGGCAGAACCCTGAGAGACATAAGAGATGGGAAGATGATAATAAGGTCAGAAAGTGTTTAAGTCATGGGTTCTGGCTGAGGAAAGGATATTAAGGAGCTAGCTGGTGAAGTCAGATACTGCAGAGAGGTGAAAGAAGATAAGGACAGGGAAAAAGCAATTGGATTTAGCAGCAAGATTAGTGATTTTTGAATTCACTAAGTTGAGGAGTAAATAGGTGGTGTGGAGGCTGATATCCTTTCTGACTAGACTGTAAGCTCCTGGAATTATACTTTTTAGTGTTTATTAACCGGGTAGACTAGAACAGTGCCTATGGTTGTAATTCAGCAGATATCTATCTACAAAAACTAATAAGGTGATATAGACAGATGCTTAATGAATGGTGCAAATATAAGTTCTATTGAATTTCAGAGTAGGGTGAGCTAAATGTGGACTGAGAAGACTAGGAAAGTTTGGCTTAAAGAGATGGGCCTTAAGTACTGAGAAGGTGAAGGGATGTAGGCTGGGAGAAAGACATAAGAAAAGACATTACAGGGGAGAATATAAAAGGCACTTTCAGGAACAATGGATAGACAAGTCTGGCTGGAGTGAGGGTTTGGCTATGGGAGTAGTGGAAGATAAGGTTGGAATGTAGATTGGCAACAGATTATGGAATTTTTGTTTGCCAGCATCTGGGACCCACTTTCAATCAGGATCATTGTAACTTATCCTAACTTATCCTCTTTTAATGTCATCTATGAGCTTACAAGGATTTAAGGACAAAATACTAAGCTACCAGATAGTCTTTTTCTAAATAAGATATTTTTTTCCTATCCCTTCCTCTCTTAAAAAATTTCTATTGATGTGTTTTGTTTTTATATTACCAACATTTACAGATGTCATTTGGTGAGAGGTATCTTATAACAACATAAAACAATTAAATAAAACTAACAATATAGTGACCTCATCTGAAAATACATCCAGTATTTCATGTCTGCTGCATGCCCCCCACCCCTCTCTTTTTTTTATTAACAAATCTATTTTCTTTCTCTCCTACCATCAACTTAATTTTTAAAAAATAGAGAAAAAACCCAATAATATAGAGTCAGGCAAAACAAATTCCTTCCTTGGATGTATTTAAAAATACATCTCATTCTGCATCCGAAATCTATTGCCCTTCTTTCAGGAGGTGGATAGAATATTTCATCGTTGGTCTGGATCAATGTCACTCTGGAGAGTGAAATGATATCATTCTGTCTCTCATTTTAATACAGCTCACTTTCTATTGTGTTATCCAATCACAGTTGATTGCTACCCCTCAGGAACACCTACCCTTTGAAGGATATATGAACTGTGAGCCCACCACCATGACTGCTTTTGGTGTAAAAGAGACAACCGAAAGACCATCCTTTTATTAATAACATGCTGGTCTTATTAATAAAATGATCAAATTACCCAGAAACTACGTCTCTTGAACCTTTTTAATTATCACATTGAAGCTATTAACTGTTTTAATTGTTCTGTTGACTTTTTAGGGTTATTTACATATATCATATCATCTATAAAAAGTGATAATTTTGCTTCTTTACATTTACTTATTCCTTCAAGTTTTTTCCTTATTGCTATAGGTAGCACTTCTAGCACTATTTCAAACAAAAGGGATGACAACGGATATCTTTATTTCACCCCTGCTTTTATCAGAAAAGACTGTAGTTTACCCTCATTGTATATAACAGTAGCTCTTGATTTTAGATGTGTATTGTTTATCCTTTTAAGGAGAGAATGATTTATTCCTGTTTTCTAATGTTTTTTTAATCAGAAATGAACATTGTTTTTTTTTAACATTTACTGACATAAACATGATTTTATTATTAATCTAGTTAATTAAGTTGATAGTTTTTCTAATAGTAAGTCAATCTTGTATTCCTGGTATAAATGGTCATGGCATATATTCTTGCAATACATTGTTTCAGTCACTGCTAATATTTTATTTAATTTTTTTTTTGTACCAGTGTTCATTAGAGATGAATTAACATGAGGTGTTTAGCTTTCTTTTTCTTCCTAGTTCATGTATCAAAACCACAAACTATGTCATAGATGGAATTTGGTAAAATACCTTCTGCTATTTTTGAAGTTTATATAATATTGAAAATAACTATTCTTTGCATGTTTGACATAATTCACTTGTGAATCAATCTGTCCTGGAGTTTTTCTCTTTGGAAGTTTAATCTACGGCTATTTAATTTCTTCCTCTGAAATTCAGTTGTTTAAACTCCCTGTTTCTTGATCTGTTAATCTGGGTGGGTACTTTATATTTTTGCAAATATTCATCTATTTAGTTTGTTAGTTTTATTTGGCATACGGTCATGCAAAAGAATTTCTAATAATATCTTTTATTTCTTACTGACTTGTTACGAATTCTATTTTTTTGTTTTCAATACTAATAATTTGGTTTGCTTCTTATTTTTTAAAACTACTAACTAATGGTTTATTAGTTTTTTTAATCTCCTATTTTTAGCTCTTATTTAATTCAGTGGGTTTTTTTGTTTTCAATTTTCTTAACCTTCTTGACTTTGAGGATTTCTAATTTTGCCTTTAATTGGGGCTTTAAAATTTGTTTATTATTATTTTTAGTTGTATTCTCAATTCATTGATCTGTTCTTTCTCTTTTTTGTTAATAAAAAGGAAAGATAACTTAAGAATCATTGGATTACCTGAAATCTGTGACCAAAACAAGACACTGGATATCATATTTCAAGAAATTAGTAAAGAAAATTATCTAGATATATTAGAATTAGAGGGCAATGTGGAAAGAAGAAAAAACATCCCACTAATTACCTCCGGAAATAAATCCCAAAATGTCAATGCCAAAATCCAGAGCTTCCAGACAAAAGGAAAAAATAATACTACAAGTAACTAGAAAGAAAAAATTCAGATATGGAGGAAACACAATCAGTTCTGCATAAGATTTCGTAGCTATCACTTTAAAGGTGTGGGGAACATGGAATAAGATATTCCAAAAGGCAAAAGATAAAAGGTCTACAAACAAAAATAACTTATGCAGAAAAACTGAGTATAATCCTATGAGGGCAAAAATGGATCCTCAATGAAACAGAGAACTTTCAAACATTCCTGATGAAAAACCACAGCTAAAAAGGAATCATGAAATACAAATATCAGAGTCTAAAGAAAAATAAAAAGATAATTACTAGTGAAGAATAAGAAGTGACTTTGTATGGATAAACTTTATATTCTAATGGGGCAGATGTTAGAAGTTTTTTCACTCTTATCTACACTGTCAAAATGTGACAGAATATTCAGTTTTATGTAGAAATTTATTCAGTTAGAGTTACAGATAGCATCAGGAAGAGGGATTATAAGAGGGAGGATTATAAGGATTCAGGGTTAGTCATAAGCAAAACAAACTCTAAGCCTGGGAAGCGGGAGGCAATGGTGAAGAGAAGGTTAAAAGGAAAATGAAATAAATAGGGAGTGGAAGAGTACAGAGAAGGAAAAGTGTAAGAATAGGATGGAGGAAAGAGACAATTATCATAACTATCATAATTTTGAATGTGAATACGACGAACTTATCCATAAAATGGAAAAGGTTACTAGAATGGATTAGAAAGCAAAATCCTGCAATATATTGCTTATAAAAAACTTACTTGAAGCACTCACACTGCTAAAATATGTAGCAGGAGCAAAAAGCTTCAGTTGAACTTAAAAAAAAAAAGCAGAAGTAGCAATTATGATTTCAGATAAGGTAACAGCACAAAGAGGGACCTATATTTTGCTGGAAGGTAACACAGACAATAAAATTATTTCAATACTTAATATACATGTGCATCCAATGGTATATCTTCTAAATACTTAAAGAAAAAAATTAAATGAATAACAAGGAGAAATAAACAGTGAAACCATAATAGTGGGAGACTTCAATTTATTCTTAGCAGTCCTAGATAAATCTAACCAAAAAATAAACAAGTTAATGACCTGAGGAGAATTTTAGGAAAATTAGATATGATAAACCCTCTGGTCATTACTGAATGGAAACAGAAAGGATAACATAGAATTCTCAACTGTACATGGCACTTTTACAAAAACTGATCATATCTTAGGGCATAAAATGCTCACAAACATGCAGAAAAGCAGAAATATTATACACACTGAACACAATGCAATAAAACTTAGGTAAAGGGTTGCTGGGGAAAAAAGTATTAAAAATCATCTGGAAGCAAAATAATAATTCTAAAGAGCTGGTGGGTCAAAGAACAAATCATAGAAACGATAGATAATTTCATTAACTATAATGGTAATGAGATGACATATCAACATTTTGGGGGTGCACCCATTACAGTCCTTGGAGAAAAATTTATTTCCCATCCTCTTTTCAAGTTTTTTTTTCTCCTCAAAAGAGCCTCAAAGACTAAGCTTCACTCTCATTATGTGACTGTATGTAAAGTATATGAAGATGAATAAATTAATTTATATTGAGATTCTGGAGTGATGCTAAATGGAAAGAGTTCTACAGCTGGAATCACTGGACCTGGTTTCAAATCCTCATTTTATTCCTTACTGCCAATGTGACCTTAATATGTAACCCCTTCATTTGTTTGTTTTGAAAAATAAGGATAGCCTATATGGTCTTTATGTCCTTTCCAGCCTTAAAGCTATGATTTTATAATTTGCTTGTAAGACAAAAGTGTTCTGAATTGGTACTAAAGTTTCCCACAACTCAGAAATAATATAAGACATCTAGTTGTTCCCTGGGGACACTCAACTATTCCAAAGACATGCAGAGGTTAGAAATTTCCACTGCTTCTCTAATTCTTTGGCAGAGCAAAACTGGCACATGGATCCGAGGGACTGTCAACACCTTCAGGTATCTGTCATTTCTTTCAGGTACTTTTACGTCCTACTTCCTTCTGCTATTTTTGACCTGGTTTCAGATTCCTAACATATCAATCAGAGTCTTATAGCAATGATCCTAAGGTAATTGTAATACACTGTCAGATTAATCTCATTTATCCCCCTTAACTTTGCAGGCTGTTATTATTTTCAGCTAAGGAAATTAAATTTTTTGGTTTTCCTGTGCTCTGGATCAGGTCAAGGTGACAACTTCCTGACAACTTGACCTTTTAAAATATTTTTTGTTTGTTTACTTTCACTGTTAATTTTGATGCTATTGGATATGCAATCAGTGGTTTCACAGATGACTACAAAACTGAGTTTAACTAGTGGTTAGCAATTTTTAATAATTTTTTATGATAGTTAGGAACTACCTTTAACATGCCACTTAGTTTTGTTAGATTAGGAAGGCTTTTCAGAGAATTAAGTGGGAAAACAGTTAACGTTTTCAGAGAAATAGGGAGTGTCCCTCTTAAACAGGAAGAATTGGTCTGATTTCAGAGAAGTTACATAACTCCCAAATACTGTCAAGGCCCCATATTAAATAGGTAAGTGATATTTTCCTTCTGACCTTTATTTTCTTCTTAATGCATCCTAATCTTCAAGTAAACACTGGCTGGCAGTTTTTCTTACAGGTATTTTTGTCCACAGTCCATCTCATCAGGAAAAGGGGCTCAAGAATTTAAGCTTCTTTAATTCCATGATTTTGAGTGACAGAAATCTTCTCCATAGGCTTCTGGGTTTTGTTTGTTGTTGTTTTTTTAAAATACAAAAATAGAGACCCACCAAAGTGTTTTGACAAATGAAAAACAAATAAAAGACTTGAATGGAAGATAAAAACAATCCCCAAACTTGGAGACTGTCAGTACTTCCTGATAACATTTTTATATTACGTTTTGGGACACTGGGAATTGGTGGCTGATCTACCAACAATGTAGTAGTGTTGCCTCTATTTACAACCCCTCCAACACTGACTTTTTGACTCTTTTGTCATCTTTGCCAATTTGCTAAGTTGCACATGTCCTTTTAAAAAATCCAAGTTAGGCTTTTTTTGGAAGTGACAACCTGCCAATGCTAACATGCCTTTCACGAAGATGTGCTGCATCCTTCCCCTAGGGAGAATGGAAACACAAGAAGTGTCTGGCTCAGAGTATGAACTTTTAATTCCCAGACAAAAGTGCCTAGGCTGCTAAAAAAAACCAAAACACCCCTCTCTTAAGCCATGCAGAAAAGTGGCTCTATGGACCAGTTTCTCTACTGTCTTCTATCACTCTAGTAGATGAACAATAAGACTAAGAATGATGCTTCTCCAGGTGTAAATAGGACATTGAGTCAAGACAAATGAGAAACTAAAGAGTAAAACAAAATTTATACCAAAAAAAAAATCTAAGTTGGTTAGTGAGTCCACACTGATCTTTCAGATAACTCTCTCACTTCATCAGAACTATTTCTTTGTGTCTTCCTGAATTTTTTTTTCTTGAATCTTTCCCATGCCTCCCAGGCTAACTCCTCTTACAGAATGTTAGCCAATGGATCTTATACATATTGTTTGTGAATCCTTTTTAATTTGCTTTCCAAAAATCTAGGTTGCATGTCAAACTACATCTAGCTTTCCTTACCTCTATCACATACCAAACCTTTCCTGTGGGTAAAAATCAGATCAAAAAGAAATTTCTCCCCTTTTTAGAATGAAATTATCATTAAGGCAAACTAAGAAATTATTACCTCCTCTGTTTTTTGGCAGAGAGAGTTCCAATAGATATCTTATTAAGTGACATCTCCCATCAATATTCTATCATGTGCCAGGCTTATAATCTGTTACCTGAACTCATCTCTTTCTGGCCAGGTTGTTTGTAACATAATCTGATGGGAGAACTGCTGCTTCCCTTCCCTACCTCCTTCCCTGCTGAGTACCTCCTGGCCCCACCCCCCCCTTTATTTAAATGATCTTTATTTAATGATCTTTATTTAAATCCTCTCTCTGAATCTTTTCTCCTGCTTCCTGAATTTGTTCATATGTGAATTTATGTTCTTCATATACAAAGCCACTGTGGTTCCTCTATGCCCTATCCTGCCTTAAGAATAATATATATCCATTCAAAGCTATCTCCTGGGCATGGGTTGCATTAAGTCTCACATGAGGTCAAATTTACCTCCTGGTATTAAGAATTCTTGTTCATCTTGCTTTCTGCCTATACTTTATCCATTTGGGACATCTGTGACACTTGAAACCAGGGATTTTCCTACAGACTCCTTTCTTGGACTTTGTCTTCTATCAATTTATGGGTGTCTCAAGTGCTGTTCTTCTTACATGGTGGGTAGCCTCTGGAATCTAGCTGGGGGAATATATGTAGACTGTCTTCTCTTTGCCACTCTCCCTTCCTGTTCAATTTTCGTCTGCCAGTTCTTTAGGATCCAAGGCCAGATTCATTAAAGGCAGCTAAGTTCTCTTACTATTTCTATACTCCTGTTTCAAGCTACCTTTGCTCTGTCCTTTTAAGTAAAAAAAAAAAAATTTCTTGACAGAGAAAACAGAAGTAAAACAAGGGTTTGACTGCTATGTATTCTGTCTATTGTCAGTGAACCAATCCTTTCTTTGATTCTCCTCTTTTCTCGGTGCAGATAAAAAACAGCAAGCTTTTCTTGAGAAGCTCAGTTCATTCTGAGCTATAGCATTATTGACACTATTATCATATGACCATACTATGCTTTTGTATTCTTTTGTTACCTCTCTGTTTCTATATGGTATGTGCACATCTTTTAAAAGAGAAATTAGTGGCAATTTCCCTATATATCCACATCAGTCTCTTCAGATAGCAACTAAGAGTTGAATGTTTAGATCTAAGATCAAATATAGCTTAGTCACTTACCTTGACTGTCTCAGTTTCCTCAAGTGTAAAATGGAGATAATAATAACACCTGTTCCCCCCCGCCCAGGTTGTTGTAAGGATCAAATCAGTTAATCTTTCCAAAGTGTTTAGCACAGTGCCTGGCACATAGTAGATGCTTCATAAATGTTTGTTTCCTTTCTTATCTGAAGATTTTATTTTTATTCTAGAGATGCCTTCATTCCTCTTAGGCTAACTTCTCCAGAAATTTTAGTTCAAGGGATCCTACCTAGTCTTTCTATGAATCTTCTGCAATTTGCTGTCCTAAAATCTAGGGTACATGTTAGATAATTCATAGCTTTCTTTCTATTTACCACAAATTCTATGATGAAGTGAAAGTGGTCATTTTCCCCCAAGGTCCTCAGCATTTCCACTTTCAGAGCCACCAGTTTCCACTTGCTGATAAGAATTAGATCCAGAATAAAATTTTTCCTTGATGGTTCCTCTTTATTTTGAAAGATAATTATCATTAAAGCACATTTTCATGCTTTATTTTCATGACAAGATTTTATGTAATCTTTACCCCAATATTCTCTGATCCTCATTCTCCCCCAGAAATAATAAGGAATGTTTGGATAGGAGAGTTCAAGGATCAGATTTATGTCATCATGAAAATTACTCTAGCAGAAGTTTGAAGGGCAGATTAGATAGAGAAGACTGGAGGTAGGGAGACTGTTTAGGTGGCTACTTACAATAGTCTAGATGAGATGTAATGAGGACCTAAACTACGGAGGTAGCAGTGGGAATAGAAGAGAGGGGACAGATGTCACAGATACCACAGCAAAAATAATGACATGATTTGGCAAATGACCTGATACAGGGAGTGTAGGAGAAGAAAGGATAGAAGATAAAATGAGGCCCAGACCAAACTCTGCTGTGTTGCTTAATCATCCTTCATGGCATGGGTTGTTGGTCCCTGGCAAAGACATCTGAGGAATATGACTACATTCCTCTTGGTGTTACAGTCTGGATCATCTGGGAAAATCAGAGTGGAAAAGTTGGGGACCCACTAGGAAGAACAGTTTAGATGGTGCTGTAGCATTTATTTTAATAAAAAGGCATTAGTTTCTTCACGAGTCAATGATGAGGTTTTAAGTCAGCAGTTAATCTGTGAAATGCTCTTTCTTTCACAGCCAAAGGTCAGTGGATATGAGTCTGCTGCTGGGAGTCCTGAACCTCCAGCTATCCTGTTTTGAACAGTGGAACATGGAGTTTCTCAGTTCAAAAGCTTGTGCATCATAAACAGGAGTGAGCACCTGCAGCTTTGATTCTGCAGTGAAAGGAAAGTTACTATGCCTGGGCTGCCTCACAACGAATGACCAAGAAGGGATTTTTGGAGCAGAAGACAGATAAGGCTCTTTGTGGTAACTGCATTACTCATTTTATTTCTTGAGTGGACCAATGCTGGCCCTTTTAAAAAATAAAAACCGAAGAACTAAACTCTCGCCTTTCTTCTTCCTGCTGAGGCGGTTGCCGTGCCACACTTCAGGCATCTTGCTGCCATGGTGGTTACTTCTTTCAGGCCCTCTTAAGCCCTTCTTTAAAAGAAAGGGGAGGAGGAATAATTGTGGAAGAAGAATAAACCTGCTACTCTTTGTACCATGTGCAAAAGGGTGTAAGTTATTTACTGGATTTCTAAGATCAAGATCTGAAATAAAATGCTGTTAAAGCAAACAGATCTTCCATGACATGATTTGAAATGGAGTTCTGAATTAAATCCAACTTCCTAAATATTGATCTGTGCACTACATTGTTACCTAGGAGAGAGAGAGAGAGAGAGAGAGAGCGCGCGCGCGCGCGAGAGAGAGAGAGAGAGAGAGAGAGAGAGAGAGAGAGAGAGAGAGAGAGAGAGAGCGAGAGAGAGCTCCCTGCTGCCTCTTATGCTAACATTTGATTGTTGTTAAGGATTCTACCTCTAGCAGCTGTCTGGCCCTCTAAGGCTCTCCCTGCATTTAAATCTTCAAAGAAATCAGGCATCAGGAAAAAAGTAATCATCCTCCTCTTATCCCAGGGAATACTGGCAAGTCAGCATCCATGGAAGACTTTAGCAAGGACAATGAATGGGACACAAAAATTTTAAACATCTGTTAGTTTGGTTGAATGCCCAGGAAATTTTGGTATTAGTAACCTCATTTTTTTAAAAAAAATTATTTTATTTTGAACTTCAGAAATAAAACAAGCATTTCATGATAGATTAGAAAAAAAAGATGATTACACATGAAACTGAAAATCTTAAATCTGTATTGTCTTTCTGGCAAATAGTTGGCCATTCTGGGATGTCTCATCAATATCTCATAAGTCAATTCATTCAACAAGCATTTACTGTATGGCTATTATGTCTTCGGCTCTCAGACAGACCTGTGATGTGGGAAATATAAATAAGACAGGTGCCAGTGAACCACAGAATCTCAAAGTTGGAAGGACCTTGGAGGCCAAAGGATAACAGAATTTAGGGCTAGAAAGGACCTTAGAGGTAATCTAGTCCAACTCCCTCATTTTATATATTTGGAAAGTGAGGCCTGCAGAGGTTAACTGATATAATCCATAACATATCCAGTCCAACCTATACCTTAGTGAGGTACCTGAACCCTCAACCACATCCCTGACCAAAGATCACTCAACTTCTGCTTGGAGGCCTCCAGAGATGGTGAACCAACTACCTTCCAAAGCATCCCAATCCATTCTTAGACAACTCTATAGTACGTTTTTCTTGACACTAAGCCAAAATCTCCCTTTCTGAAATTTGTAGCCATTGCTCCTCAGAAGCCAAATAGAACATAACTAATCTCTCTTCTACAGAAAAGAACCCTTTACATACTTGAAGACAGTTACCATGTATCCCCTAGTTCTCTTTTCTCCAGATAATAAACATAGCCAGTTCCCTTAACTATTGGTCATGTGACCAATATATATATAATGTTATGGTCTACAGTCCTTCACTATCTCGTGTCCCTTTTTGGGACCCAAGTGTGTTAATTTTCTTCCTCTAATACAGTGTTCAAAACTGAACCAGGGTAGAGGGATAACCAAGCCAGAGAAAAAAGAATTATCCCCTCCTTTGTTCATGATAGACATCTTTAGCAATGGAGCTTAAGAGCACATTATTAGCACTGTTTTTGCTAACACGTAACACTGCTGACTGATTCTAGGCACCATGAATAACAATGTTGCTATCCCTTCCTCATCTTGCATTTGTGTAGTTGATTAAGACAAGAATCTTAGTGTATTACCATCTCTACCTAATAGGCCCTTCATCCTGATCATCTCTCATGTAATTCTATGTGCTTCTCCTTGCCATGACATGAGTTTTCTCTATAAGAAGGTTGAAATTTAAGAGAGCTCTTGAAACGGTTTACTCTCATGCCTCCCTCAATGAACTCTTCAAGCACTGACATTCTTGCTGGATCCACTACTTAATGGTGAATATATTCCAATCTCATTAAACTCACTCCATTATGGGGATCTAGAATAGCTGGGATACAAATCCTGTTCTCTAGCTTCAACTTGCCTCTCCCTCAGGCCTACTGATCTCAACCTTCCTCCATTCCACCCTCACCCCTAATATGCCCCACTCCAATGCCCCTTCCCCTGTGTCCTCTGGAATGCCTGCCTCAGAAAGAACAAACTCCTTTTCACCTTAATTTCTTTCTTTCTTGACCCTTCCATCTTTAGACTCTCACTGAAGCATGGCTCCTTCCGGATGACACTGTAGTTCTGTTCACCCTCTCCAGTACTGGCTATACTTTTTTCTCATACCCTTGATTCATGATTCATGGTAGAGGGAGTCAAAATACTCTGTTTCCCATGGATACTTTCATAGCCTCCCACCTTCACTAAGCAATGTCATTTCCCTGGGTGTTCATAATATCCAAATGTATTGCCCAATCCAGATCCTGGGGGCTGTTATCTATAGCCCCCTAGAACATTTCCCTTCCTGTCAATCAGTCAACACGCATTTATTAAGTGCTCTCTATATGCCAGGCACTATGCTAAACATTGAGGATACAAATAAAGATGAAAAGCTCACATTCTAATGGGGAGGAGGGATGTTAAAAATTGTACCTGCAAGATATAGTACAAAGAGAAGACAATTAACTTTGATAGACTCAGCTCTTCTCAGCAAGAAAATGATTTAAGACAATTTCAAAGGACTCATGGTGGAAATCAGGAAGTTATGAAAGGCGAGATGGTTTAGATGAAAAGATAATGAGTTCCATTTCAGACAGGCTGATTCTGAGATGCCTATGGGATATTCAGTTCAAGATATCCAAGTGGAAGTTGGAGATATGTGATGACATCAGCTCCCAAGATAGGTGATGTATATCTACACATAGATTTGGGAATCATCTGCATAAGATCACCAAGGGAACAATTATGACCAAATTGGAAGCATGATTCATCACCAGTCCTCTGAAATTGTGATTCTTGCATTGATCAGTCTTTCAAAGTTGTTTTTGTTTTACAGTGTATACTTACTGTATAAGTTATTTGAGAGGATGGCCCAGCACAGATCCTTAGGGGATACGTCATAGTTAGTAGGCATGACATAGAGGAAGAACTAGCAAAGGAAACCAAGAAGGAGGAGTGGGACAGAGTGGGGAACCAGGAAGAATAGTGTGGCAAAAATCTAGAGAAGAGAGAAGAGAGAATATCCAGGAGAAAAGAATGATCTATAATCTCAGGAAAAGGCTATTAGACTTAGCAAATAAGAGATTATTGGTGACTTTGAACAGAACAATCTCAGGGGAATAATGAGGCTGGAAGCTAGGCTCCTTCCCACCTTTTCATCCTTACACCTGACTCTCCTCCATACACAGGCAGCACCCCAAATACACCACTTCATCTCCCAGTGTCTATGTACTGGCTGTCCCTCAAGCCTGGAATGCTCTGCCCCCTCACTTCTGCCTCTAGGTTTCTCCAGCTCCTTTCAAGACCCAAATCTCACCTTCTGTAGCAAGTCTCACCTTTTTAGATTACCTCTCTCTATACATATCTTGTGTCTACCTAGTCATTTTGTCTCCCTCATTAGAATGACTGCATTGTGAGGATAGCAACTGTTAATATCCCCAGCACTTAGCATAGTGCCTGAAACACAGTAATTGATTAACAAATGCTTGTGATCAATTGAATGGCTGATACATCTATCCACAAAGACAAAATGAGACTTGTAAAATGTCTAGGTGAAATTCAGGTATGTATGCTAAGTCTATTTCATTCTTCTGATCTATGAGGGTAGAAATTATATATATAAAAAGGAAATTATATAACTCTAGCCTGAACTGTCATTTATGAAATCATACTAGATCTCTGTAATCATCATTCCTCTTTCTAAATGCTTACAAGCTACCATTCTAAGCATACATTCAAGAATTTTTCCAGGGAATGAAGTGATGTTATTGGCCTATAGTTTTAAGGCTTTTTGGAGACTTCATCCTCTTTTTCTTTTTTCAAAAATTGGGACATCATTTGCCAGTAATCAGTCCTGGGGAATGTTTTCTATAATTTTTAATATTTAAATTTTTAAAGAACTGTGAACTTAATGGACACCAAAACAAAGATGGCATTTTTATATGCAACACAGAAAAAGGGCAATGAAACAATGACTTATCATTATGTACAGCTTGCTTTTAAAAAGTATATAATAAATTCAACATGTTACTTTCAAAATTATCTTGCTTATATTTCCCTCTAAACTTGTTTCTATTCTCTTCTGTACATTGTTTTAAATGCTTCAATGATCCTCCTTTCTTGTTTGTTTTTTTTGAAGTGAAGAAGGAAAGGACATTATTGCTAACTCCCTTTTACCCTCAAACAACAACAAAAAGAGAAATCATCATCTTTGCAACAAATTACCATGGCAAAGCCAAGTAAATCCACACATTGTTTATGTTCAAACATGTATGTCTCATTCTGCACTTGAGTTCATCATCCTCTCTTGTTAGGAGGTAGGTGGAATGACTCATTATTGGTCCTCTGAAGTCAGGATTGGCAATGACGTTGACCAACGACTTTCAAAGTTGTTTTTCTTTACAATATTGTTATTACTGTAGAAATTGTTTTCCTGGTACTACTCACTTCACTCTACTTCAGTTCATACAAGTTTTCCATAGTTTTCCTGAAACTGTCCTTTTTGTAATGTCTTAGGGAACAATAATCTTCCATTACATCCATATATGAGAATTTGGTCAGTCATTCCTACACTGAGAGGCAGCCCCTCTGTTGTCAGCTCTTTGTTACAACAAAAATCTCCATGACTTTTCTTTCTTTCTTTTTTTTTTTTTTGTACAACTGACAGCAGCTAAGAGTCATGGCACCTGTCCATTTTTTCAATACGTGACAGATTAGGTTGCCTGGAACTGGTGATTGGAAGTTACACACTGAGGGCATCACAGTCCTTTCTTCCTATGGCTTCAGTATCTTCTGAACAGTTTTTTATTTTATTCTTTCCACTCTGAAATATCACACTTTTGTTAGAAGAAACAGGAAGAAAAATGAGTAGTTTTGCCCCTCCCTCGTTCATTATTCAGTCCCCATCTACCCTCAGCTTTAGTTCTTTCCTTTAACTGTACAAAAAGTAAAACAGATCAAAATCTCTTTTTGTTGTTTTCAGTGTCTCATCAGCCTCAATTCCTCCTGAGCTTTAGTATATCACACACTATTCTTACAGGTCTGTGCCATGCTCTTGTATTTACTTATTTATTTATCTAGCTATATAGGTAGTTTGTACTTTAGTAATCTGAAATAATTCTGAATGTGTATGGGGGTGGTAGTGGTAGAAGAGGAATTCTTTCAGAAATGAATGATTCACTAGGCTTAAAGGTTCAAAAGAAATTTCTCAAAATTTAAAATTATGAACTATCAACAAAGACAAAGATCATATTTTAAAAAATGGAATAATATCTTACTTAGCCTCTAACAAATTAGACCAAGTCAAACAAGACATGTTCTGGCTCTGTGTCCAAGCCTATCTGATGTCTCCTTATCCTTGGTTTCATTCTCTATCTTCTAAATGTACATAAATGTTTTATTTCTGCTGATCTTGCTTTGCATTACTTTATTCATCTATCCATATTTCATCGTACTCACATTTATCATTTTTATGATATCATAAATATTAAATTATTATACCATGATTTGACAAGCCATTCCAAATCATCAGACATATAAGTTGTTTCTAGGTTTTTGCTATGACAACCAAATGAATATTTTTATATAGATAGGTCTTTTCATTTTATGATTTTTTTTACGATAAAGTCCTACTAGGAATCACTGGGTTAAAAGGCCCAATTAGTTTTGTGTCATATTATGGAACACTGTCAGAGAGCAGTTCCATCAACAGTGTATGCAGTACTGCTAACAGTAAATTCTAACACTATCCATCGTTGTGATCATTTTGATGGGTAGGAGACGGCATACCAAGGTTGCTTCAATTTGCATTCTATGAAAATTAAATAATTTGATTTTTTTCCTAATTGGGTTTATCTCTCCTTCAAAAATTATCTATTCATAATCTTTTTTGGATTGCTTCATTGGAGACTATGTATAGATCTTAGGTAAGCTTACCGATTTTTATTAAATTCTGAATATTGGATTTTTATCTTACATGTTCACTACAAATATTTTCCCCAACGTTCCTTTTAATTTTTGAGGTCCTGTTTTTTCCTATGCAAAATTATTTTATCTTTGCACAATGAAAATCATCAATAGTCTGTAATGATTTCTTCTATTTGTTTGATTGCTAAAACATGTTTCTTTAATCTTTCTACTGAAAGGGAATACTCACTTTCTTCTTTTTCTTAAAATGTACTGACAGCTTGGTATTTTTACATCACCTACATTTGACATTGTGTCCCTCCCTTTCTCCATCCTCGAAGAACATCCTTTATAACAAAATCAATTAACGCAGGAAGAACTCCTGACATAATGTACATGGCTTGGTAGCCACGGTACCCACCCCCCACTTCTCTGCAGAAGTAAAGAGGACATGCTTTCCCTTCTCTGTTCTGTGTCACTGGCTGTGTCATCACCCTCATGCAGCACTAAATTCTGGTTGTTTTGCTTTTGTTTTTTCTGTTTACACAGGTACAGTCATTGGGTACAACATTTTTCCTGCTTCTGTTTACTTCACTTTGTTTCAGTTCATATAAGTTTCCCCTGCTTCTCTGAATTCATCATATTCACAGCATTAGATTTATGCCCCACAACTTGTTTAGCCAATCTGCAAAGGGCAAACTCTTTGATTCTAGTTCTTTGCTACCACAAAAATATAGCTATGAATATTTGCGTATATTGGAGCTTCTTGCTTTAGAAAAACAAAACAAAATATTGAACTTCCTTGGGAGTATAGCCCTAATTCAGGAACTCATCTGGTTGCTTTTACTGATTCAAGTCTATTCCACATACTACTGCCAAAGTCATTTTCCTTAAGCATAGGTCTGACTATCACTCCCATACTCAATAAACTCTAATGGTTTCCTATTGCCTATGGTACATGATACAAATTCTCATGTTGAGCTTTGAGAGCCCTACACAACCTAGCTCCAGCTTCTCTTCCAGCTGCATTGGACATTATTGCTCTCTCTACTTTGCAAACCTACCAAACCTTACACATGACTCTCCCTTTTTGTAGACGTCAGAGGCCTGAAGAGGGAAGGGAAGGTCTGGAATAGCTTCTGTAGGGAGTGAAATTAGTGACTTCCCATTTATTAAATAGAGCTTTTGCCTTTATATTACCTTGCCTTTTTCCCTACCCCTTTCCCATCTCAGTCTAATCTATTTGTCTGAAACAGTCATCTAAAACATTTAGTAATTTAGCAAGTACGATCTTCAGAGTATTCTCACATTCTGTTAACAAATGATTTATCTTGATTTCAGAAATGTCCATTTTAAAAAATCCTTATCT
Organism: Notamacropus eugenii; assembly: GCF_028372415.1. Taxonomy (NCBI): domain Eukaryota; kingdom Metazoa; phylum Chordata; class Mammalia; order Diprotodontia; family Macropodidae; genus Notamacropus; species Notamacropus eugenii. The sequence goes on from NC_092873.1 coordinate 270,441,610, forward strand.
TTTTGACTAGAAGAAGTCTTTATTGTTTTCAGGCCTCCTTGAAGTATAAATATGTTCTGCAAACTCTTCAAAGGCTAAATGCTTCTACAATGCCCATGTCTTACCTTGAAAGAGTATAGTGGGCAGATAATTATGGATTTGCTACCCAAACTTAATTTTGTGTATTTTATATTTCAGTTTCTGATCTAATTCCCCTTTTTAATATTCTTGAGAAAGTCATTTTTTTCTTTTTTTCTGGTGACTTTGTGTGTTATTTTCTTATTGTGAAAATATCGGCATTTAATGTATTGTAAGACAGTTGAATCATGAGTTTATCCTTGCCAGGGTCCTGACAATTCCACTTGTACATTTGCTGCTTGTTTTTGCTAATTCTAGAAATTTTTCTTTAATGATTCATCATGGTACAATGGAAAAAGCACTGGATTTGGAAACAGTGGAACTGGGTTCAAATTCCGTCTTTGATGCTTTCAACCTATGTGACCTTGGGCTGATCACTAAACCTCCCTGAGCCCCAGTTTCCTCACTGTAGAAATGTGGAGCTTAAACTAAGTGGCCTCTGAGCTGTGTTCCAGCTCAATATCTTCAAAGCTATCATTCTACATGACTCATTTGGCCATTCTCCTGGTGATAGGCACCTGTTTTTCTGTGCTTTTGCAAAAAAAAAAAAAGCATCTATAAATATTTTTGTGTGTGCTGGGCCTTCCTGTTTATCATTAGCTTTCCTACTGGAATTTAAAAAAAAAACAACTTTCTTCAAGCTCTACGTTTATTTGGTTCTGTGATTTTCTTACCAATGATAATCCTTGCTTAACTTCTTTAAATGGGTTATTTATCCATCTGAAGACATCTTGGTATATTTTACAGTATAAATACTTCCATATGCTTCTGCTATATTCGTTATTTCAATTCTTTAGTATCATCATCATCTTATTGGCACTTTGCTTTACTCAAAAACTTAAAAAACATTTTCTATTGTGTTTTTATTTTTTTTATTCTACATCTAAGAAACACTAAAAAATAACATGACCACATACAAAGTGGGTCAGGAAAATGGAATAAATGGGCAGCCATATTGCTCTTATTACATATTGCTTGCTTTTTAAAAAAGTATGTAATAAATTCAACATGCTGTTTTCAAATCTGTTCTTGTGTTTTGAACTTCTGTTCTCTGATATATTTTCTAAAAAGGCTTCTTTTCTCTTTGTAGTTATGTAGCTTCTTGAGGGTACATGAAGAGCTAACTTCTAACTTTACACTGACATCTTGACTAGAAATTAATAAGATTTTGAAATTCCTCTAAAATATCAATGGAATTCATTCATTCAGTTTTGTGTATTGCCTCAATTAGTATGAATCCTCCCCCCTTTAAATAGAAACAATAAAAATCATTGTCATTCTTTCCCAAACCCTTCCCCTTCCGAACTTCCCTGTTACTGTCAAGGGAACCCCCGTGCTTCTAGTCTTCCAGAACTCACAACTTACGTGCCATCTTCATCTTCCCCCTCTCTCACCTTCCATATCCAGTTTGTTGCCAGGGCCTGTCTAGTTCACCTTTGCAATATCTTCGGAATAGACACCCTTCTCATCCCTGACACTGCTACCGCCCTGTTTCAGACCTTTATCTCCTTTTGTCTGGACTATGATAACAGCCTGCTGATTGGTCTGCCTGACTCCCTACTGTAGTCCATCCTCTACTCAGCTACCAAAGCAATCTTCCTAAAGCGCTGATATGACCATGTCACTTCCTATTCAATCAACTCCAATAACTCCCTATCACCTCCAGGATCAAATAAATAAAAAATCCTGTTTTGCATTCTAAGTCCTTTAAAATGTGCTTCCTCTTACCTATGCAGCCCTGCTACTCCTGGAATACGACATTCCATCTCTAACTCTAGGTGTTGTCACTAGCTGCCCCCCATCTGCATTTTTCTTGTGCTCTGTCTCTGTCTCTTAGCTTCCTTCAAGTCCCAGCTTTTACAGAAAGCTTTTCCTGATCTCTCTTAACTCCAGTGCCTTCCTTGTGTTTATTCTCCTTTTTCCTCTTGTATACAGTTTATTTGTATGTAGCTGTTTGCATGTTCTCTTCCCCTTCAGACTGTGAGCTCCTTGAAAGCTCACCTTTCTTTGTATCCCCAGCACTTAGCACAGTGCCTGCACATAATATGTGTTTAATAAATGTTGACTGATTGACCCTGGGCAAGTCACTTAACTTTTCTCTGATTCAGTTTCCTCATTTATAGAATGGGGAAAATAATAATAATAATACCTATATCCCAGGGTTGTACTAAGGAAAAATGAGATAATATTTACTAAGGGTTTTTGAAGTGCTATGTAATGCTACTGAGATGATGAGTGGGGACAGTTTTATTATTTAAAAGTTGGAAGAAGTGCTATTTTGGACCTGATTTACACCAACACACAGGAACTGGCTGCTAGAGCAGAAATGATGGGAACCTTGGGGACAAGTGACCACCCCGCCTCAGTATTAGTGACAGGAAAAGAGATGAAGCTGGGGTGCACAAATTTAAAAAAGGTAGCTGAGAATTTCACAGAGAAAACTGGCTCAAAAGGAAAGATAAGTTATCAAAAATGAAATTCTAATGACAAACAATTCTGCTGTGCAAGAACGGGAGGAGACTGCCTAAAGAGGCCAACGGGACCAACTTATATTTTACTTGTTTTCCTTTGTTTTGGGACCTTGTTTTTAAAAGTCAGTATTGATATCTTGTGTTTCATATTACCTTCACTTTTTAATAGTTATTCATCCTTGATCCCCTACCCAGAAAGCCATCCCTTCTAATTAAAAATAAATGAGAAAAAAAGCACTTCCTCAAAACTAACCAACACAGTCATAATGAGGTGTGACAGTAGCCTCCCACCTCTGCAAACAAAAGAACCACACAACCTTACGATGCTGAGAGGTGGAGGGATAGGCTGGGGGAGGATAAGACAACAGAAGAGAAGATAGGAGGGAAGGGTAACAAACATTTCTGAAGAAAGAATATAAAATGGAGAAAGAGAAAAGAATCGGCATAAGCAGCCTGACACAGTAGACACAAACTGATTTTCCATTCCTTGTCAACATAATAAAAAGTGACAGCTTATTTGTGTGCCAGTAGCCACCAGGAATTCAGAAGTAAAACACTGAGAGCAAAAATGGTTTGGAGACCAGAAGGAACATTTCCCACTATAGGGAAAAGTGAAATTAACTCATTTTTTTTCAATCACTTTAAAGATGGAGAAGGTTGTTTGATTGATTGTGACTGGAACATAAGAGCTTTCTGTTCTGATTGCATCAATACTTTTAAGTGAAGCTGGTAGACTGCTGCGTGTGTTCCCAAATCCTACAAGTGATTTCCTAGACTTTTTATTCTCACTGAAAAGCTTACACATGAGTCTGTCTTTTTTTTTTTCCTTCCTCTATAATGGCACCCAGAGAATCCTCTGACCCACTGTCAATGAAAGCTGCTAAGTGGGAGTGAATGCAATATTAAGAGTGACATTTACTAGCTGGAAATAGTGTTACTAGGACTATTAAAGGTGAAGGGGAAAAATCCAATAAGATGGAAAATGGACAAATTTTAAAAATCAATGAATCAATTGTATATTGTATAATACAGGTATGTAAAAAAATAGGGTGGTCAAAATGTAGGAAAGTAATGTGAATATAAGGTAAACAAAAATTGAGATTTTAAATGTGGAGCTATTTGTCTATCAAGTGAATTCAATTGGGATTTATTTTAGTAACAATATTTCAGTGATTATTTTATCTTAATGACAGCTTTACCTAGGAGTGAACTAAAGACTTAATCATTGTTCTTCATTATCTATCTGAGAAGTAACAAGACCAGGAAGAAAGTGACATTATACACCTCTACTAATTTGGAAATATAAGGTACAATAAATTCCAAAGTTTCCAAGTGTAAGATTTTCCACAATGGACTTTATAGATTCAGTCATTTCATATGACTCTCATAAAGTAAGCAGTTTAAAAATACCTACAAAAGGTGAAATTAAAAATAAATTCTTTTTTTTTCACCATAGTAAAACATTTTTAAAAAATGTTAAAATGAACCATAAGTTCCATGGGGTTGGAGGGTTTGTTTTGAATTTGTAACGAACATTTCAGAATGAGAAGGGATTTCAGAGACTATCTAGTCTAAACTCTTTTTCATATTTTTATCTCTATATGTCTCTCACTGAGCAGCATGGCACCTTTCCTGTAACAAATATTACTTGTAATACATAGTCAGTGTTTACTGATGGTGGGGAAAGATCTCATATAGCTCTGCATTTCTCTCAATATTTGCATAGGGCATTGTACATAATAGGTGTTTAATGTATGCATGTTGAATAAATGAATAAAATGTAAGAGTGAATGGTTCCTAACTGTATTTTCTACAGGTGAACTCCCTAAAAGGATGTCCAAACTGTTAATGTTTCTATTGTTAAGTGTTATCATTAAACCCCATCACAAAGTCAGAAAAGTTCATATCATTTGGTCAGCTGCCCATTTATAACACTGTTCTCTAGGACATGACGTCTGTAACGTTTCACTTGGAACAATGTTGGCTGGGGCTTGTCTAGATGTTGTGAATGACATTAACTTCTCTGGACTTCCAAGTCCTTTTCTGAAGAATGAGGCAACTGAAGACCTAGATAACCTCTAGGGTATCTTCTGGTTCTAAGATTTTATAATTCATATTTCATTAGACCACTGGTCTCCAAAGCAGAGGCCAGGCATCATCCCATGGCTTAACTTCCAAGAGGTGTGTGATGAACAAGGAGAAGGGTGGAAAATGAGTCCCATTCAACTGGCCAACAATATCCAGTTATGGAGCTTGTCTCCAACACAACGCTTTTTTTTTTCTGGTAGGAAAGAGTGAGTGGCACAGGATGAACAATCATGAATGGGTTATAATTACATTATATTTCCCCCCAAATCCACCCTTCTTCCAAACGTCCCTATTTCTGTTGAGGGCACACCTATTCAATCAGGTTTGCGGCTTAGTGTCATCCCTGATACCTCATTTTACCTCACTATACATCCAATCGGTTGCTAAATCTTGTCATTTCTACCTCCAGAATCACCTTTCCTCTATTCACATGGCCACAACTGCACTTCAGTTTTTCATCACTGCCTGTTTGGGTTACTACAATGGCTTTCCAATTGGTGTCCCTGCTTCTAATCTATCTCCCATACATTCACCAAAGTGATTGTCCCAAAGAGCAGTTCTAACCATGTTACTTCTTACTCAATAAACTCCAGTGGCTCCCTACTGACTGTAGGATCAAATACTATTTCATTATCTTATCCTTTATTAACTTATATTTTGTGTAGGATTTATGTTATAAAAATTATCATAGCAGTACATATTTATAATTTACAAAGAAATAAAAATATACACATGGGGGTACATGCTCCATTTCTTTTCAATGATAGGGGTGCACAGGCAGAAGAATTCAGAGATCTATGGCTCTCACAAAGAACAATTTAAAACTATCACCTGTATAATATGGAATGCAGCAGACCTGTTATTATATTAGTGTGGGGAGGTCCTAGTGTGGAAATTATTTGAGGCCCAGCAGTATATGTCAGAGGGAGAAACTGAAAGGCCTTCTGGACTCCTTCTATCACCTATACCATATTGCCTCTCATAGTAGGAGAGCAATATGATAACTCTGTGAACAGGTCAATTAGAAAAAATTCTGTAATGATGTTAGTTTAATTTTTCTCCTCTTCCTTTAAAGAAATATATAACCTGAACGTTATCCTCATCCTGGGCCGTTATAATTCAAGCAACTATTATTTCTAAAAAACTATAAATTATAGATGAATGTTAAAAGTTCAAACAAAAGTCACACTTTCAATCAAAGCACTTAAAGCATCTCCTCTTTATGGTTTCTTCATGTAATACCTTCAGAAAGTCTTACTAGGATGTACTTACTGGGATGACATTTCATGTCATCATATTTTCCCTATTAAGAATATTTTAGTCACTGATTCCCAGCAAAACACTGGGAGAGGGTTTTACTCTACAGCAAGTCTTTTGTTCCTAGGAAATGCCATGAATGGAAGGGCAGCCAAGTAGCCTTTCTGAGGCTGGAAAGGACACGCATTCGTAGCTCTCACCATACAAGCGAAGTGCAAAGAATCAGGGACTGAGTGATTAACCTCAGGAAGGTCATGCTGAAATTTAAAGCTCAAGCATGCAGGGGTATTGCTATGGTTTTTAGTATCTGTGAAAGTGTTTTCTGAGAAACAGCCCATATGGCAAAAAGATAAAAATGAAATAATTCTTACCACCTTGACTGCCATTATATAAACAGATGTCCTATACATAAATAACTGGCCACAAACTAGAATGAAAGGACATTTAAGAAAGCAGTAATCATTTCAAATATGACATGTTTAGAGGAAAGTGATGACATGCTTAGGAAATGTAATTATGCTCAAAAAAATAACAATTAAAAATAAGCTGATAAATATTCAGAAAGGAAAGTATCAGAAGCTGCTATTTATGTTCTTGAGTAACAAACAGAACATCTCAGGGTCACAGGTAGTGTTTTCATTACTGCTATTGATTAAAGGCAAGGGTGACAGCAGAGAAAGGCAGATTTGGAAAGTTGTTAAATAGTCTGGAAAATCCTGGAAGACAGATGCAAAGATGGCAGCCATTTTTCAAATATCACATGCTTAAAGGAAAGTGATGATATGCTTATAGAAAATGTAATTATACTCAAAAAAATAACAATAAAAATAAGTTGATAAATATTCAAAATGGAAAGTATTTTAGGAATTGCATTTTAGGATGCAAAGGAATGCAGACCTTCCTCCACAAATAACAATGGTTATTTGTACCAAGCTAAAAAAAAAATAATAAGAGCCACCCCTAGATTCTGCTATCCAGCCCAGAAATCCACAGAAAGATCCTTGGAAGATGATCCAGGGTAAGAGGGAAGCTGAACAGGCTGTGTCTGAACAGTGTCTTACAGTGCTGAGCCCAGAGGCTCAGTTCACAGGCAGGAACCAACCACTGAGGATGATAATAATGAGCACAACGGTACTTAGAATTTATACAACAATGTCATATTTACAAAGCACAGGTAGCTACTGGATTAATATACTGAAATGACAAAGGGAAAACATGAGGAAGCTCCATAGTTAGTACAAACTTGGGGAGGTTACAATGTGCTGAGACGAAGCCTTGTATGGAAAAGGACGTGAGGGCATCATTGAAAAATAAAATTTTAAAATCATAAGGCCAATCACATCCAAGAGTTTTGAAAGTTCCACTATTGCAGAGGATAAGGTTCAATCACTTATAGTAATTGCCTGAATTTTAAACAGGGAACAATTCCTTATTACATAAATGAATATAATACAGAAAGTCAGAAGAAATTGTTCTGACCCTAAATGAGATTACATTTGAAACACTGTGTATTAATCAAAATAATTCAAAAGAAAGAGATGGTAGGTAACATTCAGATGATCTAGAAACTTTATAATTTTAATGACCAAATTCATCAGAACACAGGCCACACTTTTCCCTCTAAACTTAACTTATATAACACCCAAGGGAAGCTTGGATTGGTGCCATTAGTAAGGGACTAGTAGCAGCGCTTTCTTATTTGCAAAGCACTTATAGTTATTCCATTTGAACTTTATTAGAGCCCTATGAATGACAAGAATTATAAGTATTACTATCTGCATTTTACAATTCTATAAACTGAGGCCAAGAGAGGTTCAATGTTTTGCCCATGATCCCACAGATGGCTAGTGTCAGAGGCAGGATTCCAAGAAGTCTGATCTTCCACGAATAACAGGAAAAGTGACAAAAGTCAAGAGAGCAATGTTGATAAAAATGGGGTGAAAGCAACTTTATTTGAATTGAAGGAAATATTTTTTAAAGACCTCTTGCACTATATTTTTAACACAGAAATTATTTTTCAATATAAACTGCTGCTTTGCTTTTCAGTATAAAAATGTCATTTTGTTGGTATAACCTACGCTATACCTAAAATCGACAAACATTTTAATGTTAGCTTTGGGTCATTTCTATTAATATGTTTCTATAGGGGAGGGAGGGAAGGAAGAAGGGACCAGGAAAGGCCTTTGAAGAAGGTAGTGAGGTGAGTCTAGAAGGTAAGCCAGGAGGCGGAGGTGGGAAGGGGAACATCTGAGGTATGGGGGACAGCCAGAAAAAGGCAGGGATTCAGGAGGTGGGGGGTTGTGTTTGAGGACTGGAAAGTAGGCCAATGTAGTTGGATCATAGGACAGATGAAAAAGAGTAAGGTGTCAGAAGACTGGAAAAGTACAAGGGGGAAAGAATGTCTTCCTTGACTGATAGGGTCCCCTTTCTCCTTTTGTTTCCTACCTACACTTAACAAGTTGTCTTCTATTATTAATTTTGCTTTTTCATTGAGAAGAGAATCACTTGATCAGCCAACGTAGGTAAGTCCAGGAGAGAGGAACCCATAGCCTCGAGGCCACATATGGCCTTCTAGGTCCTTGGGTACAGCCTTCTGACAGTCTTTTGTTAAAGGGATTTGTTCTGTAAAGTTTGGATGGCCTCAAGGTTGCAGGTTCTCCTAGAACAAGCAGCAGGTCAATGTCTAATTAAAAATACATTATTATTCCATGAGTTTGATTAGGATTAAGCATTTCCTCGGTTAACTGCCACTGGGCAGATTGATAAAATCAAGTACTTAAGCCTGTAGCAGTAAGGATGTGTCCTTGATCTTCCCCACCAGGGCCTCTCCCTGTTCTCATCATTTCTCTTTTTAACTCTGACAAGCTTGAACTGAACATTTCTTATGCTATTTATACAGTTTTAACAGTTACTGTTCTGGCCTTCTTTCTTTCATAGTGGGGCAAACTTCCATATTACCGTAGTAGAATCTAACAAAATATTGATATTTCCTATTTATGGTAAGGATCTAGTATAATTTAGTTATTTGCTTATGCTGGGAAAGTCAGGTTCATTCAAGTGTTGGATTACAGCCTCTGCTAGTGGGGTCAGAAAAAATTCAGATTATTATTATTAATAGGAAGAGTTCCATTCTACTAATCTGACAATGATTGGGAGAGGAAACCAGGAAGTGGTGATGTCCTGAGGTGACATGATATAGTCACATAGCATTTCCTTGTTGTTGGGGTTTTGTGTGTGTGTGTGTGTGTGTGTGTGTGTGTGTGTGTGTGTGTGTGTGTGTGAGTTGTTCAGTGTTTACCTCTTGTCAATCATCAGGGCATATCCTGGACAGTCTCTGAGTGCAAAATTTTCTATCTTGTTACAGAGGAGAAACTACTGACACAAATCATTGCAATTATTTGTTCAAACCTGTATAGTAAAGCTTAAAAAATTAAAGAACTAATCTGACCCCACTGTCCACCAAATTTTGGGTGGTAACCCAGGACTGCTCCACATTTCGGTGTTTTGTCTCATTGTCAGTAATGTTAGGATAATTATAATAAGTTATATTTGGTCAGCGCTTTACAGTTTGCAAAGCTCTTTAAAAGCATTTGTTTGTTTGTCCTTTCTTCTTGAAGAGGACCAATGACATCATGAGGGTGTTGTCTTAACTTCATGTGAACTGGATTGCTTCAGCTCAGCCTTGGTAGGTGGTTGCTTCACTCAAATGTGGAAAGACCTTAGCTTAAAAGAGCCAAGGTCTTCTGCTGCATCCTGGGCCATCTCCACTCACCCTGATCTATATCTGGCCACTAGACCCAGACGGCTCTGGAGGAGAAAGTGAAGTTGGTGACTTTGCATGGACCTCCCTCACTTAAATGAAAGTCCCTCACTTAAATTGCAAGTCGTCATCCTCTCCCTGATGTCATGGTCCTTTTCAAGAATGAAGGACAAACCACAACAGCCTATAAGGGTAAGTACAACAGGAATTACAACCTCCATTTTTCAAATGCTAAGGTGTAGTTAAGCTGCCCTTCCAGCCAGGAAGGCATTTAATATCTTAGTGCCATTGGTAACTCTCTAAAACTACACACTGCAAGAAGGTACTTGCCTGAAGTGTGTAAAAGGTATTAATTTCTATAAAGAATGACTTTTTTAATATTGATTAAATCATGGGAGCCATCCCTAACCTTATAGATGAAAAAACTGAGGCACAGAGAATGAATTACCCACTGTCACATACTAAGTGTCAGAGGTGGAATCTGAACCCAGATTTTCTTCACTCCAAGCCAAGCACATCATGTACTTATTTAAAAAAAAACCAAAAAACCCCAACAGGTTGAAATAATGACCATGTCACTGAATAGTCAGAGCCAACAACTACTGTTTGCACACCATTTCCCCTAACCTTTCATCTCCTCCCCTCCCATTAGAGTATGCCTTGTATTTATGTCCCTTGATCTACATGTAATCTAAAATCTGGCAACTCAATGTTTGAATTGATTTAACAGCAGCTAATTAAAATAATTCAGTTGGCCTAAAAAAAAAAGAAGCACCAAACAAATGAATTGAGGGATCCAAAAAGTAGTTACTGGCCCAGTGTAGACCAGTCTACTGCCAACCTCAGTTTAATGTTTGTAGGTCTCCATGGAGATCAAATGCTTCAGCTTATAGTTTTAGCCATATGGTTGGATTCATCCTATTAGTAGGGCCTCTAAGTCACTTTCCTGAAAAACAGCATTTCCACTTGAAGGTTCTCTAAATGGAATTATAAGGCATTCCAAAGACAGTAGTCTGATTTAGTTTACCAAACCTTTTTCTAAAAAACTCATTTGTATTTGGACTCATTCTCAGAGATCCAAATTGGCTGATTACTTAGCAAGTTCTAATTACTCCTAAGAGACTGTGGGAGCCTAAGCTTTTTAGCATTGTTCATCATCTGGCTGTGAAACAGACTTCCTCTAGATATATGTAGTACTCAATCTGTTACAGATTTAAAAAATGAACTGAAGACCAATTTGTTCTTTGGCACTTTGAAGTGTTTTTTTTTATTCTGACAGTGTTCCGTTATTATTCTTTAAAGTGTCCTGACGCCACTGTGCAGTATGTTTTACTGAGAATTCTTACAGAGATTGTTACACAAAATTTTGGTCAATAAAGATGGTCAATAAAAAGTTCTGTTTTAGAATATGTCTTGGATTTTTTGGGGGGTGGGATTTGGTATTTGAAAGCAATTTCACTTCTCACTGATTTTATTTCTTTTTTTTTTTAAAGGAAAAAAACCCTTATAATTAAACTATGTCTAGCAGGAAATTAATTCAGAATTTCCAATGGAATAATCAAGCAAAGAAAAAAGGAGCCCAGAAGAAGTTCTTATCAATTAATCAAATACTTAAACATCTATACTTTGTGCCTAGCACCATGTTAGATGCTATGGGAAATACACATATAGTACAGGACACTGTCCCTGCCCTCAGGGAATTTATCGTCTATCTGGAGGATCAAAACTGACCTATGAAATAATTAGAGAACAATTCAATATAAATACAATAAGGATTCACAGAAATTAAATTTAGTGTGGGCTGACAACAGAGGAAGGCTTCATAGGGGATCTTAGGATTTAAAGTTGGAAGGTGGGCCTATGGTTGAGAACTAAGAATCGTAGGAATGTTCAGTTCACTGAGACCAACTAGGATCTACTGAGAAGCACTGACTGATAAAGCTAAATAAAACACGGGAGTTGTATGGTCCTAGATTTTAGAGCTTGAGGTGACCTCAGAGGTCATCTAGTCGATAGTGTCCAACTCCCAGCATGGGGTAAGTACAAGCCATATCAGATTAAAATGTAAATGAGAAATGTTTCACAAAATAAATAAAAATACACAAAATAGATAATATTAATTTGTGATTTTGTAAGTCAATATGCAGCAGCAGGGATCCATTTCTATTTTAGTTTGACACCACTGATCTAGTTCAACACCAATATCATCACCACCATCAATATCATCATCATGATAGCTAGCATTTATATAATTCTTTAAGGTCTGTATGGTATATATAAATATATATGGAAACATAGCATGCATACATAATATACATGTATATATATATATATATACATTATTATATATGTATATTTATATTCAATCATAACAATTCTGTAAGGTAGGTACTACTAGCACCATTTTAAAGATGAAGATGTTGAGGCCCAGGGAGGTAAAGTGACTATCTAGAAGTAACTCAAATAGGAAGGAGCAAAGCCAAGACTCAAACCCAGATCTCTTGACTCCAGATTTAATACTCTTTCCACTGAATTATGAAATAAAAATAGATCACAGAGAGTCAATTTTGGGCTGCCTTAATGACTGTAGGTGGTCAAAATATCATCACTCCATATAATTAACACAATGATAAAAACACAGAAAAAACTGCCACTTGTCAGTATAAAGAAAAGAAAGTGATATACTTCATGATTTCATAAACTGAAGGGTCAGTAATTCTAACCTCTGATGCTGCAAACCTTGATCTGAGTATGTGCTCGAGAAATTCAGAAGGAGAAAGATAAAAGAGAAAAGAAAAGAACAAAAGAGATAATAAGGGAAAGGAAGAAAAGAGAGCTACATTGAATAAGGAGAAAAAAAGTATCAGCAGCTAATGCTACTAAATTAGCCCACGCAGAATCATGGCAGCCTTCTGAAGGCTAAGCCTTTACCATCCTAATCATCAAAACATTTATTGTGCCAACTACACATAGGACACTGTGCTAGGAACTGAGGACACAAAAAGGTTAAAACATGGTCTTGACTCAAGATGCTTACAATCTAAATGGGGTATGTAATAAGGGGGAATCTGGGATGGCCTTAGGGCCATTCTAAGAGGTCTAACTGGCCTGAGGTCCTTTCCAGCTCTTAGGTTTTTTGATTCTGTGAGACCAGTCAGTGGTCAGTGGCATACAGAAAGGCTTATTTCTCACCAACAATAACTAAACATCTGTGAATTAAGTCTGGTTCCTATTTTTGCCCCTAAAGTGACATTCCCTCAATAACCATTCAGGTCAGATCAGGTACATCAGCCCTTAGAAGTCAGAGGGTTTCCGAATGTATTAAATTTATCCTACAATCATGGAAAGGTATTTAACACAATCCACACAGTCTACAGATGAGGACACTGAGTCCCAAAGACGCTTAATGACTGGTCTAAGGTTACAATATTTTATTGTTCATCCTTTATTTTCAAAGAGGAGAAATGGCACCCCAGTATTGGAGTTAGAGTACAGTGTGGTTAGCAATACAGCAAGAACTAAAAATCCACTCCCTTTTACACCGTCACAGATTCAACCTGAAATAGTCTTACACATCAGAAGAAATAATAGGAAAAATCTTTAAGCAGGTACATGGGACAAATGGTAGGAAAACTGACTTTGTGACCTGCAGGTTATAGACTGGACTACCATAAACTCGTGTTAAGAAATCCACCTACAGATTTATATGGAGATAACTCTCTGAACCCTCAACCCCACATTGGCCAATGCCATTTCCTCCTCTTTGAATAATGAATTATGATACCACACGCAGCTAGAAGAAAATCAAACTAAGTAACCAGAAGGCAGCAGTAGGCAAAACCCCCAAGTTCTAGGTATATATTCTACCCATGTCTTATCTACAAAATACTATGTTATGTAAACAAATCTTTTAGGAAAAAAGGCACCTGCATTTAATGAGATGTAGACACTGCTGATCACTGTATGCAACATCAGTCTTCAGAGAAAAGCAATTATTTACTCAATAAGAACAAACCTGCTCCAACACTGTGAGCTATGTCTGTATTTTAAAAATACGCTTCATCTAAGGCTTCTACCAATGGATTAAACAGACATTCTGGAAGATAACACGTGTGCAAGACAGCTTCTGACAAAATGGAATCTGCTGTTCTCTTCAATGCTAAAACTGATCACGTTGCAGAAGTTCACTCTACATAGCAGGGGATGGAAAATATGATATAATCACACATGAAACTTATGAATCTGGCATTCCCATTTCATCAAAGGAGTGCTCAGTCACAGTATGTTCTCTCTGTAAGTCAAAGATCCTATCAGCTGTCTCTTTTACTCTCTATTAGCAGTATGTAAAACCAGTTCAAACTGCTTGATCTGCTCCTAATCAGATCTTTTATCAACAGTTCTAAAATATTTACTGTAAGCCAAAGCAATGTTTGAAATGTTCACAGTGCTCAGCAATGCGTCATAGGAACCTGACATTAGAGCAGTTTTTCTCAACCTGGGGGTGACATTCTTTTGAATTGTTTTTCTACAATTTTTGAGTCCTCTACTCCAGGAAAAAAAAAAGTGAGCCTAGCCCCATGGGTCCATGAAGACTTCTTACAGGTGCTGTCAAAGGTAGGAAGCAGTGCCAAAGGGGGTTAGTTCTCTAGCAAAAGATATCCTAGGATGAGCAGAACTTCACATTTCAAACCCACAAAAAAGAGGAAATAAATTTTCTGCGGACAAGCCTTACTTTACAGGAGTATTAAGTTTAAGAAAATGGGTCCAACCATCCTCAGCAATCTCTGGACAACTGTACCAGAGAAACAAAAGTTCTCTAAAACCCAACATTGCTCCAGGGTCCAAACAAAACAACAAAAACTCAACTACCTAGGGAAACCTTGCAAATCAGAAAGGTATTCATTGCACACGGCTCTGTGAGGAGATTCAAAAGGGACAATGTGAGCACGCTGCCCTCGATCTCCAGGGACAATGGCAAGAATCTCTGAATTCACTTCAAATGCCTCTTTCTCTTAAAAAGCTCAAGTAGGTCCCATACTATTTAGCCTTTTTTTTTTTTAAGAGAGCCAGGTTCTATGATTCTTAGGAAATGAGAAACTGTGGTAAACTGTGGTTTCTTTTCTCCATTCAATTGCCTTGATACTCAACACTTCAGAATGGAACTCAAAAATTCACATGAAGTAATCCCAGAAACCAATTCATAAGGGCAAAGAAAGCTTTCTATTTCTTTTTACAACTCAAAACTGTAAGTAACCAGCAGGAAGTTTAATATCCTTTGTGACTTCTTTCTTCTTCGAACAAATCTATAAATTCCAATCTTTAAGTTTAGAAAAAATATTCCATGGAGACCACCACTTCTGGAACTATATCCCTAGAAACAGCCATTTTTCCATAATTCTTATTTCCCTCAAATTACAATCTTGTACTCTTTTCTAAACTATTGCATTCTTGTCTTCAATATATTAATAACCTTCCCACCTTTTTCTTCTCTATTCCTTTTACAAAAGAGCCAGATGACAGGGATCATGTCATATTAATCATAAGGGAAAAACATCCATCAAAATTTCATTTTAGTAGAGTCTCACTATATTGAAATTCTTCACTGATTCATATGACAGTAAAATTATCTAACTATGCTACACAAACACACACACACACGTACTTTTTTTCCTCCTCTCTTCATCCGCCATCATCCACAGATATATTCAGTCTTACACTGCAATCATTGAAAGGCACTAGGAATCATTCAAAACCCCAAGGTTCATCTATTTAATCCTACCTCACGGCTAATCCTCCTTTATTCCACTCTCCCTTCTCACTTAGCACCAGCTACTTTCTTCGCTATCTTTAGTAAATAACTCTATCAAGCCTAGGTAGGTAAAGCTCTATAAATTGCACTGACGTGGACTATTTCATGCTGTTCATCAGAAACAAGCTTTAAAATATTTCTGTAAGCCACAGCAATTTTTAAAAAAATTTCCCATTTCCACCACTCACTTTCTTTCCCCTTCAATCCCATTTTTGTTTTCCTGGCATGTACATGATTCAATTCAAAGCATTTTGGATAACTCTTCGAATGAAAGAGGCCACACCAAATAAAGAAAGGCCTAACACTGTATTCTGCTGGAATGTGGACAACTCTAACAGTGATGCAGGCAACAAGGAAACAAGGAGCGATGCAGCAGGCGATGTCATGTTGGCTTGTGGAGAGGGGAAAAATGTGCTGTTTGCCAAGTGGAAAAAAACATCCAATTGGAAAGGAAAGAAAAGTCACTTTCAAGCTTCGAAGATATTTTCAATAAAAGTAAAGAAAAAAATCTGCCCATTAAAAAAACCTAAACCCAACAGCTAAAAATATATAGCACAGTTTTCAATGGAGGAGCTGTGTGGATTAGAGCCCCTGGGTTGAAGGGTAGAAGCGTTGTGGGGATTAAGCATCTCCTTCCCAGTTATGATAGGTTGCCAGCCAACCCGGTCTCTGGCCCAGCTGTGATTTTCAGCTTGCAGGTAGGAAAAGAAGCTTGTCAGTAACAGGAAGCCAGACACCGGAGGGGCTATGCCCATGAAACCACCGGCCATATGGAACATGAATAATGTCAGATTCTTGGCTTCTTTCTAGCTCTTTATCAGGGTAGCCAAATTCATGGTGCATGGAGTGAAAGGGAAATAAAGGTTGAGGAAAAGGAATATGAGGATTATATCCATAATTTGAGGGAGGATTGGATAATAGAGGAACTAGACAGACTTAAAGTGAACTTTAATTATGTCTGATATAACTCGGCTTATGTAAAAACCTTTTCCCAATTTGGCTCCTTTTATAGATAAGGATCTTGATAGAGTCGACCTTGTCTTTAGCTTAGTTTTTCTTTGAATATCTGAATGGTTTTTGATGACAAAAAATATAAAACCAGATGAAGATCATTACATAAACAGAATAAAACTCAACAATGGTTAAGGGAAAAAAATAGTTCCTGTAGTGGTGTTTTGGCAAACCAACAAAAACTTAATTGACTCTTCTTAATGTAAAAAACACATGTCAATCAATAGACTCATAAAAACTTTATAGACTATGCAAACAGTGATAATCCAGGCACCACCCAGGTTTGTGGCTTACCAGAGAAAATAGCTAATAAAAAAAAAATCACAGTATACTAGTTATGGACAAAAATCTATTATCCGTCTCAGCAGTTTGCTAAACTGTGCTGTGAACTTGGACATTTCACAGTTCTAAATGGGTATGGATCATGGGAAAAGTGACTAAGTGAAATAATGGCCTCCTTTCATATAAAGCAGGAGTGGAGATGTAATAAATACATCTGAATTTGTCATGGTGAATTAAACCAGCTTGAGATTCAGGCACAGGGGCAGATTATTAGTCCAAAATGGTCCATTTCCTTCCAATTTGTAACACATAGGAAAGTCAGACATTTACTTTTTACATGCAAAAATATTAAATTTAGGGTTTGTTAATACACATGCATACTTCTGTGCGTATGATGTTTTTTAGACTGGACCTGGGATTTCACTGATGTAACTAACCCTCAGTGAGAAAACTTTTCTACCTGAAAAAACAAGCAGGTGTTTTGCAATTCAAAGCCTTAAAGAGCTGTGTGGGACACTAAGACATTAAATGGTTTGTCCTGGTTCTCACAGTTAGGAGGTGTTAGAGGTAGGCCCTGAACTCAGGTGTTCCTGACTCCCAGGCTGACTAGCTAGGTACTCTTAAATGGAATACTCACACATTCTTGGCATAGTTTTCTGGTTAGTTTTGCTGAAGTTCCCTCTACCCTCCTTTTAAAAGTTTTATAAAGGATGGCTCAATGGAGGGGAATGGAGGTAGGAAATGAAGGTATACTTACCTTTGAAATACTTGGTTTAATTCACCATGACAAATTCAGGGAGATATAAATGTAGGCAGATAGAAAAATAAAAGATATCAACTAATTTAAAAATAATTGTAGGGGGACAGGGAGGTGGTACAGTAGATAGAACACCACCCTTGAAGTCAGAAGGACCCAAGTTCAAATCCAAAAGTTTTGGTCAAAGGAAAACCACTACAGCCAGGAAAAAAATAAAACAGTTTAGATTTGAAGGAACCACTGTCAGGATTACACAAGGCCTGGCAGCTCCTACAATAAAGGAGAAAAAAAAATCTTAGAATGATATTCCAAAAGGTAAAAGAAAAGGATATCAACCAAGATTAATTTACCCTGCAAGACTTTTTCCATATAAGTCTATATGGGAAAAAATGGACCTCTATTGGCTCAAAGAGCACTAGGCCTGAAGTCAGGAAGACTTGAATTCAAGTTCATCCTCAGATACTTAGTAGCTGTATGACCCTGGACAAGTCACTTAAACTCTGTCTGCCTCAGTTTCCTTGAATGTAAAATGAGGATAAATAGCACCTATTTCCCAGATTTGTTGTGAAGATAAAATGAAATACTTGCAAAAAGCACACTATGTGACACATGGGAGGTACTTAATAAATTACTGATCCCTTCCCTCAGTGGAATGGAGGACTTTCAAATACTCCTGATAAAAAGACGAAGAGCCAAAAAGAAACTCTGATATACTAACAGAGGATTCAAAAACAACCTAGAAAAGCAAATACATTAAAGAAACTGGAAGGGGCTAAAAGATGATAAAGTCCTTACATTTTAACAGGGGGAGAAGAGACAATCTCTCTTCAGAATCCTAATGACCTCACGGATTACACAGAGAGTTAAACAAGACAAACAGGAGTTGGTAGTGGGTATTTTTTTTTTTCTGTTTTGAGGATCTTGAGAAAGGAAAGAGAAGGAAAGGAAAAAGGAATATACTAGGAAAGAAATGTAAAAGATAGAAATGTTTTTAACCAATTCTCACAACTGGTTCACTACAGAAGAGCATAAAAAATGGAGGATGCTTCTGGGAGCAGGTATCACAAGTACATTACTGTTACTTGAAATCAACAATGGAGGCTCAGTTCCTCGAGAAAGTGGCTTAGGATGGAGGCCTCCACCCTCCCTCCTCTCCTCTTCAGTCTAGCCTGCAGCCTCTTCATTCAGTTGAAACTGCACTCTCCAAAGTTACTAATGATCTTTTAACTGCTAAATCTGGTAGCTTTTTCCTTAATCTCTGTCCTTCTGGATCTCTCCATTACCTTGTTCTCCTGGATACTGACTCTTCTCTAAGCTTTGGTAATGCTATATTCTCTCCTAGTTCTCCTTCCTGTCTTACTGCTCCTTAGTCTCTGGCTTGCAGGATCTTTATCCAAGTCACACCCACTAACCAAGGCTCTGTCCTAGGCCCTCTTCTCCCATTATACTTTCTCTTGGAGATCTCACTGGCTCCCATGGATTCAATGATCACTTCTATACAAATGATTCTCAGATTTGTTTACCCAGCCCCAACCTATCTCCTGATCTCCAGTCCTTCTGGATGTCCTGTAGACATCTTCAACTTGACAGGTCCAAAACTGAACTCATCATCTTTCTCCTGACACCCTCCCCTTTTCCAAATTTCTCTTGACTATCGAGGATACCACTCTTCTTCCAGTCACCAAAGCTCTTAAACTATGTGTCACCGCTGACTCCTCCCTCACCCCCCCATCTCCAATCTATTGTTAAGTTCTTTCCTTTCTGCCTTCAAAGCATTTCTTGTACATGACCACTTCTCTCCTCTGACACAGCCGCCCCATTTCAGGCCCTTTTTACCTCACATATGGACTACAGCAACAGGCTTCTAGTTGGTCTTGCTTCAAATCTCTCTCCATTCCATTCAGTCCATCCTCCACCAAAATGACCTATCTGAAATCTCAAGTCTGACTATGTTACTCCCCTACTTATTAAACTCTGGTTTCTCTGTGTTGCCTCCAAGATCAAAAACAAAATGCGATTTGACTTTTAGATACAACTTGGCCCCTTCCTATTCCTCCAGTCTTCTTAGACATTACTACCCTTCGTAGACTCTTTGATGCAGTAACACTGACTTCTTGTTCCTTGCCCTGACTCTAGACGTTTTCACTGGATGTCCTTTCATACTTAGAATGCTCTTCTTACTAATCTCCAACATCTATACTCCCTTGGTTTCCTTCAAAACTCAGCTTGAATTTTACCTCCTACAAGAGCCCTTTTCTGGTATTTGTCTCGCCCCGCTCCCTCCCCCCCATGCCTTCCCTTTGACATCACCTCCAATTTACACTGCATGTGTCTTGTATGTACATGGTTATTTGTGCTCATAAAGCAAACAAGGACAGGAAAAGGGGAGAAAAGGAATAAAGATGGCAGATAGAGTCAGGAAGGGAAATGATAAGCAAAATAAATGAACTGTGAGGTAGAATGGATTAGAAAAGTGATATTAGAAAAATAATGATAGTGTAAGAATCAGTGATTGAAATCTGGGTGATGGGAAGGAAGGAGGGGTTGTCTAGGGGAAACCAATCAGTTCAATTAAAGACCATCAGTATTGACACATTTCTTTTCTTACACCAGCTTTTTCATCTCTGTACAGGGGTGAAGAGGAGATATGAAAGTGAACATATCAGTAACAATCATTACTTAGAGCGTCTTTGAGGTCCCACCTTGTACCCATCAGATTGGTAAAACTGTCAAAAAGGAGAATGACAACTGTTAACAAGGATGCAAGAAAACAAAGACAGCAATAAATTACTGGTGGAGCTATGATCCAATCCAACCATTCTGGAAAGCCCTCAAAGTTACCAAACACGCATGCCCTTTTACCCAGCAATACTGCTACTAGGCCTGTGCTCCAGGGAGATCAAAGAAAGAGGGAAAAGTCCTGTATGTACGAAAATATTTAAAGTAGCTTTTTTTTTTTTGTGGCAGCAAAGAACCAGTAACTAAGAGGGTGTCCATCAAATGGTGAATTGCAGGGCAAACAGTTGTATATGAATGTAACAGAGTACGATTATTCTATGAAAAATGATGAAAGAGACAGTTAAAAAAAATGTGGAAAGACATGTAAATGATGCAGCGTGAAAGGAGCAGGACCAAAAGAACAACATGCACAACAAGGCAAAGTCAAACAGCTTTGAAAGAATTAAGAAATCTGATTAATGCAATGACCAACCATGATTCCAGAGGACTCAGTAGGGCAAAGATGGGAACTCAGGCATTATTTTTTGGATATGGCCAAGGTGCAAATAGTTTTGCTTGAACATGTATATTTATTACAAGGGGTTCCTCCCACCCCCAATGCGGGAACAGGAGGGTGAGAAAATGGATTTTGTTAAGTTAAAAAAATTATTAAAAAAAATTTCCTGTGAATGTGATTAGATTCACCTGTAAAATGGAAAAGGAAAAAGCAGAATATATTAGAAGGTAGAAACAATAAAGAGTTTAAAAGAAACACATGAAATAAAATGAACATAGAGTTAAAATGGGAGACTGGAGTAACACTTATCATGATTTGGTTGTTCCGTCATTCTGACTCTTCATGGCCACTGGGGTTTTCTTGGCAAAGATGCTGATGTGGTTTGCGTTTCCTTCTCGGGCTCATTTTGCAGATGAGGAGACTGAGGCAAACAGGGTTAAATGATTTGCCCAGGGTCATACAGCTATTAGTAAGTGTTTGAAGCTAGATTTGAACTCGGGAAGATGAGTCTTCCTGACTTCAGGCCTGGCACTCTATCCACTGTGCTACCTAGATACCCTACTATGCTTTAGATGAATTCAAAAAAGAAGGGGTAACAACTATGAGATCTACTATGGCAACAGTAAAAACTGACATGCTTATAAAAGAAAAACAGGGAAACTTCTGCTTAAAAGCACCATCAGCAATGACATAAAATCAATACTTAATATATGTGAAATAAACAGCATAGCGTCTAAGTACTTAAAGGAAAAGTAACTGAATTATGGGAAGAAATAGAAAGTCAAATGATAATAGTCAAAGAGCACAATGACCCCTTTCAGACGAAGATAGTATAGCAAAAAAAAGATAAACAAGAAAGTAACTGAGGACCTGAACAGAACTTTAGAAAAATTAGATATGACAGACCAGCGTTGAATACTGAATGGACTATGAAAGAAAAAATATATATATATGTATGTATGTATATAGACGTTCTCAGCTATACATAGTACTTTTAAAAATCTATCTGCAGTGATGGGGAACCTGCGGCCTCAAAGCCACATGCGGCCCTTTGACTGAATCTGAACTTCACAGAACAAATTCCCTTAATGAAAGGATCTGTTCTGTGAAATCTGGATTCAGTCAAAGGCACGCACTTGAGGACCTAGAGAGTCCCATGTGACCTAAAGACCACAGGTTCCCCACCCTGTGGCTAGACTGTAAAAGCCTCACAAATAAATACAGAAAACAGAAATATTAAAACGTATATTTAATAAAAGGCCTTTGATGAAAGCATTAAAACACTAAAGAACTGGCAGGTGAAAGAATCAATCATAGACAGGACAGATCATCTCATCAAAGAAAGTGAGAACAATGAAGAAATCTAGCAAAGAGGAAAATTTATCTTCAAACATTCATCCACAAAAGTCTAAGGAACACGGTGAACTGAATACGGTATAAAAAAGAACCTAGAAAAATAAATTTAAAAGCTCCAACTAAAGACAAAATAGAAATTCTGAAAAATCAGAAAAGAGAATAACAAAAAATGAAAGGAGAAAAGCTGCTGAACTGATAAAAATAAATTCTGGAGTTTGAGAAAAAAATTAATAAAACACATAAATGTCAGCTACTCTTATCAAAACAAGGAAAACCAAATGCCTAATATCAGAAATGCAAAAGCAGAATTAAAAATAATGAAGACTGAAAGATTAGAAAGTATGTTGCCCAGCCATATGCCAACAAAACTGATAACAAAAGAAATGGATAGATATTTACAGAAATATAAAATACTTATTTAAACAGTATTAAACCAGTCAATACCAGAAAATGAAACTGAGCAAACCATACATGAACTTCCAAAAGAAAAAAATGTAGAAAAGACCCCACAGAAATCATTACTTCCTGTATACTGTGAACAAAGTTGGTCAAGAAGAAAAAAAGAGAAATTCCTTTCAAAATAACTACAGAATATATAAAATATTTAAGAGCTGTTCTGCCAAGACACCCAGAGAAAGTATATGATGACTACCGCAATCATGTAAGCATTTTATAACTACCTCGGAAATATTTATCTAGATAAGAGTTACTGTTCTTCTATTTGGAAGAGTTCCCTTGGGTCTGAGATGGGGGGGGGAGAGAGAGAGGTGTGTGTATATACATATATAAACTCATGGCAAATTTGTTCCCCTTGTTAGCTGTTCCTATTTCAATTCTAATTGCCTTGATTTTGTTAACAAGCCTTTCAATTTTATGTACTCAGAAGCAGCCATTTGACTTTCCATGATCCCTTGTTTGGCCAAGGACTCTGCTATGCACAGTTGTGAAAAGTATCTTTTTCACTCTGTTTATGATGTGACCTTTTATATCTGGACCATGTCGAGCAGCACACAAGATGGACAGGAGAAGGAAGGAGCGTGAGTGAGGTAAATCAGTTGGTATGGTATTACAACAGTCCAGGTAAGAAGTATTAAGAACCTGATTAGGGCAGCAACAATGGGAATGGAAAGGGAGGTGGCTGTAATTCCTTCCAGGAAGGATACATGGCTCCTACTGCCCTAGGGAAATTCAGGCCCAGTTAATGTGCTGTGTGGCGCTGCTGGGGAGAGCCTGCTCTGAACGGTGAGGATGGAGACAGTCATCAAAGAAGGAATCAGGAGCAAGAAATTTCACCCATGAATTCCTATACAAACAGGAAGCCTGAAACTCCTGCATGATAGGAATCAATCTCAGACAGGCAGACCCTAGAGGACTGTTCATCCTGTGCCCCCTGGTGGCTAAGAGAGGCCAGAACAGTGTCCTCTGCAATACCGAAGGAAAACAGAAATCAATTTTTTTCTTTAACCTTAACATAACAAAATAACAACAATAATAACTTGCCTTTGTATAGTGCATTATAATTTACAAAATATTTTCATAAGTATCTTATTTCAGCCACATAACAACTGTGATATAAGCAGGGTATGTATTATCTTTCTTTCACAGATGATCTGATAATAAAACCAGACTATTTGGCAACTGCTATCTACTTTTAACTATGGTTTCAAGCTTTGTAAACATTATTTTCCACTATTCCTATTTTGTTCTTTATTTAATACTCTGAGAAAGTCATGATTTCCTCATATTCCCTCTGCTGATGCAGATCCTGACCCCTCTATGCCTTTGTATACAGTTTCACGACTTGCTGAAATCCAAAAAACTCACATAAGTGAAAAAAACTTCATTTCTTTCCATTTCGCAGAGCCAAACAAAATTACAATGAAAAAAAGCCCATGCATCCTGAGAAGCCTTGAGGAAACAATGCTGCAAAGTTCTAACAGGAATTCTGGGAGCAACAGAGTAAGAGAAACTGGGCCCATCCAAGACCTCACCAAAGGCCACGTAGTGTTGGATGACCCACAAAATGAACTTGGAAGAACTTTCTTGATACTCAATAAGACGCTAAAGATTCCAAAAGTCAGTTTAACTTTTTCCAAACACAAACAAACTTTAAAGGCAGAGAGAGAGGTTCAAGTTGAATGGAAACTAGGGTACTGAGTTGTATCAGATGTTTCAGACAAAGACTAAATTCTAGCACTTGTTCTGTTAAGCTCTGTTTTAAACTACTCAGTGGTCAGGTGATACGAATATGGAAAACTGTGGCTCAGAAATCACACTTGTATTCTAGTAACCACGGAAGCAGTTACTTTATAGGCTGGACAGCCTCCATTTTAATCCATATCCTTCTTTTTCCCTGATGAGTATTCTACATGCTATGAATTCACACTTAAACTATAGGGACTATACTAAAGTCTCACTCTGATGGTTCAAATTGGAAGTGATTCTGGGTTATTAAATGTTTTGTTTATGGAATGAAAGTTCTGACAAGTCCTATAAGAAGGAAAGATTTCATGCATAAGACCAGTGAGCTTGTGGTTCAGGACTAACTTAGAGTTGACTCAGTGCTTGGCACACAGTAAGTACTTACTGTACTTACCTGTTCATCTTTCTCTCTCTCTCTCTCTGTCTCTCTCTGTCTCTCTCTCCTCTGCAGGTGCACACACTGGCACATGCACACACACACACACATACACATACACACACACACACATACACACACGAGTAGTTAGAGGGCAATGAATTTTTCAGCCATTAAAATTCTTGAATATCATCTACGTTATAGAGGCACTATAATCTCTATTAAAGCAATGAAGTTACAGATCCTTGAAGTAATCTACAGATGTCCCAGCATTACAACACATATATCCTTCAAAAATATAACCATAAGGGCAGCTAAGCGGCATAGTGTTTAGAACCCTGACCCTGGAGGCAAGAGGATCTGAATTCAAATGCAGCCTCTAATACTGACTAAATGTGTGACCTCCACCAAGTCACTTAACCCTGATTACCTTGAATAACAACAAAAAAAGAAAAATATAACAATACACAAAATATTAGGAATGTGATAAAAGAAAAAGATGGTTAGTGGCCTTACCAGAAGAAGAAATGATCAATTTCAGTAACTGCTTAAGATTATCAGACTTAGGCTTTCAAAAGAGAATTTGTTGTTTTCTACTACAGAAATGTTTTTCACCTAAGAGATTAATTTCAGCAAACCAAAGTATATGTTTTATACTATTTCATTCTAAATTCAATTGACAATTTAAAAACATTCCTCTAAAATCCTACTTGGTACTTTAGGTTATACTCTTACCAAATTTAAAAAAAAAACACCTTGAAAAAATAAAATATTATTTCATAGTGATGTTTACATACTGTTTGCCATAATGAGTTTTAAAATCTAGTTACATTTTCTAATAAATTTTACTCATATTGCTTCTGTGATGATAAAACCACTCTTTAGCAGAGGTATGTATTCTTGCTTTGTCCCTGATACTTAAAAGAATGATTACACTTTAGGTAGGATGCCACTTTCGAAAGGAGCAGAGACTGGTGAGGGAGTTCAGAAGCCAGCTAGTCCAACTCCCTTGGTTGACAGATGAAGAAAATGAGACTTGAAAAAGTTAAGAGCCTTGTCCAAGGTCAAATGGAGAGTAATTGGCAAAGGCAGGATTTTGAGACCAAGCCCTATGAATCCAAAGTGACTGTCCTTTCAAGACTGCCTCCCTTTGGGGATGGGGGTAGGGAGAAGAGAAAAAAAACCTATTTTGAAGAGACAACAGGCAGCTCTATTTAACTTGAAAATAAGACCAATCATTTAAATTCTTCTCAATGTTAAAGTTAGTATCTGGAAGAGAAAAAGGCCTGTAGGGAGTAACACCAACCTTTTTAGACTGTTAGGATATTACTTATTGCACTGAAAAAGTACTTAATGAACTCTTGACTTGTTTGAAATGCACCTTTCAAAGTGCCCACGGCTAATTAATGTACTAGGAGGTCTTTCCAACTACTTAGCATTTTTAGTTTCAAAAAAGTATAAGATTTTCAGCTATTTGGCATTTACATTAGGCCTCTAAGGTCAATACATATTTTCACATCTATTTTATAAACGAGAAAAAGAAATCAAGAACTATCTGAGTAAATTTCCCAGACTTACTAAGTCAGGGTCACACAGCTAAAGTCAAACACAAATGGTGCCCTACTTGCCTGCATTTCTAAGCAAACTAGGCAATTCAGATCATTTCAGACCCCAAAGTGCTACTCTTTCCCAAAGTGGGATTTTCTTTCCATCCCAAAGAAAAGATATTTTATTCTAAAGAAGTTTCTCATTCTAAAGAGTAGTAAATAAAATCAGTTTAAATACAAGTCATGAGTCACTTTTCTATTTCACTTTAGCCGGGCAGTGATTAAATGGCTTTGGGAAACATCAAGTTTGTTCATTTACATAAATCAGCCATGTCAAGAAGAAAGAATTCCTTCTGTGATGCCTACTTCTTGTCAAAGGTAAATGAAACCTTCTTGCTTGTTAAGTTCACAACTGTCATTTCTAATTAACAAAGTTTACAGCAGGTTTGAATAGCTCTCATTTTTTTTTTCTTAAATCCTTGGAAATGTCTTGAGAGTTCTGGTCTATCCCTTTCCCCTCCACTCCACCCCCCACCTTCCCAGCCTTGTACCTTTTATATGTCAATTCACAAGTCTAAATAGTTTGTATGGAATGTTTCTAGTTTAAATTGTCAAAGCTGAGAACTTTATTTCATTTGTTGCCTGTTCTATCAATAATTCCCCAAAAGTCCTAGAATTTCAGATGTCTAATCTTTAAAGTGTGGTTGAAGAGTAGTGGAGAAATTCCCAACTTCTTCAATAATATAGAGATATCCAAAACAGAGAGCATAGATTTAAAAGTTCTTGCTCAAAAGAGCTGGTAAGGCCAGTCACTGCACCGATACTGCTCTTCCAAATAACTGAGATAAAACAGACTTGTTGAGCTGTTTAAATACATGCTCATCTGACATTGAATGTCCGAAAACCAAGAGGCCAAAAGTTCCCAGTAGACTGTTTCAATGAAATAGATTCTATAATACAGAATAAAAGAGAGGGACTGTGGTGTAGTACATGGAAAGGTGACCCCAGGGCAAGAAGACCTAGGTTTGGGTCCAGCTTCTGATACATATTAGCTGTATGGTGTTGGGCAAACCACTTAACTCCTCAAGGGTCTATAAAGGCCCTTGTCTAAGACAAAAATTGCAGAGAAAGTATCAGTTATAGAGTTTACTACCTTAAATTTTTAATCTTTCTTTTCTGTACTGCCTTCTTTTATGAAAGGAGAGAAGTTATAAGATTCTATTGTCACATTCCATATTCGGTAAACAGACTTTGCCTCCCAAAAGAGACTACAGTGAAGAGTTACATCATAACTGCTCAATAAGCTCCCTCCTGATAGCAGCTCGGGGCTCACAGGTGCATGTAAAGAATCCGCAAGTTGGCTAACTACACTAAAGGGGAACTATTTATAGGAAGCCCTGAAAAAAATTAACAGGTTGAATCTTAGGTTCATTGATCACTGATTTGGAGCCAGAAGGGGCCGAAGAGATCATATAGTTCAACAACTCAATTTTACAACTGTGGAAACCGAGACCTGGAGAGGTTAGAGGCCATGGCCAAAGTCACAGAGGTGGTGGGTGGCAGGTCTAGGATCTGGGTCCAGCTCCTCTCATTTCAAAGCATATTTTTTCTACTGCTCCATTTGGCTTCTCTTAAGATATACCACAAATTAAAGCAATTTCCCCCACTTCTTTTGGCAAAGTGTGTTCAAGAGATTTCTTATAAGACACTACATATGTTCTGTTATTGGTGTAGGACCTAGCAGATATTTCATATTCCATTTTTACTGTGACTCATTGAATTTTACCTACCAAGTCTGGCTTGAGTCGAAAAGTCAGAGGAAGGGAGTAACACACAGCATACAAGGTTGTAAACACGGAAGAGCTCCAAGACTGCTGGACCTCCCGACTCCTTGGAATTCGATGAGTAGTGTACTAGAAGAAAGGAGAAAACCCAATTCTCATGTTAGATTGTCATTACGGTGAAATATTACCACTTACTAGCATCAACATGAATCACTCTTTTGCTTAGTCATCTTTTCTTGTCTAAGCACTTCCAAAACACAAAGCTTATTTTATTCACTTAGTTGAATAAAACATACCTAACTGGGCCATGACTGAAATGACTGAAAAGTTTAGTATTACAAAATTTTTAGAGGTAGAAGCAACCATCTAATCTTATCCAAAAAACATGTTAAAAAATCTACATTTCCATGAAGAGCAAACAAACTCCTAAACAAGTCTGCATGATTCTCTGCTTTGGGTTTGAGGAAATCCTATTCTTTAAATCACAAAGGGGGAGAAATATCCCTCTCCCACCTTCTTTGAATGCCAGTGTATTAACATATTTGACCTTAACACACTTCGCTGGTCATGGAATCACAGAATTTCAGAGTGGTCCATCTAATCCAGAATATCCTTAAAAAACAATCCCCTCTAAAACATACTGGGGGCCAGCTAGGTGGCACAATGGATAGAGTAGTTGGCTTGGAATCAGGAAGACTCATCTTCCTGAGTTCAGATCTGGCCTCAGACACTTAAGAGCTAAGCAAGTCATTCAACCCTGTTTGCCTCAGTTTCCTCATCTGTAAGATGAGCCAGAGAAGGAAATGGTAAACCACTTCAGTATCTTTGTCAAGAAGATCCCAAATGGATTCAAGAAGAGTCACACATGACTGAAAACAACTGAATAACAACAACAAAAAACCATACTGAACAAATAGTGATCCAGTCTTTGCTTGAAGACCTCCAATGAGGGGGAACTCACTACCTCCTAAAGAAGCTCATTTACTTTTGGATAGCTTTAAGTATTAGTAAATTTTTCCTTAAATCATCAATCCAAAATTTCCCTTCCTATAATTTCCACCCATTGGTTGGTACCTAGTTATATCCTCCAAGGGTAAACAACACAAGTCTATTCCTTCTTGTATATGAAAACTTCTCCAAGAACTGAAGATGGCTATAAATCTCACTTCTGAGTCTCCTCTCTATGTGCTGTCTCCCCCATTAGAAGGAGAGCTCCTTCAGAGCAGGGGCTGTCTTGCTTTTGTATACTTCTCCCTAGCTAAATCATGGCACAGCATTTTGCACACAGTAAGTCCTTAATAATAATAATAAGGTAGTTTAGGTGGCACAGTGGATAGAGAGCTGGGCCTGGACTCAAGAAGACAGGAGTTCAAGTTTGGTCTTGGACAATGTGTGTCCTTGGGTAAGTCATTTAAATTCTCCTTCAGTTTCCTCATCTGCAAAATGGGCCTAATAATACCATCTATCTTTCAGGGTTGTTGTGAGGATCCTATAAGGTAAGGTTCGTAAAGCACTCAGCACAGGTGCCTGACACATAGTAGGTGTTATATAATTTCTAGCTATTACTCTTATCATTGCTTCATTCACTCATTCTCTTCTCCAGGCTAAGTCTTCCCAATTATGGCATTCCATGATGGAATAAGGGAACTCAGAGACCCAAGCTCCATTACAGGACATCAGGCTCAGGCTCCTTCCATCAGGAAGCTTCCCGATTGCTGGTGGGCGATTGCAGAGTACTTACTCTGCCCCTATTCCTACATGAGAAGTTATAACTATTTTCTCTACCTCGGCCCAAAGTCTGAGAAGAGGCATAAAGAATTATATAACATACAATTAAAGTTCATTTTATACCCTAAAAAATCATATAACATGCCTCTCAAAATATACACAAATGAGTATTTCTTCATATATGTATGTGCTACATACTCAGCACAGTACAGAAGGGGCCATATGTACAGCTACTCTGGAACCAAGTAAGGAGACATAATATTTCCTTTCCTTCTGTAAGTCTATAGAAATCAGGAGAACGGGGCTTAATATTACTTGCTGTCATGTGCTAATGTAGATTTTTTTTTCAGCTTCCTTTGAGGGATTCAAGGCACTGAATACTTCATTTGCATTGAACACTCAACTTGCAAATAATGAATAGGGGAACAAGCAATTAAAAAAACAACCATTTTATTGTGCACACTGCGCTGTGTTTATTTTTACAATTTTATGTCATTTGATCCTCACAACAACCTTGTCATTTGGGTGCTATCATTATCCTCATTTTGCAGTTAAGGAGACTGAGACCGAACAGGCTAAACTTAAGAAGTTAAATGATTTGCCCGTGGTCACCCAATTAGGAAGTGTCTGAGGCTGTCTCAGTCTTCCTGACTCTGAGTTCGACATCCTATCTACTGTGCCACAAGCTACCTCAGAATACTGAATGTTTCTCAAATCATAAGCTGCGAAAGTCAGACATGCTAAATGCTTTTAAAGGAATTTTATCTGCATTTATGCAAATGGGTAATTTGCTTAAAATATAATAAATAGAATACTATTGTTATAAAAAATAAAATTCCAGGCCAATGAGGATTCATATTATTACTATTATGAGGTTAATTTTTATGATTTTTCCTTAATGAACTTCTAACAATTGAGATTATTTTAATGTTCACAATATTCTACTTGCCTCCTAAATTATATTTCCATCGAAAAGTATAGTGGTTAATAATGTTCTGTTTAATTTTTTTAAAGCTATGAGCTCATGAGCAGCAAATGATCGAAATGAAGCACAAATGAAAAAAGTTCATCGCTAGTGGCCTATGGAAGGCTGACTAAGGCTGACAGATCTAGGCCCTCTTTCCTGTTTCAGCTACTAAAAGATAAACTTCCTTGACTAGAAGGGTCACTGAATGTGAGGAGCTGGTGTGAACGAGCATCCAAGTCTTGGCTTTGGCAGGCTCCTTCCCTCAAGACTCAGTCATGTGAAAAGCAAGGTTACTTTGGGAGGCAAAGGCCAACCTTCTGGAGGACAAAGGAAAATGGCTGGAACCCAGCCTGGGGAGTTAGCAAAGGGGCTGTATGAACTTAAACTGAGAAAGTCTTTCTGGAGTCAAAGAAGTATAAAAGCTGTTTTGAAGTTCCTCTAAAGACTCCTTGATACAAAACTCAGAGTAACTGCAGTGGACAAGCTCCCTTGTTTCTCTACCAGGATGCTAGCTAGGCTCCTCTGGTCCTCCAACTAAATCATCACCACATGACAGGCTTCCTTCACTTAGTTATACTGCCTGAAATTCTACACAGAGGCCCATTTGGATTACAGAACAGCATTTTTTAAAGTTCAAATGGGAGATTACAGGTTAGTTACACATACCTTTCCATTAATTAGTTTAACTGAATTTGGTTTTCCAAATACCTAGTTGAGCCCCACAGGCCTGAGGAAAGGACAGAAGGTGGATAGGTGATTTTGGAACATGTTTTATGGGGGTAAGGCAGGACTGGGTAGGACAAGTAGTTTGACAGCCAAAAGACCAAATGAGGGTTGTGATGACAATTGGGCAAAGCAGAGGGTGTTCAAAGAAGGAAGAAAAGGGAGCAAAAAGGGAGGTGGGAAGGTATTACAAAAAAGTTTCTGCTACTCCTTAATTTTTGCCAATGAGGAGTTTTACCTTTTCCTTCTTCCAGATGCCTGATAGGAAAACTTGACTCTCAAACTGGAGATGCCTCAGGGAATCCCCAGACTACTGTGGCTTCTCTTTTCAGAAAACTGAATCCAGAATACAAGTCTACTCAGCCCATCATTCTATGGATCCCTATCATGCAATGGAAAGAGCACTGGGTTTAGAAGTCCTGGGTTCAAACGGATACTCTATCACCTTTGTGGCTCATCTGGGATCCCATTTCCTTACTTAGAAAAGGAGGGGCTTGGACTAGATGATATTTAAGATTCCAACCAACTCTAGAATCCTATGATTAATTAAAATATAGTATTTTTTTAAACTGAAGCTAAGTAGAGTAAAAAGAAAAACCCTAAAGGTTTATGTATTCAAGGAATTTGTCTTCCAAGGTATAGGAATGCATGACTATACCTACCTTAAATACACCTATCTGAACATATCTTCTTTTAGCCTTGGACAGACATAACAGATAGATACAGAAGAGAAGAATGAAGGAACTTATATGGAGCATCAATCCAGGATTAGAGAAAGAGGGAAAGTGAGGAGATGATTGCTCTATTGTCCTCCTTTCATTTACCCCATGTAGCACATGGATAGTGCTCTTTCTATTGCATGATGCAAAAGAACACAACGGAGGATCAGAGGGGCACATTTTGATCTTAACAACTCTCCTTCTGAAAATCATGGAGACAAAGTGATGAAATCAGAGGTGTGCATACAATAAAATCAGATCTAATTCACCCAGGGCCCCAGCAGGTAAGAATAAGTCAGAAGGAATGATTAAGAAGACCTTCACTAGCTGTTGAGGCTCCCAGTTTAAAAAGCAGGGTAATAGTACTAAGTGCTTTCCCAATACTCTCCATCAACTCCAAGAACCAGAAGGAGATTCACCAAGAAGTAGCAAGTAGACAGCTTCCTCCCCTCTTTCCTTTCCCTTTCTCCACCTTCCCTCTCCATCCTTCTTCTCCTCCTAGCCAATCTCCTTCCAGACTTCTGAGCAAATCAACTTCTGCAGGGAGTTTACAGGATATGGAAAAAGTTGCACCCTTCCCAGGGTGCTCTCTTCTTTATCTTTGGGATTACCAACAATCAGGAGGCAATATTCCTCTAGGGAAGGGCTTGTAATCAAGGTTTTCCTCCCTATAAGGAAGTGTTCTATGTCTATTCAGAATATGTGTATGCATATTTATATGTGTGTACATATGTATACAAATGTATACACACACACACATGTGCACACACTCATTCACACCTGTGTATAACAGATATGTTTAGAATTACACAATTTGTATTCCGAGTTATATTCTCATGTGTAACTCCCCCAATAGAGCTGCACACTCAGTGAGAAAATAAGTGTCATACTTTTGCTTAATAACCTCCTCAGAATCTAGCACAGTGACTTGCAACACTCTCACAACAAACGTATTAATTAGCCGATTAAATATACATAGAGAGAAATGCTAGATGCTATCAGTAGGAAGACTTGAGAGTGGAATTATTACACATGGGTAAGAATAGTGAAAATTTAAAGGGGAACAGAACATTTCTGTAGAATTTCTTGAACCTTAATGGAATGCTGAATAAAACACTAGTAGCTAGGTAGTGGCAATGGATAAAGTGCTAGGCTTGGGGTCAGTAAAACTCATTTTCCTGGGTGCAAATCTGACCTCAGACAATTACTAATTGTGTGACTATAGTTGCCTGTTGCCTCAGTTTCCTCATCTGTAAAGTGAACTGGAGAAGGAAATGGCAAACCACTCCAGTATTTTTGCCAGGAAAACTCCAAATGAGGTCATGAAGAGCCAGCCACAACTGAAAAACTACTGAACAACAACACTGTATGAATACTAGTAATTTAAAGAGTGTGCTTGCTTCAAAATGACTATCCTACTAAGAACCACAGAGCTCTTTGGAAGTAAATTCACAACATAAATTAAATAGTACATCCTAGTGATTTCTGTGAAAATTATTTTACCAAGGAATCCTGATGGCATTATCAACCACAAAAGTACAAATCAAAGTTGGTCTATGAAATCATTCTTTGATCTTACTAAATCCTGCAACTCACTGCAATTAATTTATTCCCTTTACAAATGCAGTATTATTGTAGAACTCTGGAAACACTAAGAAATCTTTACGTGGTATGACAACCAAATGAAAAGATAACATAAACTTTATGTAAGCAAGAAATGGTTTTTGTTATCTTTTGCAACTGCTTTTTAAATGATATCATATGTAATACATATTCCAAAATAAACTATGTCAGACTGTCTGACTAAAACTGATTATCTGAATGATTCATTATTACATCTCATGCACGGCATGCTATAATAGCTGACTTTTATATGGTGCTTTAAATAAATTATCTCATTTGATTCTTATAAGAACCTTCTAAGATAAGTATTACATGCATTATTAGCTTCATTTTACCGATGAGAAAACTGAGTCTCAGAGAGGTTAAGTGTTTTAATTATTAACAAGTCATGATAAAGATTTTGAAAGACAGATGAGGAAGATATGCATTCCAGGCTTGGGAGGTGGCATGCATGAATACACAGAAGTGGAAAATGACGTGCCAAATGTGGGGAACAGCTGGTAGTCCAGTTTGACTGGAATTAAGACTGCATGATGGCAAATAATAGAAAATGAAACTGAAATATAGAATGGAGTCAGATTGTGGAAGGTGTTGAATGCCAGAATAAGGAGATTATATTTTATGCTACAGCCCAAAGGGAGACACTGATGGGTTTTTAGTAGAAGAGTAAGATAATCAAACTTCTACATAATGAGAATTATTTTGATGGTTACTTGGAGAATGGACCTAAGAGGGGCCAGACTGGGAGCCAACCAACAAATGAGGCTACCGCAAAGTTTAGATGAGGATCTAAACCAGGGTGGCAATAGGCTGGTAAAGAGAAAGGGACAGGTTTGAGTGAGGTTGTAAGGGTAGAACTGACAGAATCTGGCGATTTATTAGATGAGAGAGCAAGGAGAAGTCAAAGATGATTCAAAGATTTCAAGCCCGACTAGGAAGACGGTGATGATGATGATGATATCATTAAGAAAATGATGGAAGCAGGAAGAGGGAAAGACTCTGGACATGCCGGGTTTGAGTATATGCCAGATATCCAGGTAGAAATCTAAAACAGGCAACTAATGAAGTTTAGAGGAGGTAAGAGGTGTGTGTGTGTGTGTGTGTGTGTACATACTATGTATATGTGTAGGTATACACATATACATACGTGTACATACATAAATACATAACATATACATCTCTATCTCACACACACATACATCTCTTTGGAAATCTGCTTAGAGTTCAAACTGAATCCAGTGAGTAAGATCACCAAGAAGAAGACAGCAGAGAGAGAAAAGAAGGCATAAACAGGATCTCCAGGCCAAACCACACTAAGGGGAAGGGAAGGAGGCTCAGGTACTGCGTAGGAGAGTCAAAGAACAACATCACAAAGGCCAAGGTGGGAAAGCAGGATCCAGGATGGGAGGGTGATCAGGGATACTGAAGAGAGGTCATGGAGGGTAAGTTACCCAGTATACATATAGGTATATATGGACCTTGTATATATGGTATGTCCTCTGCATATGTGTCCTTAATAAGTGTTTGAATGGTTGATTAATTCATGACATTGAATGTACTCTGAGAAAAACCTTTGGATTAGTGATTGAGAAGCCATTTGGGAAAGAAGTTTCAGCAGATTGGTGGGGTTAGAAGCCAGACTGCAAGGGACTGACGAGTGATGACAATTTTGGGCTACATCAAGAGAAAAACAAAGAAAATAAGGTTCTATTATACTATGGAGTCCTGAGTGCAGTTCTGGATGGTGCACACTTTAGGAAGGACATTTATAAAATGAGAACATAGAGGGGGTGGTAACAAGAATGGAGATGGGACCTCACAACATTATCACAACTAGAAACAATGGGTGGAAGTTATAGACGGATTTTGGCAAGATGCAGTAGAACAACCTTCTTTACAATTACAGTCACTCAAAAGTA
The DNA here is from genome assembly GCF_028372415.1 of Notamacropus eugenii. Lineage (NCBI taxonomy): Eukaryota > Metazoa > Chordata > Mammalia > Diprotodontia > Macropodidae > Notamacropus > Notamacropus eugenii. Next base: position 270,477,341 of record NC_092873.1, read on the forward strand.
AAACTGGCTGTCCAAGGAGGTTACGCGTTCCTTCTCAATGGAAGTTTTTAAGAAAAAAACTGGAGGACCACTTGTTGAGCCTCCTAGAAGTGAGCATTCTCACACAGGTGTGATTTGGGCTGGAGGGTCCCTGAGCTCCCTTTCAACTTTGAGATTTTGTTATTCTGTGAAGGAGTGGTCAGGAAATGGAGGCAGGGAGGGTCCAAATTTAACAAGGAAAAAGATTTGTGGAAATGTCAAGGTCAAGGCAAAGTTTTTTTTTTTATTAATTTTAAACTTCAATACTAAAACTTAAATACACAATAAGAAGAAAAAGAAACATTTTATAAACAAATACAAATAGTAAAACAAATACAAAATAAGGAAAAAAAGCATTGCCATGCACACAGCACATCATAAAAGAAGATTCAAAATATGCAGCAATAAACTGCCATTTCAAGAAGGCCCATATGGTAAGTGCTACACACTGTGTTCAGAGCCATCCACCTTTTCTTTGCTTCCTTGTGAGTTCCTTTGTCCTCTGCTGTGCACTCTCTACCTTGCTCATTTCCCACCAGTAAGAAGGAACCTACCAGCACTGTGACAACCCACCCCCCTTTTGGATAGCTTTGATTTCTGGTAAGTTTTTTCTTACAGGAAGCCTAAATCTGCCTCCCTTTACCTTCGGCCTATCGCTCTGGGTTCTGTCTTATAGGGTCAAGTACAACAAGCCCAATCCTTCTTCCACATGACAGCCCTTCAGATAGCTGAGGATGGTCATCCTGTCCCCAGTGAGTCCGCTAAATGCCCTCAGTTCTTTCAACCAATTCTCCACATAACACGAACCTGAGACCCTTTACCTTCCTAGTTGCCCTCTCCTGAATGCTTTTTAACTTAATCAACATCCTTCCTAGAAAGTTAAACTTAGAACCAAACATAATAGTTCAGATATAATCTGACTAGGGCAGGGTTCTGAGTCCAAGAGATGTATTTGCAAATCATTATGTTCAATGAGATAGGCATCTATCTATGAGACCCTACTGACCACTACCTCTTTTTAGTGGTTAAAAAATAATAATACTGCATCTACAAAATCTTTTTGACCCAGACTTTACATTACTTTTTCATTACTAGACCAGGTTAATGAGATTTTAGTTTATGTGTCAAATGATTCTTCCTACAGTTAAATTCCATTACTAAAACAAAGAAAAAGAAACTTTTACAAAGGTAGAGCCTAATACATATTACATGTGCACATGTAACTCTCACTCTCATAATATAACTGTTGGAAAATTTTTTAAAATCATGAGTTGTAATCCAGTTTACAAGCAGAAAAGTGGCAGAAACGGGTTTATTTTTCAGTACTGCTTGTAATTTAAAAAAAAATTTAAAGTAATATATCCCAGCAGTGCTAAGTTCAAGAACAAAAGGGTATGATGTAATGTTAAAACAGACAAATTAGGTTTCTGTACATGGTATGTTAAGTCAGCACCCCACCTTGTGGGAAAAAATAGGTATTGTTTAAATAAAGTCCATTTATTGAGTCCATCGTTTTGAATTGCTGTATTTTGTGGTTAAATAAAAATTCTGAGGTATTGTAAAAAAACTACACAGAAACTACACAATGTAGAAATTGACACTAATTTATATATAAAACAGAACTGGAAAACAATCTATTTGTTAAAGTGATAGAAAACAAAAATACATGTTGCTAAACTGGAAGCAAATTGTTCTTTTCACCATAAAGTGGATTCTTCCAGGGGCACCAACAATTCATTTATTTAGCCTACAAACTTCATACTACAATAAGTACAGGTTTTTTTGGCCCAGTAAGTTCTATGTTCATTTCTAAGTATTCCTCAATAGTCCAGAATTACTACACAAGAACCAACTGTGGGGTGAACCCTTTTATAGGTACTCCCCAACTCAAAAACAATTATGATCCAAAGTTCCTTAGAAACTTAGGCTTGTTTGAAATTGACTAGATTTTACCATCAGAGATAAATTACCAACTTCCCACTCTCTATGATCCCTTGACCCTTTCACTGAGAAGACTCAAGTGATCTCCCTCCCCAACTCCAATCCCATCTCAATGCTACTCTAGGTTTTCACTTAACCTTTCCTTTTCTCCCTCTGGTCTCAGCATGGTTGTGGCCCTTCCTCTTTGCCAACACTAGCCTTTTCACTTGTTCCCCTGATCCCATCTCCTCAGGGACCTTTTTTCATTCTCATCTCTAATTTCCTTTTCAAAAATGGCCCTTTAATTTCTGTTTACAGACATGCTCAGGTCTCTCCATTCTTAAAAAAAAAATGTAACTTGGCTCTGATTCCCTGTCAAACCATTATTTATTTTACTCCAGGGCAAACTGCTTAAATTTTCCTAGAGAAATGTCTTGATCTCATTTTTGCTCCTATCATAGCTTATCTTGTATCATATTTATTTGTGTACAAGCCCCATCAGAATTTGTAAGTATTTGATGGCAGAGAACTAGGTCATCTTCACATGATTAATGCAGAGGGCATCAGCACAGTATCCTATGTATTCTTCCCTTTCCTCCTTCACAGACTGTTGTTGTTGAGTTGTTCCAGTCATGTCTAACTCTTTGTGACCTCATTTTGGGATTTTCTTTGCAGAGATACTGGAGTGGTTTACCATTTCCTTCTCTAGCTCATTTTACAGATGAGGAAACTGAGGAAGAGTTAAGTGACTTGCTCAAGTTCACACAGTTAATAAGTGTCTGAGGCCAGATTTGAACTCAGGAAGATAGTCTTCCTGATTTTAAGCCCAGTGCTTTATCCACTGCACCACTTAGCTGTGTCTCACATAGAGTAGATTCTTAATAAATGTTTATTGAATTAAATTCACTGCTTAAGTTCTAAAAGGGGTAGTCTAAATTCATTAACTCCACTTTAGGGAGGTTCGGAAGCTTTTTCTGACATTAAACCCAAGTCTGTTTCTGCATCTCTTATGTACTGTTCCTGGTTCTACCCTCTGGAGACAAACAACACACTTATTCCCTCTTTCAAATGACAACCTTTCAAAGTCTTGGCCACCCTGTCTTTCTTCCTCCTTTTCTACAGGTTAAAAACCTCCCATCTCCTCAGCTCTTCCTAATTTTCTCCTATCTCCTTTCTACATGTACTCCAGAACTCTCACTTGTCCCTTAAAAGAGCAGACAACAATTTTCTGATTGGCTGGACTCTACTATCTACTTTTCAAAGGATACTTATGTTTTAGTGGCTCAGGTCTGCACCAAAACCAATTTCTTCATCAAAATGAATGCACATAGGTTAAAGTGGTTTTGTTTTAACAGGATTGGGTTGGGGGGGGGTACCTTTATGAGGAAAGAAAAGTACGCTATGCCTTTACATTAGTTAATGCAACCCATATATGTAGGTAGTAGATATTTTTGCTTGAGAGGAAAGTAAACATTTGTTGGACCCTCTACTTATATTTCTTGAGAAATAACTTCATATTATTTATTCTACTATTGAATACCAAATCTGTGCTGAGCCATGCACGCAGTCTCCCTGGTGTCAAATCATCAAAGAGCACTGAGTTGTGGAAAGAGCACTGATCAAGAGACATTGGGTCAAATCCCAGGTTATACAATCTCAGATAGGTCACCTAGCCTCTCAGATGATGTTAGACCTTATTAGGCAGGCTTGTCTTGCTTAGCATTCCTCAGGAAGGAGGGTGGGGGTGGGAGAAAAAAGGAGGGAAAGTTTGTGGCTTGTGCATCCTCAAGGGATTAACATGAACTGAGTGGCCAAGACTTTGCCATCTTTCATTGTACAGCTGATTAGAGTCTTTTAAAACTAAAGGATTAGACAAGACTGCCAAGCAAGCCTGAGACAGCCCACATGGGTGATAAGCTTGCTCCACGGAGATTTCAAGAGGGGTAGCGGTGCCTTCCTTAGTCATCTGGGGAAGCCCAAGCTGTCAGAGAGACCACAGTCACTTGGAGGTTGAAGACGCCTGACACAGACAGATAAGGTGGGAGACAACTGCTACCTGTGCTGGGGGTGGGGTAGATGAGTCTGGGACAGTAAGTATTCTAGGAAAAGACCCAGAAATCTCCTGACTCTGAATACTCTGATGGCCAGTTTATAGTCACCAGAAACTTGGGGGGATGTTGGAAAGACAAAGCCTCCTCCATCCCCACTGGCTTTGGAAGTGTGCATTGTGTGTATGAGGAGGTAATGGTGGTGCTGGGGTCATTTGAAGTTGGAAAGAAGAAAGTTAATGGAAAGTGGAGACACAAACTACTTTAAAAAGATTTTTTAAATATATATATTTCTATGACTGAGAATATTATTTTTGGACATTCAAATTTGGATGAAGTTTTGAACAAAAAATGATTATTTCATTTTTAAAAATACCTTTTAAAATGCATTTCTTTTAGGCATTGCTTAAGTGGAGTAAGTCAGCTGGTCAGTAAACATTTATGAAATGCTTACTATGTGCCAGGCACAATGCTAAGTGCTGGGGATACAATGAAAGGCAAAAGACAGTTCCTGCCCTTGAGGAGTTTACAATGCAGTATGGAAAACAACTGGGTACAAACAAGTTATATGCAGGATAAAGTGGAAATAATCAAGAGAGAACAGGCATTTGAATGAAGGGAGATCGGGAATGCTTAAGTGCCAAAACATTATAGAATTCCTCTGATGAAGACGGATACTAGAAATCCCTTATGTATTCAGTGGAATTCATTACTTAGGATTATTTCCAGAATAAGGAGTCTCAGCTCAGAACCTCAGACATTGAGAATCAGCAGTGTATTCTAGGAAAAGAATTTGCTCTGGCAAGTTTGATGCTGCTATTGATGATTTACCTTGTTATACTTCACAAACCATGACCCATCTGTGTGTGTTCCACACAGCTCCCTTTCTTCAATGTATTCCTCCCTGATGGGAAATTCTATCACGTGAAAGTCCCTCTACTTTGTGGTTCTAGGACGAGACTAAAGTGCTTTATCACTAAAGAACTGTGAGATCTGTTGAACTTTACAAATGCAGTGTTTGTTGAACTGAACAGTTCCATGGCAGTGGAAATCTCTTTATGACCAGATTTGTGAAATATCGTTTAATAACTTTTTTTTTTTTTTTTTTTTACATTTTGAATACTAGATGTAGCAGAGAGAAAACTGGGCAGGTACTGGGAAGCTGAGTTTATATACGTGAAAGGTCTGAGCTGGGAGTTCCAGCTAGGAGCACCATCTGGTGGCTCATGCGGAGACAGCACTCTGAATAGCTAGACGGTGCTCTGGGCAGGTGCCAGGGCACCACTGCCCTACACCAGTTATCCATCCTCCAGTGCCTACAAAAGGGCAGGAGCTTCTACACAGGGGAAAACAACCGGTACCAGCACTCCTTACGTATAAAAGGAGAATAATAATGACTGCAGCATTTCCCTCACTGGAAATTTACCGTTGTAAAGCACTGTAAGTGTGAACTGTTGTTAGGTTGTCCCATCTGGTGAAAAGGCCAATGATCTGATGCACAAAGAAGGGGTAAGCAGACAATTCAGCTTCGTTCACTCCACTGACTCCCTGTCTCTTTAACCAGACTTTTGTTGGCCTTTTGGATATAGCTGTTTGGCCCACAGTTCCAGATTTGTAACTTAAGTTTTGTCTCTACTCAACCAATTTCTTTTCAAAATCAACACCTACAGACCTAAATTGCTCACATTTCTCCCAGACTGCCAGATTTAGCGCCTTTAGTTTACCAATGATACTGATCTATAGTGTTCTTTTTGTGTTTAATCTTTCGCTAGTTTAGGTACCAGATTATATTTGTCTCCTAAAAGGATTCTGGTAGGGTGCTTTCCTTCTCAATTTTTAGAATAAGTTGTGAATTATGGATGCCAACTGTTCTTTAGAAGTTTGATAGAATTCTCCAGTGAATCCATCAGATCCAAGAGTTTTGCCTTTCGTAGTTTCTTTACAGCTAATTCAATTTCCTTTTCTGAAACTGGGTGATTGAAAAACTCTTTCTGGTCTTCTGTTCATTTGAGTGTTTTTTATTTTTGAAGGCATTCTTTGATTTCTTTTGTTTTCAGTTTTATTATCATATAACTATGTATAATTTATCCTAATTATTCTTTTCACTGCTTCTGGTTTTTGTGATGATTCCACCTTGCTTAATTTCTATTTTATCGATTTAATTTTCTGCTTGCTTCCTTTTAATCACATTAGCTAAGGTTTTGTTGATTTGATTAGTCTTCAAAAAACAGCTTTTAGGTTTATCATTTTATGGGTCTTTCGTTTCCCAATACATCTATTTCTTCTCTAATTTTTAATATCTCCTCTTTTATGCTTGTTTTAAGTCTGGGCAGTTTTCTTCTAATATTTCCTTTGTTATGGTGTTAGGATATTTTTGCCTTGTCATATACTTCTGTGAGACCTACGATCCTTAGGTTGAGATTCATGTGTTTCGCTTGCATAGTAACTATATTTTCTTTTAATGCTTTTGTTTCTTGCTTCTCTTTTTCGAGATTATCCTTCACCTCTATGTATTTGCATTCCCAACCTATTGTTCCTTCTTTTGTTTCTTTGCTGAGGCTTGCCATCGCAGATTCAAAATTTTCTATTCTGCTTGTAATTTTTGCTGCGCAAGACAAAAATTCTGCTATCATAATTTTAATTTCTCTTTTAAATCACTCAAGAACAGCATATTGTGGATCCATGTTCTTCTCAAATTCCACAGGGTCCTCTTTCATCAAGTGTTAGATCATTTTCCTTCATTCTGCAGACTGTGGCTTCTTTGGGGGCTGGATCTTGGAATGTCTCAGTCTTCTCCCTCAACGGCCAGTTCATGGTTTGTTAGCCAGCCTAGATCTCTGCCCTAACTGACTTTTGGGAGGTCAGAAATAGCCTCAGCTGGGTGCTATGCTCTTTCTCTCAGGCTTGGAGGGCTGCACAACTGCCCCCACGCACAATTTTGTCATGCTGACCCGTCAGACTCCCTCTGCTCCTTAGTTCTTTGGCTCAGCACAAGCAATTCAGAGTCTGCTTTTCTCTGGCACCAATAGTTCAAAGCTTTGCAGTGCTAGTGCTTCCAGGTTGAGCCTCCAGCAGGCTTTTGTTCCTGAAGTGCCGTAACAAAGCTGCTGGTCAAGGCCTAAGCAAATATCTGCAGCCTGGAGCCAGGATATATTTACAACACTGGAAAGAGGGAGGAAGGACCACGGGACAAAAACCTGTGTTGTGCCCTTGGTTCTGCTAGTATGGTTTATTGCCATAGCGTGGGAGGTGGAGGAGGGGTGCTCAGTGAGCTCAGGATCAGTGTCAGTTCCTAGCTTTGGGTGTTTTGTTTTGTGTTTTTTTTAACCTTGTTTTGAATTCTGAATGTCCTAGACCATGGAAACAGCTGAAGTTGATTTATCTCTGGCACACAATTTCTCTTTTGGAGAGGTTGGAGAGCTTGTGGGGAATCAGAAAAAATGTATAGTCCATGTTATAAGATGAGGTCTAATGGTACTGAGACCCATGTGATAGTATCTCATTAAGGGAGGTTGTAAACTTATAAAACATAGTCATGGAAAAATACTGACAATTTTTTTTTAAGTTTAGTACAGCCATATTTCCTAAATAATATTTTGTCTACCAATAATTTGTCTTTCTCCTTGATAACAACCCCCGCCCCAATAATATTTTGCCCTGACTTTTGAAATGCAAAATGGTCAGCTCCAGGGGAGCCACCTAAAGTCATAGTACAAGAACCTCACTCTCAGAAGGGCACCTTGGAGCACCCTCTAACTTGCTGAATGGACCCATGTCTCTGTGGTTCCCAATGTACTGCTGTCCTTACATGGATTATACTCTATGCCAGTGTATATGCCTGATATATATATATATATATATATATATATATATATATATATATATATATATATATATATATATATAGTATATTGGGTTCCCTTTTCTGTCTCCTTTTCTCCCTCTTTCCACTGCTTGCAATAAAGCTTTGCATTGAGCTGAGTCATTGTCTTACACACTATTCTCAGCTTATTAGGGGGTTGTTTACCCCCAACATATCTAGTTGGTCCATGGGCTTTCCCTTAGACATAAAGCAAGTCCCTGGACAAGGACTTACCTAGTGACAGCTGCACCTATACTGGGGGAGCAAGACAGTGTGAGTTCAGTTATAGAAAGCAAGGGTCAATAGGGGAACCCTCCATCCTCCCAGGTGAGATTCCCTTATGCCAGAGATGTCACAAAGTAGTCAATAATTGTCTTATTACTCATGTCCATGGATGGATTTCAAGAGCATGGTGAACTTGGATGAGAAAAAAAATGTACATCCTTATTTTTACTAACCCTTAACTGAAATTTAGTATTTCCTTTGATTATTTAAAAACATTCTAAGAGTGCTGAAGGGGGTCAGGGCATAAAATAAAAACGTGGCTCTAGAAGAAGATGCTCAGCTTGACAAAGAACTGCTGGTCCCACTGCTGCCTCTTCTGGTTGGATGGAATCAGCATGGTTGAAGTAGCCCTTTGGCACCAATTTATTCTTCTGTTTTCTTCCTGGTCTCCAGTATCAAAGAACAACAGTTAAAGGTTATAGGAGAAGCAGAATTTATGGCTCCTGCTCTCACTGGCCTTTTAAGGTAGAGAGGGGAGATGAGGCCACTGGAAAACTGCCCAAAGCTACTCTAGGTTCCAGTCTCTTCCTGCTAATCCATCACACACTGTCATATCAATCTTCCTAAAACATGGCTCTGCCCGCATCACCCCTCTGGTGAGAAACTTTCAGGTCTTCTCCACTGACTACAGCATAAAGTCTAAACTCTAGCCTGGTACTCAAAGCTGCTCACAATCCTCCCCTACCAATCTCCATATTTAACTCCTACTACTCCAAAACTGGTCTATTCACTGTTTTCTATATACTCCATGGGCATCCCTGCCTGCAAGAAGTTTCTTCCTTTGACTACTGGTCATTCTCTATAGATTCTACACTCTTCTGCCTTTGCACCTTTGTGCCTGACAATCCTTAGACCTCTGATGACATTTGTTCTACCTCCCTACCCCCACATCAATCCTCTAATCTGCTTATCAAATTCCTATTGCATCCTTTAAAGTTCAAGCAAAATATTTTCCAGGAATCTTCCCATGATCCCTGCTTTAACAATGATTCATTCCTTCCTTGGACATCACAGCACTTTATTTACCTTTCTCCCAGACATTTGTCAGGGGAATGCTGTTCAATATAAAACCAATTTCCAAAAGGCAAGAGAATGCTACTTAAAATAGTTATATACAAGTTCAAATGTATACATTTATTGAGGGATCATTGTACCAAGCTAGGAAATTTGATTCAGGACTTTGGGAAGGAAAAGGGGCCAATTACTAATGCCCGATACTATTTTAAAATAACCTTTTGTTTTATGTAATAAAATCACAAGGATATACATGTTCTGAAATGCTAAGATGCACAGGGTATTTTTTATTCAGCAAATATAATTTAAAATTTTTCTAAGGTAAATTTCCTATGTGGTTCATTTATATGACAGATATGGCAAAGACAGAAGGAAAGGGTGATAAAAGGAATCCAAAGAGGTAAAGAATGAATTAATAAGTTTTTATTAAACCCCTATAATGTGTCAGGCATTATGCTAAGTGCAAGCGATAAAAATATTTAGAATGAAATAACCTTAACTTGCTGGAAATTTACATTCTAATGGGGGAGATAATGAGTACATATATAATATAGACAGTCAGTCAATTAAGTGCCAGGAACTAGGCTTAAGCACTGAAGAGACAAAGAAAGGTAAAAGACAGGCTCTGCCCTCAAAAAACTCACAATCTAATAAATGAGACAAACATGGAAATAAATAATTATGTACAAACAAGATATATACATATATAATATATACAGAGAGAGAGAGAAGGCAATAATTAAGAGAAGGAAGGTACTAGAATTAAGGACTTGGAAAGGTATCGTGAAAAGGTTAGATTTTAGTTGAGACTTGAAGGAAGCCAGGAAAGCCAAGAGGAAGCGATGAGGGCAAGAGCATTCCAACCATGGAGGAGAGTAAGTGAAAATGTCCTTCGTCCAGAGATGGAGTGTCTTATTCAAAGAATAATAAGGGGGTCAGTATCATTGGATTGAAGAGTACACTTTGGAGCGTATGGCTTAAGAAGACTAGAAAAGCAAGGAGGGATAGGTTATGAAGGGCTTGGAACATCAAACAGAGAATCTGATATTTGATTTTGGAAGTGACAAGGAACCACTCAAGTTTAACGAATAGAGGAATGGTTAGTCCTGCACTTTAGGGAGATGGCTTTGGCAGTTGAGTGGACAATGGATCAGAATGACAAGAGATTTGTGGCATGCAGACCCATCAAAAGGCTATTGCCAATAATGTGAGGCCCTGAGTGCCTGCACCTGAGTGGTATCAGTGTCAGAGGACAGAAGGGGCCATATTTGAGGAAAGTTACAAAGGTAAAACAGACAGGCCTTGGCATCAGATTGGATATGGGAGGGTAAGAAAACGTTGAGGAGTCAAGGATGACATTTAGGTTGAGAACCCGGGGGTGCAGGAAGATGGTGGTGCCCTCCACACATTAACAGGGAAGTTTGAAAGTAACGGGAAATTTGAGGGAGAGGGGGAAGACAATGATTGAAGATAATGATTTCAGTTTTGGAAACATTAAATTTTAAATGTTTACAGGATGACTGACAGGTACTTGGAGATGCAAAACTGGAGGTCAGAAGAGAGGTTAGGTCTGGATAAATAGATTTGGGAATCATCAGCTAAGAGGTGATAACTGAATCCAAAAGAAGTGATGAAATCAAATGAAATGTACAGAGGGAGAAAAGAAGACGGCCCAGGATGGAGCTTGGATGATACTCCTGTCTAGCAGGCATGACCTGGATGAAGAACAAGCGAAGGAGACTGAGAAGGAGGAAATGAATAGGCAGGAGAATAGCCAGGAGACAGCAGTGTCACAAAAATTTAGAGAAAAGGGAAGGAGAAGACTGTGGACCAAGGAGAAGAGGGTCATCAACAGTGTTAAAAGCTGCAGAACAAGAAGGATGAGGACTGAGGCAAAAAACCCAACAACATTCTACTTATTTATTTATTTTAAAAATTACCTTTATCATTTATTTATAATTGCCAAATATTGCATTAAGAGATCGTCAGTCACTATAAAGCATACAAGTAGGCTGGAAAGGAGGACATTAGCAACTGTAGGAACCAGGAAAGGTTTCATGGGAGAGACAGTGCTTGAGCTGCTGCACCTTAAAGAAAGAAGGAGACTATGTGACAAGGGTAAAAAGAGTGAATTTCAAGCACGTGGGGCGAGTGTAAATTAGTGAGTTGGAGCATCCTGTGTAGGGAACAGAGAGAAAGCCAGTTAGGCTGGACTGCAGAGTGGTGAGGGTAATTACTGTTTAAATGAACACATTCATTGTGGTAAACTCATTTCTTTGCATACTTTGCAGGTATGGACTTTGCTCCTGAGTCTTCTCCAGAAAGTGATCACAACTTTTAGTGAACAGAGATTTCGTTTCATGCTTCATTTTTTTCCTATAATGCACTTTGATTTAGCAGTTGCATTGAAAGATGCTTCTATGCAGATCCTAGCTCCCTTAGTGGAAAATTCTACTTTGGTTACGATTTACGTTAGAATTAATCTCAGTGGAAACTGTTTTTGTTTTCTTTGGATGGCATGTCAAATTATTTTCTTTACATGTAAAATTTTACAGTAAACCCATTCTTCCTATTTCTGTGGTGACTCCTTTTTCTACATTAGTACCAACTGCAGCAAGCCAGAAGGAAGCCTGCTTTCTCTTAGATTATGTGAAGTCTTCAGGGAAAGATAAAAAGATGTCAAAGAACATACTTTTTGGTTTCTTTATTTGTCTTAAAGCATGGCATAATCACTTCTCTTTTATCTTTCTCAATTTATGAAATCATATGAAATCAAAAATCCTAGGGAAGATAAAGGAATCATTGGATATATATCTGGCTAAACCACTTCTTTTGTGAACCTAGTGCAATGAAAGTTATTGGCCTCAACTTATTTCAGAGTAAAGAATTTTCAGGATCTAATTAAAAACAGTTATCTAAATTTATAAAATAATATTACTGATATAAAATGTAGCTAAGAAGCCTAATATACATCTAAATCTGACATAGGTTGGTAGAACAGAGTATTTAAATATTATTTTTTTTTTATTAATTTTTTTATTTTTTTAATGTTTAACAATCACTGCCATACAATTGCGATTTTATCCCTCCCCACCCACCCCCCACTACCTCCCTCCCTCCCCACGACTGCATACAATTCTGTATAGATTCTACATATACTTTCCTATTGAGTATATTTTCACTATCGTCATGCTATGTAGTCAGACTAAGATAAATGAAAGAATCCGTATAACAAATCAGAACATGATACACAAACAGATACACATACACAAACATGATCTGCTACATTATGTGAGTGACTTCCATATTTCTCTCTCTGAGTGTGGAAGGCTTTTTGCCTTGAGGTCCACCATTGGGATTTTTTTTTTTTTCAGAAGTTCTTGTGTTATTACAAAAATCTAAGTCTACCAGAAAAAACTCTCACACACTGTGGTTGTTGCTGTGCATAAAGTTAAATATTAAATGTTTATTAAATTAGTTTTGAAAAACCAACTACCAAAGTAATTTGCCATCTCTAGATTGATCATCCAAATATAGTTATGAGTCAAACTATAGAAAACATTCCTTTGCACTCATGTAATTCAAATAAATGATTAATCGTCACTTCTGTCTTAATGTTTCTGTGAAAATTTGCTTTGTATATATATTTTTAAAGAACACTTTGCTGAAAATGTTATTCTTGGCTCCTCACCAAGGTATTGTAAAAAGTAATGTAAAAATATTTCTGAAGTGAGATATTTAAGTGAAATGCACTGTAAAAACAAAAATTATCATTATTGTTAACGGTTCAGGAAGGAGCAAATTTTCTGATTCATTTACAATATCTTAAGAAATGAAGACTAAAAAATAAATAGACATGGGCCCCATATTACCCCACCATAACATGATATATTACTAGGAAGTTGTATTTGGCTCAGTTGTCATTTCAGAAAATCATCAAGGAGAATGTTATTTAAGACCTAAAATGGTCTAGAACTGACAGAAAACATGCAAGTTTGAACTCAAAATGGAGGAGAAAAAAGCGAGTTAAAATTAACTTTTGAATGTATAACAAAAGATGATATAATAGCCAGTTACTGTAAACAATTTTTAAATGTAGAATCCCAAACATAATTTGGCAATACACAATATATTCAATTGGGACTGATAATATCAATATAGGCATTCCCTCTATACCTGCTAGAGTCCTCCTACAGGATTTCTAATAGGATCCAATGAAAATGCCACGAGCCTTCCTTGAGTTCTCCTGATATCCTGGAATTACTAATTGAAGCAACCAGGCCTATCAAATGGTTTTCCCTTGCTCTTGTCATATGACTGACCCATCTCTTTTCCAATGATACATTCCTCTCATGACATTCTTCACAACTCTTCTTAATTACTTATGTGTAATATTACAGACTACTCACACCCACTACACACCTCTCTTATTACTTATTTACCAATGTCATTTCTTCAAAGATTGTAGCACTCCATTACTTACAGCCCTATAATATCAAAAGAAGAATACTGATATTAAAAAACATGAACTTTAAGTTCAGGACAAAACTGGGGATCATTAAAAGAACTTCGTAATTTTCCCAAAGGCAATCCTTTGGCAAGGCTAGTCTTTCTTTCTTCAACTCTGGGCCCAACTTATTTCCATTTATAGCACTGGTTCAAAATGTGTATCCTGATGGCTAATCCCTACCAGTTATCTATCCAACTATACCAGTCTGGATAATAGGCTTGGTGTTTCCTGTGTGAATAGTCAGGCCAAACGCTTTTTAATGATTACCAATCTCATTTAGGAGGCTCTGCAATGTTCAAGAGCTTGATGAAACGAAGACAATGTTAAGTAACAACAGAAGCATATGGTGACCTTCATCATTTAGAGAGAATCCTTCAGACTTGAATCCTAGATTGTCTTTCCTCCAAGATACTGTTAAACACCTTCAGCATGTATAAATTCCATTTTATGACTTGTTTAATTTTAATTTTCAGAGGACTGAATAAACTTATTTCAATTGTCGTATCTTTCAAGTAATCTGACATAATACACATACATATACATATCTATCTATCTCTATACACACACATACATATGTATATATAAAAAAGATGTCAACTACTATGGAATGTCATTTGTGAAAGCCTGACTTGACTGTGTGTAGTATGGAGAAGGATGGTAGAAAATTATGAGAAATATTGTCCCAACATACAATGACAGGTAGTAAAGATCAAAAAGTTTAAAGCAAGCTTGGCAAGAAACTTACTAAGTAACGTCATCCCAAGAAGGGATGAAAACAAGAATCCCAAGAAGGGTGAAAACAAGAGCAAATGAAAGATGGGAAGGATCTACTAAGATTTTTATAGACAAGTCTTTTCGCCATTAAGGAGAGCAGAACTCTAACATCATACACATTCTAGATGTGCTTATAGAGGAAACTGAGGCTGCCTGAAGGAGATAGTATGGGAAAAGCCGATCAAATCAATATACCATAATTTGATCAGCCATTTCCCAATTAATGGGCACCCCCTTAGCTTCTAATTCTCTGCTACCAAAAAAAAGCTACTTTAAATATTTTTGTATATTAAGGGTCTTTTTTTCTCTTTTTTGGGTGAAGCAGTAGTAAAGAGTACGGTGGTAAAGGGAACATACAGTTTAGTTACACATAGTTCTAAACTGATTTCTAAAATGCTGGGACCAAAATGATTCCAGCAATAGTACATTGATGTACCTGTTTTCTTGCAGCCACTCCAACAATTGTCATTTACTTTTTTTTGCTCAACTTTACCAATTTGAGAGGCATGAGATTTAATTTGTATTTCTTTTGTTATTGGTGATTTGGAAAATTTTTTTTCATTAAGTGATAGCTAGCTTATTAAGACAATTTTTTTTCTAAAGCTTTCTGCCCGCTCATTTCTTTTGTCGATTTACTGACTGAGGAATGGCTCTTCTTAGAAATTTGAATCACTTCATTATATCTTTATCAGAAAAACTTGCTGCAAAGCTGCTTTCCCAGTTGTTTCCACGATAATTTTAGCTGTATTAGACTGATTAATGCAAAAACATTTTAATTTTATGTAAAAAATTATCTATTTCATTTTCAGTGAGTCTCTTTATGTACTGTTTGATTTTGAGCTCTTGTCCTATCCACAGATCTGAAAGAATTTCTTTCTTGTTCCTCTAATTTGTTTACTTTAGATCTAGGTCACATATTCATTTGGTGTTTATTTTGGTGTATGTTATGAAATGCTGGTCTAAATTTAATATCCACCAGACCGCTGTCCAGTTTTCCCAAAGATTTTTGTCAAATACTGGGTTCTTACTATAGTAGCTGGAGTCTCTGCATTTATCCAACACTAGACTAATAGTTTGGTTTGCTTCAGTGTACAGTAGCTCTAATCTGTTCAAGTGATTGACTTCTACTTTTCAATCAGTATCAGATTGTTTTTGATGATTACTGCTTTGTAGCATAGTTTGAGGCTGGTATCTAGGACTCTATCATTCTACCTTTTTTTCATTATTTCCCTTGAGATGCTTGACTTTTTGCTCCACCAGATGAATTTTGTAATTTTTTCTAGTTCTACAAAGTATTCCTTTAGAAATCTGACTGTTAGGGCACTAAATAAGTAAATTAATTAAGGCTATTTTGTGATTTTTATTTATTGGTTTAGTTTGTCCATGAGCAATGAATACTTCTCCAATTACTTTGATCTATTTTTATTTCCATAAAGTATTTGTAGTTGTACTCATATGATGCCTGTGTGTCTTGTTCTATAGCTTTTGAATGCAATTTCCCTTTCTATCTCTTCCTGCTGGGTTTCATGGCTAATATGCAGAAATGCCAATAATTTATGTGGATTTTATGTCCTGCAACTTTGTTGAAATTATGTTTCTTCAAAAAAATTTTTGTTGATATTTTAGAGTTTTCCAAGAACACTATCATATAATCTGCCTAATGTGTTAATCTTGTTTTATTTGCCTATACTTATTCTCTCAATTTCTCTTTCTTATCTTATTGCTATAGCTAGAATTTCTAGTATCATATCACATAGAAGTGGTAACAAAGACTATCCTTGTTTCACCCCAATCTTAATGGAAAGGACTCTAATTTATCCCCATTACATAGAATTCTGGCTCTTAGTTTTAAATACTATCCACCATGCTAAATAAAGGTCCATTTACACTTATGTTTCTCTTGTTTTAAAGGCAACTAGGTGGTGCAGTGGATAGAGTTCTGGTCCAGAAGTCAGGAAAACCAGAGTTCTAATCAGGCTTCAGATACTCACTAGGTGTGCAACTTTAGGCAAGTCACTTAAACTGTTTCCATGTCCTAAGCTGTAAAATGAGAAAAAATAATAGTATCTACCTCCTAGGGTTACTGTGCAGATAAAATGAAATAATATTGATAAAGTATTCAGCAAAACTTAAAAGGCCACAGAAATGCTAGTTGCTATTATTATAAATGGGTGTTGCATTTTAGCAAAAGTCTTTTTCTGTGTTGTGACAATCATATTATTTTTGCTGTTCCAGTTATTAATATGTTCAATTAGATATTTTGTCTCATATCAAATCAACCCTGCATTTCTGGCATAAATTCAAACTGGTCATAGTCAAGAAAGATTAATAAAAATTATATAATCTTTGTGATATATTGGTTTAGCCTCTTTGCTAATATTTTATTTAAAATTGTAGCTTTTTTTCTCTACTTTGACTCTCCCTGGTTCAGATATCTCGATCCTATCTGCATTGTCAAAGGAATTTGGTGGGATTCCTTCTTTTCCTATCTTTACAAAGAGTTTATATAATATTTTAATTAATTGTTCTTTGAATGCTTGACAGAATTCACTTGTGAATCCATCTAATCCTAGGTGGTTTTTTTCCTTTGGGAGTTCATTTATGGTTTATTTGATTTCTCTATTTCTTGTTCTGTAAAATTGAACATTTTATATACTTTTATAAATATTCATTCATTTCTTTTAAGTTGTTGGTTTTGTTGGCACACAGACAAGCCAGTTTCTAATCACCTATATTTCTTCTCTGTTTGAATTTTTTTTCATTTTTGAAACTAGAAATTTGGTATTCCCCTTCTTTCTAGTCAAAGCTAACAGTTTACCTATTTTATTCTCCCCTGAAATAAAACCTGTTCTTTATGGGGCTGAGTCCAAGGTCCCCACTCCCAAAGTACAGCAATAAGAGCTATGGGCCTTTGCACCTGGTGGTCAAGTCTTGAGTCTCAGTTTCCCCATCTGGAATAAAATGATCCTCCTAACACACTGCTTTTTGTCTGGAGACTGGTTTCACAAGCCCCTCCTGGGGTTCATGATGACAGCAACCATACCAAGGCCATGCTCCTTCTCTAGTTACTGAGTCTGGGGTGGGGTTGGGGCTGGAGCTGAGTCACATGGTGGTCAGGGTCAAGTCTTGTAGAGGTGAGGAGAGCTGAGCTACAGGTGCTTCCTCCCAGTTTGCCATCTTGGCCGGTCCCTTCTGCTGCAATTGATCCGTTTCTTTTGAAGCACCTCTCACTCATTACTGACCTTACCATGCTACCATGGACTCATTTTTGGTCTATCCTACCTAACAGCACACCCAACTAGTGCCCCAAGTCATTACAGGATCCAATTTTAAAATGAGTCTTTATAGACAGAACTTTAACAAAGAGCAAACCCCTGAGGTGAAGATCTTCACTTGGGGTTCATGAATACTTCATTCTGTTCCAAACAAAAACTGTTGGGCCATGACAAAGTGGGGAGGGAGGAAGGGAGAGTTATTTCAGTTTTTTTAGGAAGGCTTATTTTTTCTCAAAAAGGCAAAGATATTTATCCTTGATTTTTATTTTTAACTGAAGCAATCTGGCTTATATACAGCAGGGAAAGAATTTTAACCCTCATCACCCCCAAAGGAAAAGATAGCTATGAATTGCTGTTGGTAAAAGGATAACAGATTTATTTATAGATATGTTTTGGCATGTACTTTCCATGAATACACCAAAAAGGAATTGTGTACTGCCTCATTACAACAATGTTTTTTAAAACTCACATTTATATAATTTTAAGATTTACAAAGTACCTTCTTCTTACAAACTTGTAAAATACGGTACAATATTATTCTCTCCAAATTTCAGATTTGTAAATTGGAGATTATATGTTTTGCCCATGGTCATGTAATTTATAAATGTCAGAGCAAGGCTCTTTCTAATATATCATGGCTTCATATTTTCCCTAATCCATCATACATTGCCAGGTTATGTTGTAAAGAGATAGCAGAAAAACCAGCACAACATTCAATGGAGAAACACCATAAGAATTTCAACCAAAATCAGATCTAAAGCAAAGTATGCCCTTTCCTACTGGGTTTATTGGATATATTATTAGAAATTCTAGAAATAAAACAGGACTAAAAGGAGGTTGATGCTGGGATTGAAAAAATATCATTATTTACATGTGACATAGGACTATATCTAAAAAATCCAACCAACCCAACCAAAACGATATCAGAGACTGCGATTGAGTGGAAAATGATGGTAATGTAAAAAACGCAAATATTATTTTTAAAGCTCTTACTAAGCAGTTATCATCAAAACTATTAGAGGCTGGGCAAAAAATAGAGAAGCAAATAAATAGAATAAAATAGACCAGACATCTAATCCAATGTATATAAAAGATAACTGTTTAAGAAAGCTTTTGAAAAAAAAACTGTCAAACTGAGGAAAGGATTAATTATTGAACAGAAACAGAGGAAAAAAATGGAATAAAATATTTTTCTCCATTGTGGAAGATTTTTTCCAATTCAATAAATGGAAGGAATTATTAAAGACAAAATGGATATGCTTTTCTACGTTAATTTTTAAATCGCACAACAAAAAAAATCAAAAGAAAAACAACATACTGAGAAAAAAAACTTAGCAAAAATTGATTCCATTTAGTAATCTTTTTGTAATGTTGTGATTACACATTATAAGATCCTTCAGCTACTTTTCTCTTGACCATTTAATATTCTTGTTTCCTTTCTCTTCCATATAAATTTTATTTGGATTTTATATTATTCTATATACAAGCCCCTTAATATATTGATTTCATAAATAAGAGGAGCTTCCAGATGATATCAATACAGCTCAGCACCTTCTCTGCAATTTATAATTTTAAAGAGTGGCCTAGAAAACAATGAGAAATGAAGTGACTTTCTTAAGAGTCCAACAGCCAGTACTGTGTTAGAAGGTAGACTTGAAACCAAGTCTTCCTGACTTTGAGGCCAGCTTTCCATTTGCTATGTCAACCTGCCTCTTATATGGCAAACAAGACAAAAACTAAACTATAAAATATAAAAGGAACTATTAGTAAGTCACATTGGTAAGTCCTAAACTACAATGGATAAATGATCTAGGAATGTAAACAGCCAGTTTTAAAAAGAGAAGTACAGATTATTATTTACCTGAAGAAATATTAAAGCTTACTAACAGTCAAAGAAATGCAAATTAAAACAATTTGAGGGTAACCTATAGCCATTAAATTAGGAAAAATGATTAAAAGCCAACAAAATTCAGTGCTGGTGCAACATGGAGACATGCTCACTCATTCATTCCTCATGGAATTGCAAACTTGTAGAGTACTTCAGAGAAGCAATCTGCCACAATATACAGTCAACAAGAAAGGGATAATCATACCTCTATGGCCTAATAATATCATTGTTGGGAACATACCCTGGCAATGCTATCAAAGACCAAAAGAAATGATCTATTTGTTCAAAGATTTTCAAGGTAACATTTCATGGAATTAAAAAAAAAGGGAGGGTGTGTAGCCTAATTGTATAACTCCAGGAGAAGGGTTAAAGGAAGGTGGAGAACCTTTGACTTTAAAGCCACATGTGGCCTCCTAAATCCTTAAGTGTGGTCTTTTGACTGAATCCAAATGGGGCAGTCTGAATTTGGATTTGGATTCAGTCAAAAGGCCACACTCAAGGATTTAGAAGGCCACATGTGGCCTTAAGGCCCCAATTTCCCATCCCTGGGTCAAGGTAAAAACATCAGACCCAGAGGGATGGCTGCCATACTAACTGTGATTTCATTGAACTAGGGAAGCAGAAGGTCACCCTCCCTTCTACTGGGAGTCTTAGAGAACTGTCCAGGGTCCTAAGAAGTACAGGGATGTGCCCCAAGGTCCCACAGCTGGGAAGTGGAAGATGCAACTTCCCCATGCTACCTTTCATAATAACTGATCATTATAAAGTGATGGCACCAACATAATGGGATTATTTATTAACAGAAATTCATTTAAATGTAGTTGCTAAGTAAATTCTGTGGGATGTTCAATATTCAGCTCTGAGGAGGCAGCTCTGGAGTCAGAAGATCTGGGTTCATGCACTGATTCTTCCACTGTGCCCTGTATGACTGTGGGCAAGATGCCCATAACTTCTGGGCCTTGCTTTCTCATGCTGTAAAAAGGTGTTACATTATCTGACTTCTGAAGTCCTTTTCAGCTCTATATCTATGATTCTACAAAACAATTTAATTTAAAAAGTAGTAGCATAGTATACATTACCCACATAAATGAATATACCCAAATGAATCTTAAGGCAAATAAAAATATAATTTGGAACATAAAGGAAGAATTAGTTAGAAAACAATCCCAAATTAGAATAAATCAACAAAGAATTTTAATGAAGAGCTAAGTAAACTCATACACACATTTTCAAGATGCTAGAGTCAACACATATCCCAAGTTCAGGGCACACATAAATGAAACACTTTGATTTAAAACAGCTGAATAATTTCTAGACATTAGGTAGAAAATGTTTTTCAGTTAAAGCTTCCTCTATTTACATTAATGAAATGTTTAGAAGACTAAAAAAGTACTCTCACAAACTTAATTCTGGAGTTACATTTTTGCTAAATTTCTTTTCTAAGGTTAAACGAGATCAGAATTAAGTTTCAATAATAATCATAATTACACCTATCATGGTATTCATTAAACTGCATTTAAACTCCATGGGAACTCATATATAGCTTAGAAGAGTAACTTACTTACCAAGGATTCAGAATCTCTCTCAGCTCTCTTCTCTTCAAACAAACGTATTTTAACAGCACTCATCTTATCGGTATCAGCAAGGACGTAATGCCTTGGATTATAGTCTTTGGACAAGCTACCAAGCAGTCGCAGAATTTCTGTGGTGTGCCCACCTGAAAATAATATTGAAGATCATAGAGATGAAGAGATATGCGATGCAAATCAATAATTGACAAGCAGCAGACCTCTTTACCCATCTGACTTCACCGTAAATATTGAAATAGAGGATTACAGTTCCTTCCTAAAAAACAAGGAAAGAATGATCTCTGCCTTCACACATCATTCAATCAGTGGCAGCAGCTTCCAGACCTGTTCCTACTTCTGGCCCAGCACCTGCAGCCACCATCTAAAGAAGGCACTCCTATGGAGAAAGGGGCCAGGTATCCCCAACTTGCATCTATAGAGGGAAGTCAGCTTAGCTGAAACAGCAGTACATCCTGAGGAAGAGACAGGTGGTGGCTTGTGCTAGGAGAATAAAATGGCCACTTCCGTTTGGAACTCAATGGAAATAGCTCAGAGGACCCTCAACCCAAGAGCCATGGGAGTAGCAGTACCTCCTAGACCATGGACTTTGCTTCCAGCCTGTCCTCCATTGCTGTTGCTGAAGGAAGCATTCACCATGGGTAAGGGGCCCACCTTCCTTGCCTTCACCAAAGCTACTGAATGGGCACAAAGGCCCAAGAAACCTGAGAGCAGCAGTATCTCCCAAACCATGGATACTACTGCTCCCAGTACAGTTCCCTCAACCCAACCCAGGGAAGCAACCCCTGTGGAGAAACAACGAGGCCTGGTTAATACTCCTGCAGGTGCTCCAACTACTGTTCCTGAAGACCTAGGAAAGGAAGTTCTTACCAAAATCCTTGGCACTGTCAAACTGTTCAATAGCAAAAGCTGATATGATTTTATCAGAAAAAAATGACATTTTAAAAGACACATCTCCATCTGCTTTGCCAATGCATCCTAAGGACTACGGGGCCTTTCCACCTGACTTGTGGGTGAAACCTTCCATGTATGCTCTCCTTATGCTTACTAAGGATGTATAATTATTTATTAATAGCAGCTTTTATATCAGATATCTCCTGATTCCTTCCCTCCTATCCCTAAATGCTTGCGACTAACTCACCCTCAAGATTACTGGGTATTTATCTTGCATATACTGATCTGTGTACACATAGTCTCATTCACAAAAAGAACATTTTTTAAGGACAGGAACTACTTGATTTCTTTTCCTCTTCTACTCTCTGCTCCCAGTCCAGCACAGTACATGCCTGCCTGCCACACGGTGCTCAGTTGGTCAGTGGGTCAACAAGCTTTTATTAAGAGCTTACTGCCAGACGCTGTGCTAATAGTTCATACTCATTGAACAATCATGTTTTTAAATGTTTTATTATGGTTCTTATTGTACTTATTTATACATGTTTTATTTACATATCCATAAATATATTTATAATATACATATTTATGCATACATTTATATATGTTGAAAAGAACATTAAATGCAAACCACACTATGGTACCTCCCCTGTTAAAAAGAGAAAGAAATGCATTTTTTTATTAAATTATTTTGTTTTCAGTGTTCTATAATCACTTCTATATATTTTAGATTTTTTCTTCTCCCTCCCCCTCCTTGAGACAGCAAACAATCTTATATAGGTTCTACATGTACGTTCCCATTAAATACATTTTCACCTTAGTCATGTTGCATAGAAGAATTAAAATGAATGGGAGAAACCATAAAACAAAACAAAATATACTACAAAAGAAAATGGTCTGCTTCTATCTGTGATCCAGTTCAATAGTTCTTTCTCTGGATGTGGAAGGCATTTTACCTCAAGAGTCCATTGGGAATTTTTTAGGTCCTTGCATTGCTGTGAAGGGCTAAGTCTACCAGAAAAATTCCTCAAACACTGTGGTTGTTGCTGTGTACAAAGTTCTCCTGGTTCTGCTCCTTTTACTCAGCATCAGTTTATATTTAAGCCTTTTCAGGTCTCTCTGAAGTCTTCCTGTTCATCATTTCTTATAGCACAACAGTATTCCATTACATTCATATACCTCAACTTGTTCAGCTTCCTCTTGATTTCCAGTTTTTGGCCACCACAAAGAGAACTGCTATAAATATTTTTGTACATGTGAGACCTTTCCCATTTCTGTGACCTCTTTGGGATACAGTCCCAGAAGCGATATTGCTGGGTCAAAATGTATACATATTTTTGTAGCCCTTTGGGCATAGTTCCAAAGGCATTTTACTGAAAAGAGTAACAGATTAATAACTGCCAGATCATAGAATGAGAGCAGGGTATGTTCCTTTGTGTCACAATTCCCTTTGTCAATCTAGTGAAGAGTACAGACCCCTTCTCAGAATAATGTTTTCCATAACTAAAGGAAATGTGAACTTTGAGATAGAGATGAGTGAAATTAAAGAGGTCATTCCCCTCACCCCCACACTTATGGACACTCTGAAATACACCCACTGATCCCAGTTTAAGAACCCCTGATGTGGAAGGACCTTAGAGATACACTCTCTGTCTCTCTCAAAACACATAAAGACACTGAGACTCTGAAAAAAATATGTGATTGTCCAAGGTCACACACCCAGACAGCAAGCTGCAAAAGTGTATTAATATGAAGAAAGGCTATTCATCTTCTCTTTGGTTTAGAGGAGATCCTATACCCCTTTTTTACCTCTATAGTGGGAGTCTGGAAGAACGTGTTCAAATTCTGCCTCAGATACTCTCTAGCTACGTGACCCTTGGCACACGACTTAACTTCTGTTTGCCTCAATTTCCTCAAATGAAAAATGGGAATAGCACCTCCTACCTAGGGTTATTGTGAAGATTAAATGAGATGCTATTTATAGCTCTTTGTACAGTGCCTGGCACCTGGTAGGGGTTTAACAAATGCTTATTTCCTTTCTTCCTATATAGAGTATCAGTGAGACCCTGGTTTCATGACTGAGTTTCAAAGCATTTAATCAACAATTTCCATTTTCAGGGTTTGTACAAACAAGCTGTTGAGAGGATAACTGAGGTATTATCTGAGGGAAGGGAGTAAGATGAAGGAGGACTAGGAAAGTGTTCTCACAGAAGTCTCTCTTTAGTTGAGACCTGAAGGAAACAAGGGGGCAGAGATGAGTCAGGAGAGAATTCCAGGTGAGGAGGCAAGTCAGTGAAAATGTCCAGGAGTATCTTGTTCAAAGAACGGCAAAAGGTCATCGTCACTGCATCCAGTGTTACTGGAGAAGCAAGGTGTAAGAAGAGAAGAAAGATGGAAAAGGCCCAGGCTGTGCAAAGCCAAAGAGAGGGTTTTATATTTGATCCTAGAAGCAATAAGGGCCCTGCAGTAGAATAAATAAGCCAGCGTACCCTAAATAAGCCAGCGTACCCAATGGAGCTGAGCTTCAGGACGATCCAACTGATTTAGGGTTGGGTAACCTGTGTCCTCAAGGCTGCATGTACAGCTGACTGGAAGAGGTGAGTGACTAGAGGAGGTGATAAGGGCCTGGGCCAGGTGGAAGACTGTTTGATGATGTAACACAACATCCCACATCTGAAGTCCCCAAACCTCTCTGTGTTTCATCATCTGTCTGCTGGAAGCAAGGCTGGGCCACTGCGTTGAACTGGAATCTAATTGGTGGCACTGGTGTTGCTCTCCTTTATTTTTACTGTAGTCACTGTGTAACCACTTCCATTTCTGCTTATTTCATTATGTATCAGTTCATACGAGTCTTCCCAAGTTTCTACGAATTCCTCTCATTTGTAATTTCTTACAGAACAATACCTCATGACACTCTAGTAGCACAAACTCTTGGGCCATTCACCAACTGATAGGTACCCTTTTGTTGCCAATTTTTTAATACTACAAAAAAGCAGTGGAACTTTTCTCTCTTTAGCCTTCTTGAGGTATAAGCATAATAGTGGAATCTCTGGGTCAAAGGATATCTACAGTTTATTTACTCTTATAGTATAAATCCAAATTTTTTTCCAAAACAGACCAATTAATTCACAGCTCTACCAAGAGTATATTAATTAATGTGTCTGTCTTCCCAAAGCCTTTCCAATTCCTTTCATCTTAACAAGATGCTACATGTTTAATAAATGTCTCTTAGATTGAGTTTACTGTAAATATTTACATTAGCCTTATTTCAACTTAAATATGACAATACTATGCCAAAGATCAATAGAGAGTATGTAAAAGTGATTTGCAAATCTTAAAGTGCTACATAAGTATATGTAAATATGAATGTATATAAATGTAAAAATATGTGTGTGCATATGCAAATAAATACAAATGTATGTACAGATACATACATTTAAATATATAAAGATATAAATATAAACATATACACTGTAAGCAAATATATAAATATAGAGTGCTTAGGTATATAAAAATGAGTGCATAAGTATATTTTGTTAAGTCATTTTTCAGTCCTATCCGACCCCAGTTGTGGGTTTCTTGGCAGAGATTCCGGAGTGGTTTGCTATTTCCTTCTCCAGCTCATTTTATAGATGAGTAACTGAGGCAAACAGCATTAAGTGACTTCTCTAGGGTCATTCAGCTGGGAAGTGCTTGAGGCCAGATTTGAACTCACCAATACAGGTATATAAATAAATGTAAATACAAAAGCATATAAATAAAAAATGTATGGATACAAATAAACACAAATGTATAAGGATGTAAATACAAATAAATAAATGTATGGATACAAACAAACACAAATTTATAGGGATATAAATATAAATCAATACAAATGTTATAGGGACAGAAATCTAAACAAATAAAATGTACAGGGATACAAATAAATATTAATGCACAGATGTAGGGATACGTAAATAAATACAAATGTATAGGTAAACAAATGTCAATAAAATGTGTAGGGATAAAAACAAATATATATAGATATATAAACATAAATGTGTGGTATATAAATGTATAGGTATAGAGACATACAAATTTAAATACAAATGTACATGTACATAAGTACATAAATACATATATAAAATTATACAAATACAGATGTAGATCTAAAACTATAAGTAAATGACTTATAAACGTATGTCTCTCCTGGTAAGTTCCTTCAGAACTGGGACTGTTTTCATCTTTGTGTCCCTAGTGCCTGGTCCAGATGACACATAATAGGTACTTAATAAATGCTTGCAGATTCATGCTACATTTGCGCTTACATGTGTGTGCACACACACACAGATGCCTAGGGAGGAACACTGAATGTTAGTAACCTGTGGGATTACAAAATCTTCTATCCAACTCCCAGACCAGGACTTTGCTGGAATTGTGTGTGTCTATATCCACAGGTATTTATTTCCATATTTCTGTACATTTACATACATATTGATACACATTTATATAGAGAGCCAGTGGGGCCACTCATCTCCTAAGAGAGAGAGTCTGGTGGTTTATTTGTAGTCAGAACAGCTAGGTCTGAACCCTGGCTCTGCTACTTACTACAGCAGGTCATAACCTCTCTGGGCCTCAGTTTCCCCATCTGTAAAAGGAAGGCACTGGACCTGGTCCCTCCCAGATCGAAATCTGCCGCCCTAGGACCTCAGGTCATGGGCAAGGAGGGGACCCTCATGGGAGGAGTTCTAGATCACTGTTTGGGTCTTTTCTTGAATTCAATTAAAAGGAATCCAGAAAGTTCCAACATAGAAGGCTAAAGGGGTACAAAGGACAGAGGGCTGGACTTTAGACTCGGGAAAATCTGAGTTCAAATCCTAGCTGTGAGACCCTGGTCAGTTCACTTAATGTCTCTGGGTCTCAATTTCCTCATCCGTAAAATGAGGGTGAAGGGATCCATTTTCTAGCTTGAAAATCGATTATCAACTTTGTGCACAGCAACGACCACAGTGTGCGAGAGTTTTTTCTGGTAGACTTGGAATTTCGTAATAACGCAAGAACTTCTTAAAAAAAAAAAATCCCAATGGTGGTTTTCTAAGGCAAAATGCCTTCCACACTCAGAGAAAGAAATATGGAAGTCATTCGCAGAACGTAGCAGATCATGTTTGTGCGTGTGTGTGTTTTTGTGTATCATGTTTCGATTTGTTATATGATTTCTTCCATTTATTTTAGTCCAACTACATAGCATGACTACAGTGAAAATGTACTCAATAGGAAAGTATATGTAGAACCTATACAGAACTGTATGCAGTCGTGGGGAGGGAGGGGGGTAGTGGGGGGTAGGTGTGGGGGGGGTTAAATCTCAATTGTATGGCAGTAATTGTTAAACATTTAAAAAAATAATAAAAAAATAAATAAAAATAAATAAAATAAAAATTTAAAAAAAAACAGAATTAATAATGCATTAAAAAAAAATCGATTATCTTTTTCATTCGGATCATTAACATCACCGAGCCCAAAATCTCCAGTTAAACGTGGATTCAACCGGGGCCAGTAATTCACAAAAACCACATGGACCAGCATGCAACGCTTCAAGTAAAAGCAGAAGTGGGGGCGGGGAACGAGAAACTGCAAAGCCGCGTAGTCTTTTGGGGATTGTAGTCCTGAGGAAAACGTGGCGGTGGGGGAATGTCATGTGACCGGCGAAGCTACGACCTCCGTCTACTCACCGGACCCAGCCACCACCAGCACTCTGACGGACACAGTCGGTAGCCCCTCTTTTCGGAAGCAGAGCACCAGCCATAGCCTCAGCAGTATGAGAGCGGCGACACCTCCCACAGCGACCAGGCAGAGGAAGAAATTCATACTAGCCGAGAGGGCCCATGAGCGCCGCAATCAGGAAGGGAAGTCCGCGGTAGAAGTTCGAAAACTACGGGAGCCGCGGAGGCTCGAAATGTCTCAGCCCCGACGCTTTCCGCCGCATTCACGGCGGCCTGGACAGCCGATTCGCTCGAGAGGTGGCGCTAGGGTCTAAGGAGGGCGGGGAATGATGGGCGTTCGCCTCCATCGCCTCATTTCCCACACAGCTGCAGGTCTGGGGGCGGGACTTCCGATTGCAGGAAACACGGAAGTGCGAGCTGGGCTACCTACGCCGTCCCCGCCTGCAGGGACGGGCTCCTCTCTCTAGAGCCGGGCGTTTGTCACTCCTCTACCTCCTGCCCCTCTGCCCTGAGTGCCACGTCCTCGTTATGTCCGCGGGGCTCCGGACATCCTTCCTTCCCTTTCGTAGTCCGAATAATGGGTCCCGCCCCGCAGGGATAAAGCAGTGCCCGCCAGGTGGGGCGGCGGGCCTACGTGAGCTCCACAGCTGGGAGGATCCTGGCCTCCCTCTCCTCCCTCGGGTGTCCCACCCACCTTTCTCACTTGCCGGTGCGGGTGATCTAGGAAGGTGGATGCCTCCGACTGACCATGGTCAAACGATAGGAACCCTACGAGGTGTCAGAAGAAATGGAAGCTCTCGATAGTCACGTGAAAAAATGCCCTAGAGCTCTGATGCAAATTAGAACTACTAACTAGGAGGTGCCCGGTCACACCTTCAGAGGGGCTAACGTGACCAAGAAGAAGACGGCAAATGTTGGAGAGAGCGACTCAAGCTCTGCTGGTAGAGTTGGGAATTCCCCCCAAAGCGCCCTGAACTGAGCGTACCCTTTGACCCGACAATGGCATCACTAGGTCTGTATCCCGAAGAGGACTCAGAAGGACGGAAGATACTTACAGCAGCTCTTCTTGTGCAGGCAAAGAATCGGAAAGGGAGGGCATCTTTATCAGTGGGGAAAGGCGAACATCCTTGTGATGCGGTAAGGAATGGTAAAAAGGATGCCTTTCAGGAAAGCGTTGGGAAGACCGGAGGAGCCCAAGCAAAGTGACGTGAATAGAAGCCGGAGAACCCTGTATACAGTAACCACCATGTTGTAATGATCATCTGTTCTGAAAGGCTTGGCTGCTGTGATCCATGCGGTGACCCAGGGCAACTCCAAAGGACGCTGGATGAAAAAGGCTATACACCTCTAGGGAGAAAACGGATGGACCCGGAGTATAGATGGAAGCATGTTTGTCCTTTATTTTTCTTGCTTCTCTCGCCCACAGAGTGGTTAATGTGGAAATGTTTTGCATGACTATATGTATACTGTGTATTTCTTACCTTCTTGATGGGTGGAGGAAGGAGGGAGAGAATTTGGAACTAAAAATTAAAATAATTTTTAAAAAGACGGATATGTAAAAAAATGCATGACCAGAGCAGCTGAAAGAAAATGCTAACTGAAAAGAGTTCTGTGGTACCTTTTGAACATCTTTTACAATTACAATACAAGATGAAGAAATCCTCTGTTTGGGGGAGGATGTGCTGTGTGAAACAGATACCGTTATACATTTCTACAAATTGATTAATTTCAATTCAACAAAACTTTTCAACCATCTCAACCAAAAACCATGAATGGATTCAATAAATAAGTTCAGCCGAGTCTCACTTACTAGATTAATCTACAAGAAGACTATATTCTTATTTACTAGTAATAAAGATTTAAAAAAATTTTTAAATAGGAAACCCTATTTATAGTATCAAGGAGACCCAAATTAACTCTCAAAATAAGAGAAGACCTAAATAACTGGTGGGTCAGTGTTCATGATTTGGTAGGATTAATCGAATAAAAAATTGTATTCCCAAATGAATTTATATCTTTTCTGCATTAACAATCAAAATATTACAAAGCTTGTTTCCTTATAGAACTAGATAATTATCATGAAAGTTATGTGGATAAACAAGAATATTAAGGTCATACTGAACTGAAAAATTGATTCGTTCATTTTTGTCTTTAAATTTCCATAGCCTAGCATAGTGTTGCTTAGGCACTTCTTACTTGTTGAATTTCATAGTATCACAGATTTAGAACTGGAAGGGACCTTAGAAATTAATTAGCCCAATCCTCTAATTTTATAGAGAAATTTGAGGCCCAGAATGGTTAAGTGACTTGCCCAAGGTTACAGTCAGTGGAGAAGTTGGAATTTAAACATAGGTCCTCTGATTCCTACACTTCCAGACAGTTGTATCAATTCGGGGATCTCACCAACACAGACTGAGGAAATGTTATGAAAACTGTGACAGACTGCCCCTTTCTAACTTTTGAATTATTTTGGCCCTAGTCTCACTTTGTATCTTAGGAATTATTTATACAACTCAAGTGTTTCAGTAGAGGACAACCTTAAAAATGAAATTCTGAAGACAAAAAAAATTCTGAAGAAAAAAACCCAATTTGAATGAGAAAAGGGAAAGTTAGCAATCAAAGTAAGGCACTGGCTTATAAGAAGACTAATGTGGAAGCGCAGGGAACTTCCCAATTAATTTACATTTGACAAAGACTTGTCAGATAAGCAAGTAACAAAAACAATTAAAAACACTCATGCAGTGTTTGGTAAACTCCAGAACATAAATTATTTAGGGATGAGTGATCTAAGAAAAATGGCTGGGAAAACTAGAAAGAACTTTGGCAAAAATTAGGTTTGGTTTAAAATATTACACCATATACTACCAATAAACTCAAAATAGATATTCAACCTGAATACGAAATGTCATACTGCTTAAAAAGTTGAAAAGATCAGGGACCTTTCACTATTCTGGCTAGAGGCAGAATTTTTAATGAAATGGATGGAAGAAATCATAAAAGATAAAATAGGCAGTTTAGACTGCATAAAATTTAAAAGCTTGTGTAAATTAAATAACTAAGATGTCATTAGAAGAGAAATGCTAAGAGTAGGAAAAAAATTCCATTGAATGTCCATAAAAGTTTAATATTCAAAATAAAGAGGTAATTGTCACAAATATATGACACCAACAATAATAAAACACTGTTCCCCAATAAATCACTGGTCAAAAGATAGGAACAGTTTTCAAAAAAATTTCAAACTATAAATGACCACATGAAAACATACTCTGTACTCCCAAGTGTGAAAGAAATGCAAACTAAAACAATGATGAGGTTTTACCTTAAACCATGCAAATTGAGCATGATGACAAAAGATGGGGAGTTCTTGTTGAAGAAGCTGTGGGAAAAGAGTCACACTGATGAAATGAAGGAAGTATTGTATTCCCAGACTATATAAAGCAGTTACCTCCAAAAACTGTATAGTAGTGACTAAATGACTGACCAAAGACCAGTTATTAACAGATCAATACCAATTTGGCAGGATATCTCCAGTGGAGTGTTTCAAGGATCTGGGCTTGGTCCTATCCCATTTAACTTTTTAGTCCAAAACAGAATGCTTATCCAATTATCAAATGACACAAAGTTAGGAGGAAGATCTAACACATTGCATGACAAACTCAGGATCCCAAAAGATCTCAGTGCCTGACACATAGTAAATACTTAATACATGCTTATTTATTGATTGATCAATCTCAGTTGTCTATGACATTGGACAGAACTTAATGAAATGAAATTTAATACAAATCAATGCAAAATCTTACATCTGGGTTCAAAAAATCAATTTTACAAGTACAAGATGAGGGAAGTATGGGATGAGAAGGCAGTTCATCTGAATAAGATCTCTGTATTCTAGTAGACTGCAAGTACAATGTGAATCCACACTGTGTTCTGGCAGCCACGAAAGCAGATGCAATCTTAGACTGTATTGAGAGGTATAACATAATGGAACAAAGAAATGATGGTCCCACTGGATTCTGCCTTCATGGGACAGGATCTGGGCACTATATTTTAGGAAAGATATCAATAATTTGGAGATCATCTGAAAGAGAGGAGTCATAACAGTTAAGGTCCTTTAAGTTCATGCTATATGAGAATCAGTTGGAGAAACAAGATGTTTGGCCTCAAAAAGAGAAGACGGGTTGGGAAAGGAGGGCATGATAGCTGTCATCGAGAATTGGAAAGGACAAATAACCTATAAGTGGCATAAGACCTGTTTTCTTCAACCCCAAAGAGTAGAACCGGGAGCAGTAGAGAGAATTTGGAAAGAGACAAATTTAGACTGCTGTCAGGAAAAAAATTTCCTAATGATTAAAAGTATCCAAAATGGAAGTGGACTGCCTTTGTGAGAAGTGGGTTTTCCCTCATTGCAGGTCTTCAAAAAAAAAAGGCTAGATGACTACTTGTAGAAAGGATTCTTTTTCAAATATAATCAGACAAGACAGCTATTAAAATTCCTTTCAATTTTGGCATTCTGCAATTCTATGAAATAATGCTTTCCCTTTTATTCATTCCCCCTTTCTAATTTTCAGATCTTAGCCCTGATTTCCTTCTCAATCCATTTTTATATTTCACCTATTCCAAAGTCTAGATATTACCCTCACTTCTGTATCAATCTCTAGTGGAGCAGAGGTTCTTAGCCAAGATTTGCTTCCTTGGTAGCCTTTAAAAATTTTTTTTTTAATTTTTAACTTATGGGATAAAAGAAGCATTTTCATAACAGTACAATAAAAAAAGCTAATTGTATAGGAAACTACAAATCTATTATGCCCTTGCTATTCCTTTCAAATATACAACAAAATTATCATGGAAATTGTTTTTCTTCTCCCTCCCCCCTCTACCTTAAAGGTGGCTCCTATTAGACACAGATAGGTATATATATGTAAAATTATTCTGTACACATTTCTATTTATCAGTTCTTTATCTGGATGCAGATAGCATCTTTCTTCATATGTCCTTGGTAGCTAATATGGAGTATTTATAATACACAAAATAACTTACTGGACCTGTAGAAGGGAGGCTAAGTGATTGATCAAATCTATATTATTATTTTTGCTGTTGTTACTGTTATTGTTATCATTATTTATCATCTATTATAATTGTAAGTGGTAGCTCTATCTTGGGAGATATCTATCCTGAGTAGGAGAAACTTTTGTAATAGTGTAGTTTATTATAATCCTTTCTGCTTGTACATTGATTTAATAGTTTTCTTTGAGACATGCTATGAGAACTAAGAGAAGTAAAGCATGAACTTTGAAGCTTATTTATGAGACTTTGTAGCCTCATAAATTTGCTTTTCAAAAATGCAGTAGTTTCTTGGGACTTTTTCTTTTAACTTTTGCAAAAATCCTTACCCCACCCTCCAAGAACACAGTAGTTCCTGTCAAACTTAATCTCAGATTATTAGTGCAAGCTGAGCAGACTGTTCATTCTGAACTAACCACTACCTCCCAGTATGACTAACCATAGGCCAGCGTAGGTTAATTTTAAGAGCCAGTTGCTGGCCAGTAGGGCTGTGGAGGGTCAGACACCAATCACAAGTACAAAAGGGCTACTCAAGAGCTCACTTATGTTCTCTGGCCAATCAGCACACAAAAAAGGCTTTTTATAAGTGCTTAGAGGCACAAAGGCATGAGCTACCTGGAAAATGAGGACTTGTAAATCTTCAGGAACACTTGAAAAGCAAAGGGCCTTGCTGATAAGGATGGATATCAAAGGCAGAACTTCCCCACTCTATAAACAGCAATAATTTTGCCTTGAACTGTGTTGCTGCTAAAGACATTATGTTACCCTCACGTGGATATAGGCAAGTTTTTGGAATGCCATGGACAAAGCTGGCACGAGAATAAAAGAAATCTTTGAGGGGT
The DNA here is from genome assembly GCF_028372415.1 of Notamacropus eugenii. Lineage (NCBI taxonomy): Eukaryota > Metazoa > Chordata > Mammalia > Diprotodontia > Macropodidae > Notamacropus > Notamacropus eugenii. The sequence continues at coordinate 270,511,014 of NC_092873.1, forward strand.
GTGTCTTTCATCAGGAAAAACCTGAGGGAATGGAGAGCAACCTTCAGACTGAATTGAATTGTTATTTCACTAGTCATGGTGTCAGTTACATATTATTGCACCCAGGCTTCAGCGTTACATGGTTGCATGTATCAAGAGAATATGACTTTCAAATCTGTAAGACTGGTACCTACAGAAATCAGGAAAGAAGGCTGACTAGTAGACTGGAAGCTTCTAATTGACAAGGGTCATTTTCTTTTGTCTTTTATTTGTATCCTCTGGACTCAGTGGGGAACCTGCATCCTCGAGGACACATGTGACCCTCTAGGTCCTCAAGTGCAGCCCTTTGACTGAATCCTCGAGGATGCAGGTTCCCCATTACTGGTATAGAACTTTCACAGGGGATAGGTACTGGGCCTGTGAGGTAAGGATACTCTCAGGTAAGGATACTCTCTCTACTAATACAGTTTAATACTTTCTCTGTAACTTTTAGCCTTAGAGAGTTGCCTAAAGTATAGTGGATGGCCTGCATCCTTACACGGCTCGGTGATGTGGTGAAGAAGAAAGACCAACTTCATTTATTGATCTGAGTGTCCAGGTATTTATAGACAGAAACTACAAGCCTACGTGACATTCTGCTTTGTCTCCAGCCCTAGTGATTTAATCAGTCTTATCTTAAAGACTGTGAGCCTAGAGGGCATCTATTATACATATCCCTAGTTTTCTTGTTTGTCTCAAGGAGACAGCCACATCTGGGGGGCATGGAGAGCCGTTCCAGATGATAATGAGCACAGTCTCAAAGAATAGTTTCCCCGGAAAGTCTATGCTGATCTTGTTAACCGCACTCCACCCTGGCCCTCAACACTAAAGTACTGAGACTTTAGTGACTTGGCCAAGGGTACAAAGCCAGAATGTGTCCAGAGTGGGATTTGACCCACATCTTTCTGGTTTCAAGGCTAGCTCTCTATCCTCTATGCCATGACTCCCTCTACATTATCTTGCTCATAATAGATATTTAATAAATGTTCATGAGTTGTCAGACATGTCAGGAGGGATTCACGTTTTCCATCATTCCTTTTGGCTATTTCAAGGTAGAAAAAGTCCAAACAGTAGTTAATCTAGCTCTGGCTGCAGACAGGACTACGCTGTTATCCACAGTAGATAATTTTTTATCTTTTGACTAAAGATGGGAAGGAAGTCAGATTGTGTAGATTTCTTGGTTGTCATTTGATATTCCTGGAGCATCTATCATTCCATAAGTACAGACCTCTCCTTATATCAATAAGGAAGCGATTTCTCTATGCCTTCTCATACTATACAATTTTTTACCTGCTTTTTACCTATAAATCCTTCACAGCAGATCTTTCCAATGCAATAGAAGCCTTCCTCATGTTCTTTTGGGATTTCTGGAGTAGCAATGTACCATTTGGATTTGCCATCTGTTATCTCTCATTTTTGCCAGCTTACCAATTTTTCAAATTGTACTCATCCCTCACACATAAATTGTTATGGGTAATACAGCTTGTATTCAAATTTGCATTATTCAAAGTTATAATTGTACCAAATATGGTAACTGATTCCAGTCCTATGAAAATATGCAGGGTAAATTCGAATATGACCACTACACCAGATTCAGTTTTTGCACTAATTAAGACCTGGCTGTATGCTATATATGGCTTGAGTATGTCTATCACGCATCTTTCTGTTGACTTTTAGTTTATTTGTAACTTAAGGGTTTTTCTGAGATCATGGGGTTCCATGATTCACAGCTAAGTATCATCACTAAAAAGAATACTGTTATAATTTTTTTTTCAGTAGCAAGCAGATTGGAATCATTGATAGTACTTTAGTTTCCCAAATGTAATCCATGGCAATTTCCTCCTCCTTGATTCCAAGCCCAGCTTATTATCCATATGCAGTGCTTATCCAAGGTACACATATTGATAGGCAAATCTGATAGTTTGCTTATGCAGCTGCATATCATAATCTGAGAAATATACATTTTTCATCTAATTTGTTTTTTTAGGATAGATGGTTAAATGAATCTCTTTTATATTATAATGAATTTCATTGAGAAGGATTTGTAGTGTTCTAAGGCTTGATGGAATTAGTACAATGTAGTCTATGAATAGCAGTATTTAGAGAATTCCAACATTCATAGGAAATATTTCTTTCATCTGGATGCTAGTACAGTTCTTACAAGCTTAAAATTCTTTGTTGAACTCAGACATTTCTCATTAAATGAACTAGTATGTCATATCAGTACTTTTTGATAAATACCTTTCTTGTTCAATGTGACATTATCATGTTGTTATGAACCACCTGATATTCACCTGGACAGTTGGAAAATCTGAAAAATGATAGAGAAAATTTGGCCACTTCTTGTTATCCAGGCAAACAACACAGCAATGGAAGCTCCATTGGCTATGTGAGGTCTCCCTGGACTTTCCCCACCTCCCATGAAGTAGAAGCAACTCAAGGACAGGGCCTGGGTTTTGTTTTCTCTTTGTCACTCATTTTGCTTGACTGTCTAGCACAGTGCCTTGTACATCATGGGCATGGAATAAATACTTGTTGAATTGAATTGATTAATAAAACTGATTTGTCAAAGCATTTTTCATGAGTCAATCCTGCCGAATTCCCTTCGGAATCAGAATCTCACAGGAAAAAAGGAGTGGAGGAGGGGTGTAGGGGACTTTTTCAAGGACTTCTGTACACCAGTCAAGAATATCTCTCCCTTTTCTCAGGCTTTTTTCTCCAAACTCATCCTCAATAGATAAGGTACCTAAGATCCCACAAGAACTTGCTCATTCATACACTCAGATGATTTTAATATGACCACTAAGATGCATTATTTCTCTTTCTACATATGCATGTGTTTGTGTGTGTGCATATGTATGGCAATAACAGGTTAAGTAACTTGCCTATGATCATACAGCTAGTGTGTCTCATGGAAGGATTTGAAACTGGGTGTTGTTTTCAAGTTCTGCCTCTGAGACATACATGTGGAAGATCAGTGGAACCACGGACAAATCTTTTAACCTTTTGATGCACCAACAACTTTCTAAAACTATAAGTTACAAATGAATTGATGCATTGGTAGATTTTCCACAGTGAGAGTCCCCAATGCTCTGAGTTCCTCAAACCACTGATAGCACAGATCTCAGAATATTCAATGTATATGTGTGTGTACATACGCATACACACAGTATAGGTATATGGGCATATATATGTATACACACACACATATATATATATAAAATTATCCATTGGCATTTTGAAATATGTGCAAGGCACTCTGCTATACACAATAGTCCTTGCATATAAATGAAAAAACAATAGTCTTTGCCTTTGATGAGCTTAAAATCTAATTATGTATTTTTAAATGAATAATATCATGGTATAACAAAGTGCTAGACCCTGAGTTAGAAGAGACCTGAATAAACTTCTTCATGTGAAAATGGAAATAATACCTTAAAAAAATTGTTGTGAAGGTCAAATGAAATAACGTATAGAAATGCTTTATAAACCTTAAGTATTATATAAATGTAAGTTATGTATTATGTACACATGTATATGCATGTGTACATATGTACAAGTACACGTGCATACATGCTATGTATACTACAAACACATACAAACATACCTGTATATGTATGTATATATCTACATATATGTGAATATGGATTGGACCATGATTTCATTTATATAGGAAAATCCCAGATGAGGTAATTCCATCCATCAATTCAGGTCAGCGCTTTCTCTGAAATTTCTATTCTAAGAGAGTTGCCTAAAGCAACAACACATTAAGTGACTTACCCTGGGCCACCCAACCAGTATATATCAGGGGTAGGACTTAAACGCAGACCAGCTGTCTATCCCTATGGCATCCTGCCTCCTCTCATGCATCTCTGTGTTTGTATGTGTATGTATGTATAAAATATGTATATATGTATGCACACATATACATATACATTATCTAAATCACAGCCAAATCTCATAAGCTCATAATAGTTCTAAAGTTAATATAATATGATAATGTATTTTAAAAGAAAATCTCTAAGCTATCCCAGGAAATATCAACACAAAGCATTTTATGCTGCTCATTTATTCATGAGAAAGGCCCTCGCAGCATCTACTTTCATTGTCCCAGTTACTAAACTTTCAGTTACAGAAAAAGTAAGAGCATATCTTATTTCTTGTTCTTGGATTCCACTGCTTCAATTCTGTCCAATTTGAAAACCTCTTCTCTCCAGTTTTGAAGTAAGCAAGCTTAGCCTATCTTTTTTTCCTTTATCTGTTTCTCTGAATCTTTTTCCTTTTCTCCCCAAGTGTTTTTTTTTTTTTAGCAGCTTAGAGAAGTGAGTTTGATATAAACACACAAGGTATACTTTAGTCCTTTATTCCCCCTAACTCTTATGTTCTACCTTCTCTTGGCAGGAAGAAGAACAACCAGTGTGAAATATGTAGTTATTCAGTGTGGAATTGAGGCAAGAGCACTGGACTTGGAATCAGGAAAGATCTGAGGTCAAAATCTCAAAATCTCCGATCCTTAATAGCTCTGACTTTGGCTTCCCTTAGCTTTAATTTCCTGTTCTTGGAAATGGAAATAACAAACCTATGATTTGTATTGTGGAAAGTGTTTTATAAATTTTATTCAAATACTCAAGTAGACCTGTGAGCTAATCAATTTGAGAATTCCCTTCAAGAATGCTGATTATAACCCATCCTGTGCCACTCTCATCCATGCCCTCCCATGTAGTCATCAAAAGTGGTCTATACAACATGCTTGAAGGCTTTCTCTCTTTCTTCTGACACTTTGTAGACCTTTGCTCTCACTGAATAACCAGCCCATCTGTTTTTCTTTCTTTTCCTATCATGTAATTCTTTGGTGATATTCTTCTGCTCATTGGACTCCCTTGTTAGTTATATGTTACATCCTGATCAGCATGAATAACTATTATTCATGAAGCATTCTGCTATTTTGTATACCACTGCAATAAGTAGGTTGCTCTGTCTACCAAAAGATGGATGTAGTGTGATCTTTTAGTAGTTTCCTAAAGTGTTAGTAACTGCTTTACTCAGGAAGGGGAGATAGTATTGATGATATTTTATGCCTGCAAAAATCAGAGCAATTAAATTTGTGGTCTTGACTTAAGGATAATTTCATCTTTCCAAACATGGAGGATCCAATAAGAGAAATATTTTTGACCAAGTTTTCACTTGGTTTTGGGTGTGGAAAGTATGGGAACTTTGGGGAGAAGCAACTTGCTATTATGATAGAAGATAGATTATGATAAAAGAGTAAAGACATGCAAAGATTGGTATACATCCTAGACATTTGAAAAGCAGAATTCAAAGAAATGATAAAAAGGATATTGCTGACCCAAAATTTTAAAGGGAAGTAATTAAGGAGAAAAGGATAACTTTCACAAGTCAAATTATGAATATATAAAAAGAAACAATTTCAATAAAAATAAAATAGGGTATTATTTAAAGAGATCAATGTGGATGTGCAAGGAATTTACCAACAAATTTAGATTTTCCAAAACATGTCCAGACAATGGCAGAGGGAGCAGATATTGGATGATAAGTGAAAAAGCATGTCACAGTCCTCTAAGAATAGTGTCACGAATGCTAAAACTAGAATAATCTGAGGTTAGCAAAGAAAGCTAAAGATAAAAAAAAGAGTTCTTAAAACTACATTGGATAAAAAAGACAGATCAGAAAATAGAAAGAACTATTTGGGAGTAGATGAGATAATGTAGCAGATGAAAGAGTGAACTTGGAGATGCATCCATGAAGAATAATCTTTGAAGCAGAAGAGGACCTTGAAGTCACCAAACCCAGTTGTAATACATTCAAGGGTACTGAAAGAATGATAAGGTTAATGAACTACTGTCAGTGATTTTTGAAATAGTAGAGAGAAAGGAAGATGTGTCACAAGATTAGAAGAAGGTAAATGTTCAGATTTTCCAAAAAAGTGTGGAGTCTTTAAACTGTAGGCTAGTAAGCATAACTTCAATTCTTAGAAAAATTTCAGGACATTTTATTTAAAAGATTATTGGTAAACATCTAGAAAAGGAAGCAGGGATTGCAGAATGCCAACATCGCTACATCAAGAATTGGTTTTGCTATATCATCTTCATTTCCTTTTTTATCAGACTAGTATATACTTTTTACATAGTTTGTCTAGATTTTAGCAAAACATTTAACAAAGTCTCATGCCATTCTTGTGGGAAAAGATAAAAAGATGTGAAAAAGATAAGAAATAGTACTGTTAGATGGATTTGGAACAGGTTGAATGGTGCCACACTCAGAGAACAGTCATTAATAGATGTTTAAAAATTAATACTGTACTCTGCATTTTCGGCACAAGCCTGCTAGAAAAATTTTGTTAACATTATTTCAAATTCAAGCATTTCTAGTGTAGTGAGAAATGTCTAAACTGACATAAAGCTCTCTCCCTTCCCTCTACCTCAACTCTCAACTCAGAAATCTCTGTACCACAAGACAATTTGAGTTAACATTTATAGAAGTCTTGAACAAGAAAAAGGTCACAACATGTTAAAATAAAGCTTTGGATTAACAGTTTACACCATCAAATTAAACAGTAATAACTTAATAATTACTCAATTCCTTCCTTGATCACTATCCTCAAGGACTGAATAAGTTATAGCATCAATAACTTCAGAGGATGGTGAAAAGAAATACTTTTATAAAAAACAAAATAAAATTTTTATTGATGTCTTTTGTTTTTTTTTTTTACATCATCATAGTTTTCCCCAGTACTCTTCTCCCTCCCAGACAGCCATCCCATACAACAAATAATATTTTTAAAAGAAAAAAATAAAGAAAAACAAATGGAAAAAAATCAACACAATTGATCAGGACATTGAGAAAGTATGAAAATGTTCTAAACAAAGCATTGCAACACTGATTGGGAGAGGGGAGTCCATCAGCATGGCAACATGCAGCTCCCTAAAGGAATAGATTGTGAGCATCTTCTCATATCTCTTATTTCAAGTTGTGCTTGTTCTTTATAATTTTGCAACATTTTGATTTATTTTGATTTATTTTATGGTGGCTCAGTTTCCATTGTATAGCTACTGTGTATATTGTTTTCTTGGCTCTGTTTACTTCTCTCTTTATTAGTTTGTGTAGATCTTTCCATACTTTTCTGTATTTGTCACATTTTTCATTTCTTAAAGCACAGTAATGTTCCATTACATTCAGGTACCACAATTTAGTCTCATTTTTATTTGTTTAGCTATTTTTCAACCAATGGGCATCTACTTTGTTTCCAATTCTTTGTTATCATAAAAATTGCTACTATAATTATTTTGATATATATATGAGGACTTTCTTCTTATCAGTGACTTCCTAGAGGCATAAGGGGAAGAGAATAAATACTTATGTAGCACCTACTATTTACTAGGCATTGTACTAAGCACTTTTTACAAACATGGCATCATTTGATATATTATACTGGGTATAAGCCCAGGAACCGAATCTCTGGGTCAAACTAATGATCTCCTAATTGCCATATCCAATGGTCATTTTTTTCTATTCTCTCTGCCCCCTTTGCCAGTATTGATTACTTCTTATTGATTACATGCGTCTTCTTGGTCTCCTTCTCTCTAGGTTCCTCTAACTTTACTCTCTTCTGGCTCTCCTCTTACCTATTTGACAGCTTCTCAGTCTCCTTTGCTGGATCTTCATTCCAGTGACACATGCTAATCATGGATATCCATTCCACAGGGATCTCTCCTGGGCTCTCTTTTCTTCTCCTATACTACCTCATTTGATCTCAATGGCACAGTGGGTAGCATAATAGACTTGGAGTGAGCCAATCTGTGTTTGAATTTTTCCTTTACGCTTACTAGCTGGGTAGCCATAGGTAGGTCATCACATCATTTCTAAGTTTTAGTTTCTTCGTCTGTAAAATAGGAAAACATAATATGTATGATGCCTTCCACATAGAGTTGTTATGGAGCTGAAGAGAGATAAGGGCTACAAAATGCTTCTCAAATTTTAAAGGGACAAGTAAATGCCAATTATTGGGATTAGAGGAAATTCTTAACCAAGACTGGGTTGGACTAGAAGTACCCTCCAGTTCTGAGATTGTGTGATTCCCTGCAGTAGAGTGAAAAACTACAAGTATATTGACTGCTACCTTCACAACATCTCTTGAATGTGCCCCCTTCTTTCCTCTGATCCTACCACGACTCTAGTGCTGAGCCTTATCACCTCCTGTACAAACTACTGCATAAGCCAACTAGTGGGTTGGCCTACCTCAAGTCTCTTTCTACTCTAATCCATCATCCATTTAATCTAAAAAGTGATTTTCCTAAAGTATAGCTCCCACCATGTCACCCTCTACTCATTAACCTCCAGTGGCTCCCAGTTACCTTTAAGATCAAATATAACTCTGTTTGGCCTTCAAAGACCTCCATAATGTGTTCCTTTCCTCCCTTTTTAGTCTTATACTTTATTCCCTTCCTCTACAATTATGAACAACACTAGCCTATTAGCTGTTTGTTTAATGTGACACTGTCTTCCATCTGTGCTTTCACTTTTTACTAGCTATATCTCCATGTTTGTCTCCATCTCCTGAACTCCTTGGCTTCCTTCAAGACTCAACTTAAATCCCACTCTCTATAAGAGATTTCTTCTGATATCTCTCTTCCCCCGACTCTTCCCTCTGCAATCACCTCCAATTTACTCTGCACATACCTTGGATATTTATAATTCCTTACATGTTATCTCCCCCATTAGACTGTGAGCTTCTCAGGGGTGGACACTCCTTTTGCCTCTTTGCTTAGCACAGTCCTGGACCATAATAAGCCTGGATAAATGCTTGTAGTCTTGACATCTCTGAGGTATATAACATGGAAATGCTGTTTTCTCCTTCCCAAATGTCTCTATACATTATTTAATATCCTGCTCAGTTTTTATCACTGTGAAACCTCTTATTCATGGTGAGTCTTTATTCAATTTGTAACAGGTCCATTAATTTGAGTATTAGCATATGTTTTTATATAAATCTCAGGCTTAGATAGCTGTAGGATCCTGACTCTTTTCTACACCATGGAGAGAACCCCTGAGGGACCCTTACTTTTTATATCTGACTTTGGGTCACTACATGAAATAAACCAATAGAAAAACTGAATTGGTCTTAACACTCTACGATATACAACCAGTGCTTGCCTGGCAGCTTGGGAATTATTTTGCTTTAATGAAAAGCTGAGGATAAAGACCAAGCATCCTTTTCCATAGAGATGGTATAAAATTCAAGAAAATATTAAAGATATTGAACACAGAACCGGAAAAGTGACCCAGATTCCAGGCTACCTTCTCCAAATGCCCCAGTATTCAATTTCTCATTCTCAATTCCCTAGACATTAGCTAAGCCTGCACCTTATCCTAATTTCTCCAACACAGAGTAACTTCAAACTAAACTTCTTTAGTAATTAAGCTGTCTTCATCCAAAATAGATATTAAGTTCCTTGAGGGCAGGCATTGTTTCAATTTTTTTTGTCTTTGTGTCTTCACCATCTAGAGCAGCAGTCATTTAATAAGTGCTTGTTAAATTAAATGTCATCTCCCCTGGGTAGTGAAAATATACAGCTTTATTGTGGGAAATTTGTTCCTTTATTCAGGCTTTATCAGGGACCTAATAATAGTAAGAGTTTGTATTCTTTCTAGTGCAGATCATACTGTAAATCTGATTTTCCCTGCTCTTGTTAGTGTTCTGCTAGCTTGAAACAGTTCAATTTACCAATCATAATAGAAACAAAAACTTTGTGACTAGCAGCAGTGCTATGTCTTCTATATCCAGTGCTTCTAGCGAACAGACATTCAAGAAACACATATGATCTTCTCTCTGTCCTTCAGGATTCAGGTCATAAGGCTTCTTTTCTGTGAAGTCTTTTCTGATCCCCTCAGCTGGAAATGCTTTCCCTTAGATTTTGCCTAACATTTTGTATTTCTAATTTTTGTATTACTCTTGGGGTATTTATAAAATTATCCCCTTCTAAGTTGTAAGTTCCATGAGGGGAAGAACTCTGTTTTATTTCTGATTTTTATATCTTCATCAATACCTACAACAGTATTCTACATATAGTGAGCATTTGATAAATGAGTGGTGACGTAATGTTTGAAATGCAGTCTTACTTTGAAATTAAATCACAGTGAACTTCGAGGGGATTTCTAAGAATCTTCCCTCTCTAAAGCCAAACTAGGCTAATATAATTGGGGAAAAATAGTGGACTTGGAGTCAGAAGTCCTGGATTCAAGTGACCCTGGACTCAGTCAGAACTCCACCTTCTCATCTATAAAATGGGGATAATATTTGCACCTCCTACTCTTAAGGGTTGCAAGGCAGAAATGTTTAAGTACTTTAGAAACAAAATCCGTTATTTTAATGGTTTTCATTATGGTGGGATTTGATCTGATAAAAGAATTGTAGAAAGAGATTTTGGAGATCAGACTCAATAAAACTGATTATTAAAAATACTCAAATATATCTTACATATTCAAGATTTATTAATTTCTTCCTACAACAGAGAATTTTTCTAACCATAAAATTGTGTTTTCTTTAGTGGATTACTTTTTAGGGCCAGGTTACCACTAATGGTTGCATAGGTCAAATTTAGTCAGTGAATTAGCTCTTGATATTTTTAGATTGACTTTCACTTGAAGAATTTAAAATGCTAACAGAATTAATGTTCTCTGGTCTTTTATTGTTGAAATAGCAATTATAGATCACAAATGGCTTTAAAATAAGGTCCAATAAAATGCCAGCTTATATTATTTAGGAACTTAATGGTGGCTATGACTTTTATAAGAAATAGCCCAGTAACTCGGTGCTGGATTTTTTAAAATCAGAGTAATAAAAGTACTTTTGAGTGATTTTTTTAAACATTTTTTCTTTTGTGTTGAGTACCATGAGATTTCTTAGTTCCAATATTTTTGTTAAATTAACTTCAGTTCTATGTGCACCTGTGCATTCCTTGTTGAAATGCTAGTAATTTGGACCATGTTTGAGCGAATATAATTGAGCTCCCTTCATCTTTTAAAATAGTGCACAAGGAGGACTACTTTCATTTCTGTAGCAGTAGAATATCCCTGTCATAAAGCTGAGTTAAGCCAAGCAGTTAGATTCTTATGTCAGCTGTCACAGTATTCCATATGCAAAGCAGAGGACAGTGTCTCTGTAAGTACTCTCCCTGGAAAAAGGAGATCAAACAGTTTATCTTTTTAAAATTATTGGCTTTGTGTAATTGCTCATGCTCAAATGATGGGGAAGAACAATTCATTTCATAAGACTTATTCATTCTCTTACATGGTTTTAATTTTCTCTTTCCTCTTTAATTGCAATTTTGAAGTAGGATTCCCTCCAGAACTCAGAATTTCCTGTATTCTCCATGGCTCCTGAGTGGTCAGTTGGAGTGGGGAGTAGCCTGTGATATTCAAGGAGGATGACATCGATCAAATCACATGAAATTAAAATCAATTCAAGTTTGTTGAGAAATTGCTATTTTTTTCAGGCACAGGGCTAGGTATTGTGAAGGATAATCTTGTATATTTTTATACATGTACATCAGTATGGGCCATTTCATTTTTTTCTTTGCTTATCTAGTGACTAGCACTTAGCAGATGCCTAACAAATGCTTATTTGTTTGTTTTTTACAGGGACCTGCCTTACCTTTGAGGAAATGACAAATGAGCTATAATCATGAGATTGTGGTTTTAAAGTCAGAAGAGAGCTCAGAAGCCACTGAGTCTAGCCTCCTTTATTTTAAAAATGAGGAAACTAAAGGCTCAGGGAGATGAAGTGAGTTACCCAATGTCACACAGGAAGTAAATATCAGAAGAGAGATTTGAATCCGATTCTAGAATTGTACTTCTGATGACAGAATTCTGATTATAGAATTGTACTTTTCCCACTGTACTGATGACAGAGCAAAGATGTGAGATTAGGTTTTTTGGTTTGTTTGTTGGTTTTTACCAATATTGTACCTGAAAAAATTCAATTTTATAAAATTTTCAGCTCTAAATTTTCTCCATACCATCTGCCCCCTCCCAATATTGAGAAAGCAAGAAAAACAAACCCCTTACACATATGCATAGTCAAACAAAACAGATTCCTGAATGAGTCATGTCCCTTCCCACCGTTACCCCCCCCATCCTCAATCTGCCTTCAGAATCCATCACCTCTCAGTATTGCACCCTGGACCTTTACTCTCAGTATTGCCCCTTATTGGTGGTCCTGAGTTCTGATATTCAAGATACTTGACCAAGAGAGCTAGAGTCTGTGCTCAACTCAGAGAAAGGTAATTGTGGGACATGGAAGGAACAAATACCCTGGAGAGGAAAATAACTTGGAGAATAATGGCATTTGAAAGCTAATAATTTCTAGAGGATCCAAATTAGTGAAAAGGCTAACATCTTTCTACAAATGTTGTGTAATTAAGAATTTTTCCTGAACTTAACATAAATGACTTCTATACTTAACTTCTGAGAGTTATCTAGTACTGTATATGTACCTTCGTACCTACTCCCATTTTTTTCCTAAATGCATGAACTCTTAGATTTAGTGTTTACTGTAATGAAAGGAAGGGACTCAAAAAACACTTCATTAGGCTAATAGTCTCTAAAATAGTAATTTTCTACATTACTCGTTGTTCACTTGATAAGTATAACAATTTTTTTGGTTGCTTTAGACCAGTATTTATTTTCTTTTTTTAAAATTGAATTATTTTATATTTTCAGTGTTCAATAATCACTTCCATATATCTTAGATTTTTTTCTTCTCCTTCTCCTTCATTTTCCCCCTCCCTCCCTGCTCCCTCCTTGAGACAGCATACAATCTTATATAGATTCTACACGTACATTCCTATTAAATGCATAGAAGAATTTAAATGAAGGGGAAAAACCATAAAACAAAACATAATACAAAAGAAAATGGTCTACTTCTGTCTGCGATCCAATTCCACAGTTCTTTCTCTGGATGTGGAAGGCATTTTGTCTTAAGAGTCCATTGGAAATTTTTTAAGTTCATACACTTCAATGAAGTCTACCAGAAAAATTCCTTGCACACTGTGGTTGTTTCTGTGTACAAAGTTCTCCTGGTTCTGCTCCTTTCACTCAGTTCATATAAGTCTTTCCAGGCCTCTCTGAAGTCTTCCTGTTCATTGTTTCTCATAGCACAATAGTATTCCATTACACTCATATACCACGACTTATTCAGCCATTCCTCAATTGATGGGCATCCCTTTGATTTCCAGTTTTTCACCACCACATACAGAGCCGCTATAAATATTTTTGTATATGTGGAACTCTTTTCCATTTCTATGATCTCTTTGATAGATAGAGTCCCAGAAGCAATATTGCTGAGTCAAAAGGTATGCACATTTTGTGACCCTTTGGGCATAGTTAAGTATAACAAATTTTTTAAAATTATTATTACCTCTTTCCCTCCCCCTTCCAGAGAACTATCCCAAATAACATACAGTATTTTTTAAAGAAGAAAAAAATTAATACTACTGATCAAGACATTGAAAAAGTCTGAAAACCTGTGCAATGTGTACCACCTGTGGACCTTCCATCTCCACATAGGAATAGTAGGACTTATCGTTTTATATCTCTTCATTCAATTCATGTTTGCTCTTTATAATTTTGTTACATTTACTTTTGATTTTTGTTTGTACCATTGTTTTTTTCATTTACATTATAATTTTACATATATTGTTTTCTTTGCTCTGCTTGCTATACTCTTTGTCAGTTTATGTGGATCTTTCCATGCTTCACTGTATTCATCACATACATCATTTCTCACAGCACAGTAATAATAATTCATTACACTCAAGTAATTTGTTTAGCCATTTCTTTACCCATTCCCCCACTGATGGGCATCTATTTTGTTTCCAATTCTTTGCTGTCACAAAAAGTACCACCATAAATATTTCAGTACATATGGGAACTTTCTTCTAATCAATGGTTTCCTTGACATTTAAGTCCAATAATAGTTACTGATTCAAAGAGGTATGGATATTTTAGTCACTTTATTAACATAATTTCAAATTACTTTCCAAAATGGTTGTGCCATTTTGTAGATTAACCAACAATGTATTAATGTACTTATCATTCCACAAATACTTCAATATTGATTAATGCCATTTTTTTTTTTGGCCAGTTTTCAGGGTGTGAAGTGCAACCTGTGGTTATTTTAATTTTCATTTCTCTTTTTATTAGTGATTTGGATCTTTCTTTCATGTAGTTGTGAATACTTTATAATTCTTCTTTTAAGAACTGTTTGTTCATATTCTTTGACCACTTAACTACTAGGAGATGACTATTAATCATATATATATGTGTATATACATATATACACACATATATATATGTTAGTTAAATGTTTATATATCTTATTTACCAAACCTTTGCTGGAAAAATTTGATAGAAAGGTTTTTTTTTTTCTCATTTGACCATTTTCCTTCTTATCTTAGATATATTAATTTTGTTCATGCAGAAACATTTCAATTTCATTCAATTAAAATCGTCCATTCTATCTTTTGTAATTGCTTTAATCCTTGCTTGGTTAAAAATGCATCTGCTACCCATAGCTGTGAGAGGTATATGATCTACTTTCTTTAAATTTTTTTATAGTATGATGCTTAATATTAAAGTTTCATGTCCATTTAGAATGTATTGTGGAATATGGTGCAAGGTGCAAGCCTATTTTCTACCAGACTGCCTTCCAGTTTTCCCAGCAGTTTTTATTAAATATATTAAATATAACAGATTTTAATATAGAAAAAACTATGGTCAGCACCTTGACAGGAACTTAGAATTAATTTTTTTTCCACATAAGAGGGAAGTCTTTTGTACTCTGTGCTCTAAGTTCAATTCTACTTTTACTCCTTTTGGAGAAGTAGGGCTTACTTAAAGAGAAAGGCACTCCAATACTTTAGGACCTGTAGGGAAAGTCCTGGGAACAGAGAGCACCTAGCTGTCACCAACAGCATTCTTTCTTCCTTTTTTTTTTTAAACCACATCCCAAGTTCATTTTATCCTGTTCTTGAGCTACTAAATTGTACATTAGCACCATTCAAAACATCTCCAAGCTTTTTCATTCCATATTATATCTGTCAGTCCTTGAGAATGGTAAATGTAACAAAGTATTTCAAAATGGCATGTTTTCTGACCTTGCAGTTTGCTATAATAATCTTGTCAAGAGAATTTCTAAAAACTGAGAGTAGACTGTTCATTATTTTTTTATCAAATGATAAAAAAGGAATCTTTCAAAATCTTTCTTTCTTGCAAAACAGATTCTCTCTTTAAAAAACACCTTTTTTTTTCTTTATGAGAAGCTACAAATGGCCAGATATAGAACAAAGCTTGAAAAGGAATCACAATTGGCTTAGATGTAGCTAGGCACAAAGATTATATGACATAGCTCTGAATGCAATGTATACATTTTGCACATAAATAATAGACATTTTGTTTTCTAATTATGTATAGTAAGGAGGAAGTATGGTTCAGTGCCTGCATCAGCAATCTGAAGATACTATTGAAAGTAATTCAGATATATGGATCCAGTTGATGGGACACTAATCATTTCAGTGGTGCTGATATTGTATTGGAATTGAGAAAAATGTTACTTTGGTGGTGATGACATTTAAGGACACCAGTATTGCTTGTGTGTGTTCTTTTTTTCTTTTTGGCCAGGCAATCAGGGTTGAATGACTTGCTTTGGGTCACACAGCTAGTAAGTGTCAAGTGTCTGAGGCTGCATTTGAAGTCAGGTCCTCTTGACTCCAGAGCCAAAGCTCTATCCACTGTGATACCTAACTGCCCCGTGTGTGCCTTTTGAAAGTCCTATCATTGTAGAATTTCAATTTGCTTTTTCTTTTTAGACATTATTGTGAAATTTCTGGATATATGCATTTACTTAATGTGCCCTGGGAGGTAGTCAAAATGGAAACTTAGTCAGGGTTGGACACATTTATACATGGGAAGAGATAGAATTATGTTACAGACAATAATATTTCCAAAATTTAGATACAAGTTTTGTGAGAATTACTTGTACCTAATTCAAATGTCTAACTCATTGTCAAAAACAAAAATTTTACTTGCATGGGAAACATAGTGGTAATAATTTTCACCAAACTGACCCATGCATCCTTCATGTTTACAAACAGCAAATGCAGGTTATAAAAATCACCAACTACCTGTGCATCATTGAGCAAGTTATTTAACTTCCCTCAGCTGCTATTTCTTTAGCTGTAAGTAATTCATTCATTCATTCAATAAGCTATTAGTTGGAATAGATCTCTAAGGTCTCTTCCAGGAGCTAAAGTTCTGTGATTGTATGTTGAATAAATAATGATGTTATTATGCCATCCAATCGGTGTCTATTTGGCAAGTGAAGAAGGCACCAAAACCATGAGCTCATCTTTTGCTCAGAGCATGAGAAGCCATCATCCTTAGGCCACAGATCAAAAAGAGGCTCCCAATGTCAAGCCTGACTTTTCAGGGACATTTGCTATATTTTTTTCAGACAATACAAACAAATTGGAAATCAAGAGATGTGATAGTGTTGTAGACTCCTGAAATTTGGGCTAGAAATAATTCAAAAGCAAAGTGAACCCTGTAAGTTATCCCAAGGTCAGAGCACAAAATACCCATTTACTTTGGTTACTGGGATATTTCTGGGGGAAATAGTCTTTTAGTTTTATCCACATAATTACATTTACTCCTCACTTTGCTGTATATAAGATTAACGATATCTGTCTTGCTAGTATTTGAGGTTAATAGTGAAAACTCTGGAAGGAGAAATTTGCTTAAACAATTACTTTTATTTATTTGAAAGATTTTGTATTCCATTTCTTTTCTTCTGGATACTATTTGGTCAGTTTGAGAATAGCAAGATACTACTTTCAGATTTAATTTAAAGTATTAAAAAGTCTTCTATAACAACAATAATAGCTGGTATTTATGTAGCACTTTAAGGTTTTCAAAGTGCTTTAGCTTTGTATTATCTCACTTGGTCTTCACAATAACCTTGTGAGGAAGGTGCTATTATTAGACCCATTATCCTCACTTTATAAATGAAGAAACAGCTTGAGAGAGGTTTCTACAGTAAAGAACACTCCTGGGACCATCCTTGCAAAGGTAATCATTGTAAAAGGCTAAGAAGAATACACATTTTTATTTAGGAAATGAAAGTGAAAATTTAAAAATGGGGTCTCAAACAAGTCAGGTTTAAAAGTGGTGCTAAATATCAATCTAAATAGATGGTTGGTTTTATTTCTTCTTATCTTCTAATATTGTCCTAATCTATAGACTTTTTTTAAAATCAGACTCATGATTTCATCAGATGAGGAAGCTGCCAGTGAGGAACTTTTTCTACCAGGGTAGACTGGTACCCTCTCTGCAACTTGGAATCTTAGAGAATTGCTTGGGGTACTTAGAGGTTAAGCAGCTTGTTAAGTGGAAGAATTTGAACACAAGCCTTTGTGACTCTGAGGCCAGTTCCTTGTCTGTTCACATCACTATGATTTTAGTGAACAGTAACTTGAAAGTAAATTGGTATGTTTTACAGGGATAGCATAAAAACACAAAATGACACTCCATCCTGGTTTAGGAGGAATGTTTATTATAAAACTTTACTGAAAACATACCGTTTATGTTGGAGGATAGGATTTCCTAAGTGTTCTTTCCCTTTTAAATTTTATTATAGAGGATATGGAATCTCAAAAAAAAATTACCACATAAAGAAGGATCTTCATTGTGATAGCAAAAACTGGTGGAGGGGGGGCAGGTTATGAATCAGTGCCTATCAAATGAGGAATGGCTGCATAAATTACATTATACTGTGTGGTAAGAATGAGGAATTCTGAGAAACTTGAGAGGACTTGTATGAACTGCTACAGAGTAAAAGTAGATGCACCAAAGGAATGGTATATTTAAGGGACACAGTAATGTAAAGGGAAACCACAGAAAACAGCATTAAAATATAAGGAAAACAGAACTCTGCTCAGAGTAATGCCCTATCAAACATAATTAATGTCAATTTGTTTTGCTTAATTGTCCTGCTTTATTTAAGGGCAGCTAAGTGGTACAGTGGATTGATCACTGGGCTTGGAGTCAGGAAGACTGAAGTTCAAAGGTAGCTTCTGACGCTTAGTAGCTGTAAGATGCTGGGCAGTCACTTGGCTTCTGTTTATCTTAGTTTCCTCATCTGTAAAAAGAGCTGGAGGAGGGAAAGGCAAACCACTCCAGCATCTTTGTCAAGAAAATCCCAAATGAAATCATAGAGAGTGAGACATGATTGAAGCAACCGAACAACAACAACAACAAAATCCAGTACTTCTTTACTACAAAAAAAAGCTCTATTGGGGATGCAGATTATTGCGAAATGACAGCAATGTTTAGAAAAGCTTAAAAAACAATAAAGGTTACCGGACACTTCTAGACATCTACAAAACAGCCTATTTTGAAGAACAGTTATTAGTTAAAAGGGGTTACAGAGATGACTCATGGAGATTAATTCCGCAAATGTTATTTTTGGCAAAAAAAAAAAGGAATTTCTAAGGGAGAGGAAGATATAATGTTTCCAGGAATTGTTTGGAGTATGAGAGGTATACAAGCATGTGATATAGTGATGATTTGTAAGTAATTAGTGCAGACAATATGTAATTCTTCCCTTAACGTTTGGAAATAGTAATCAATTCTCTTGTTCATTCAAAATCTTCCAAAGTTTTAATGAATGAAACAAGTCAGGTAGATAGAAATGAAGTAGTAAGTTACTTTTGTATGTTCTTTGCAAATAAAATAGATTTTGGGGGTTCCTGGCCAGGAACCTAAAATTTCCATTCTGAGAACAAGTACCCAAGATCCAGGCTACAGAAGGTGCTGGTTCATAAGGATGTAAAGCTAATTTCTTTCTCTTGGGGTTGTGAAGTGGAAGGGGAGGATTTATTCCAACCTGAAATATGACTTTGGATTTTGTATATCACCTACATTTTTCATAGGAATCAGAGTTTCTCTTAAAAAAATTTTTTTCTCTTCAACATAGCATGATGGACAAGGCACTGGACTTGGAGTCAAGAAAAACTGGACTGAGATTCTCTCTCAAATACTTACTGGGTTACCCTACTTAAATCATTTTATTTTTCTGATCCTTAGTTTTCTCATATTTAAAATGAAGGGATTGAATCCAGTGGCCTCTAATAACCCTTCTAGCTCTAGGTTTGTAATACTTAAAACTCCAAAATGTAGTTACTAATAATTTGTTATTGTATCATGTTTGTGTAATATCCCTCCTCAGTGGCCAACTGTAGCTAAGCAGCATATTTGGATTTTACTTGCATTGGCATCATTTTTATAGTGTGGAGATTTCTTGATGGAAGGTTTTCAGGAAGCAATTCAAATATGAAAATAATACATGGATATATCTCATAATTTCATAGTCTTTTTTAAAAGGGCATTAGTTTTTTGTATTATTATTATATGCCTGTACTTTCCCCTGTAGAAGTATTCCCAGTTTTTCTGGGTAAGTTATTCTTGGCTGTAACCCTATATATTTTGCCTTTTGGAATATTACATTCCATGATTTCTGCTTCTTTATAGTAGTGTCTGCCAAATCTTGTGTGATCCTTACTGTGGTTCTTTCATACATGAATTCTTTATTTCTGGCTGCTTGTAGTATTTGTCCTTGGACCTGAAAACTCTGGACAGGAGCTGTAATATTTATGGGAATTGTTATTTTGGGATTTCCTTTAGGGAACCTCAGAATAGAATTCTTTCTATTTTCATTTTGCTCTCTGGTTCTAATAAGATCTACACAGTTTCTTTTCTGATTTTTAAAAAATATATCCGGGCTCTCTTTCTCTCTCTCTTTCTCTCTCTATCTCAATTTTCAGGCAGTCCCATGATTCTTTAATTATGTTTCCTTGGTCTATTCTCCTGCTCAATTGTTTTTGATGTGAGCTATCTTTTTCTTCCATTTTTCAGTCTACTGAATTTATTTTCATATTTCTTGATGTTTCTAAGTTTCTTGTTATCACTTAACTTCAACTTGGTCAATTCTAATTTTCATGGAGTCTATTGCTTGGGTAGGGTATTGTATCTTTTGTACTAAACTATTTATTTTCCCTCTAAGTCTTTGGAAAGAACTCTCTTTTTTCTTCCCAGCTTTCTCCTCTAATGCTCTCATTTCATTTATAATATCATTTCAAACTCCTTAAAGACATTCTTGCTTTATTTCTTCAAGGAATTCTAGAAGAATCTTGTATCTAAGATATGTTTTAATGTGAGACTTTGCATTAGATACTTTGAAGTCATTCTTTTTGGATTATATCTTTGGGGGCCCTGTCACTATAACTGTAGATTATGGTAGAAGTCATTTTTTTGTCATTGTTTAATCATTATTCTAGCCTTATATTCTGAAATGAGACTTTGGGTGAGGGCCAAGATCTGAGTATTTCTGGAGGGAATGTCTGGGGCTTGATCTATCCTGTTTTGTATTCTCTTACATTCTGCTGATAATCTCTGGGTATTAAGTGCTATATTTTTCAAAGATCTTAGGGGGTCATCAAGGGTCTCAGGGGTATAGCTTAAGCTAGAGATGTGCAAGCTTTTAGTGTCCTTCAAAGGTCTATCTGGAGAAAAGTCTGTTCACTTCTCTTTTAACCTGAGTTTTATAAGTTCTGGACCCCAGTTTGGGTAAGAGTAACACAAACATAGGCTTGCCATGGATGGAGCTCCAGTAGACTGCTGCCTAGCTCCTGCTACATTCAATTATCTGGAAGGCTTCAGTTTTAGAGCAAAAGACCTTAATGCTCTTCTTTGGACTGAATTTTCTTTAGCTTCAGGATTTGGATTGGATTTAAGATGCTGCTCTAGAGATGGAGCCACCCCAATGCTGCTTACTCAGGTTTTTGCTCCTTGCTCAGTACTCAATTTCAGGAACTTTTTGCCTTGGTCTGCTTCCCCTAGGGGCAGGTGCCTTTCTCAATCCACACTTGGTCTGTTATCCAGTTGAGGCTTCAGAGCAACAGAACTGACAGCTTCTGTTCCTATTCCTTATACGCAATCAGGTCTGTCTGCTGACTCTAGGACCTCTTCTTGCTGTAACAACTATATGCCTCACTTCAGGCACTCTACAGGAAGGTTCTGTACTCAGCCATGCCCTTAGCTAGGCTCGAATTCCTAGAGTTCACATACTTCTATCTCCTTACACCAGTTTGTACTGAAAAAGTGAATTGCTGTTATTCTTCCTTAGATTTATTGATAAGGATTTTGTCTGATGCTATTTCTAGGTGTTTGTTTGAAAAGTTGTGGATGAGAGTTAAGATTGTACTAACCATATTAACTGATATCTTGTGCCTTATAGTTTCTCCAAAAGTTTTCAGCCATTTAAAAAAAACCTTTGTTCATGTACCTTCTTCATCTGACTCCGGTTGTTCTTCAGAATGTTTGTCTTTCATCACTTCTTTTACTCAAGGACCCACAAATATCACTTCTTTGGTTTTAGCATCACTGATTCATGTAAATTTATATTTTGTAGATAACGAAAAATTATAACATTGCAATTCATCCCTTTCACAAAAACTCTTTAGCAAACTACATTTAATGCACAATTGTAGGAAGAAAACTTATTTTTCATAACCAATCAGGGGTTTGCTTACCACATTTTCCTTTTTTGGAGTCAGTTTCTTGCCTTTGAGGTCAGAGTTTTAATGTATTGTTTTTTCTCTCTGCTTTCACAAAAAAAGTAGTC
Organism: Notamacropus eugenii; assembly: GCF_028372415.1. Classification (NCBI taxonomy): domain Eukaryota; kingdom Metazoa; phylum Chordata; class Mammalia; order Diprotodontia; family Macropodidae; genus Notamacropus; species Notamacropus eugenii. Next base: position 270,532,786 of record NC_092873.1, read on the forward strand.
GTGTGTTTGGAATACTCAAATTGTAAGCCTGGTAAAACGAGTAATCACTTTCACAACCCCACATATGTACCAAGAACATTTTTTTTGTATTTAATGCTTATCAATGGTTAATACCTATCAAGGCAAATTTTCATATTTTTGAACATATTTTGGTGCCCCATAATCTACCTGATTTCCCAACTTCTCTATTTCTGGCAGACAGCATCATCCTTCCCTGGACTTGATTGTTCACTTTTCTTAATATTTTCCACATCTGACCATTTGCTAAGTCCTGTCTATTCTACCTCCATAACATCTCTTGCATCTATTCTCTTTCTCCCTATTCATACAGCTAACATCCTAGTTCAGGCCCTCATCAACTCACACTTTGTAATTAGAATAATCTTTTCATTGATCTTCCTCCTTTCAGTCTCTCCCTTCTCCAATTCATTCTCTAAATAAATGCCAAATTTATATGCTTAAACTCAGGTCTGACACTCATCTGTTTGAATAACTTCATTGGCTCCCTACTGCCTCAAGGATCTGTGGGTTATTTAAGGGTCTCTCTAGTCTGGTTCCAACCTGTATTTCCAACCTGATTTCACATTACTGCCTCTTCTGCACTACACACTCCACATAGATTAGACTAATTGCTATTCCATGTACACAGTACTCCATCTCCCAGCTGTGTCTCCTCCCCTTCCCAGAAGGTTCTTGCTTCTCATGTTGACCTTCCAGAATAATCCATAACTGCCCTCAAAGCACAGTGATAGTCCCACCTCCTTCAGGAGACCTCTTTTGATTCCCCCCAGTTGTTAGTGCTCTCCTTCCCCTCAAAATGTATTTATATTTATTGTGCATATGTGTTGTATATATACATAATTGTACATATTGTTTCTTGCCTCTTACCTTCCACTGAGCAGACTGAAATCTAAAAAGCAGTTTTGTGTTTGTCTCTGTATCCCCGATGCTAAGCCTCATGTCTCCTAAGTGCTTAATATGTACTTGTTGAATTGAATAAAATTGAATTGTTTCCAGACTTTTTTGTTCAAAAGCTAAAAGTTCAGCTTGCTTTTTGCATGTTAAAGCCATGAACAAGTTCATTTGCTTGAATTATGCCCTCTAAGGAGGGAAATGGTATGTTTTGCAGATGAATATCACCTTATTTTTCTCCTTCCATATCATTCTTAGCCTTATCACTGCATTCTGAACCATTAGGATCATTTTTGCCCAAATTCAGGACTTCTGTTGGTTTTAGTACAGCTGGTATTCTCTTCCTTTTTTGTAGACAACAATTTCAACAGTCACAAACATTTAAATTTACAAAGAGGGACAATAAAGGAGACTATATAAGAACTTGTGACCTGTAACTTTTTTAAAAAAAATAATATATATTTATAAATTTTAGCAAGGTTGTCATAAAGTTAACTATATCTGTCTTTTGAATTTTAAAATATTTCTTCTTTAAAAAAAGGTTTTTAATTTTTAAAAAGTTTTATTAATTTATTTTCATATCTCTCACTACTCACTAGCCTATTCCTCTCCACAAGACTTTTCTTTGTCAAGCAAAGTAAATCATCACATGGTCCATGTCTAAGAATGCATATCTCATTCTGTATTTTTAGTCCTTTCCCTCTCAGCCAAAAAGTGGGAGGTATGTTCCATTATCAGTCTTTTCAAGTCCGAGTTATTCATTCCTTTGATCAGAATTTGCAGTTACTTTATTATATAAAGCACGTTTTAGAGCTGATGTAGATTTAGATACGATACAGGATGTTTAGACTTGGAAGTAATCTCTGATATTAAGCAAAAGTAGCAAGCTGTTGAATGATCTTTTTTGTTCTCTCCAAATCATAAGAAGCATAAACAGCTTGTGACAAGACTCCTACTAATCTAACATGTGATATAGCACAAGTGAAGGGCCTAAGAGCCCTGTACAGTTTCATTTCAGAGATTTAAGGATTAACATATTGTATTCATAACAAAAGGTATTCAGAAGATTGATACACGTGTAGGATTTAGAGCTGTTTACGTTAGAGGTCATAAGGACTAATCCCTTATCGAGAATTTTAGTAATGTACACCAAAACCAACAACATACTAAAACTTGAAAAATGGAATTAGAAACAATAGTCATATTTACCAAATGACTCCCAGAATACAACTGACAGAATGGTCAGTTACATATCGAGAGTTTTACTTTAATAACTAAACTCTTGGCCTGGAGATTCCTAAGCAGCGACTTCACATAGCATACAGAAAAAGTTCTCTATCTCACCTGCCTCTCAATCAAATCAGACTTTATTACGCCTTTGTAGCACAGCCTTTGACACTGATGATCACTCCTCCTTGATATTGTCTTTTCTCTAAGATTTTGTGACTACTCTTCCTGGTTCTCTTTCTACCCTCCTGCTCTCTCCTTCTCTGTCTCCATTGCTGGATCTTCATATATATTATGCTTTGGGTCATGCCAAACTCTGTCCTGGGTCCTCTTCTCTTCTCTGTTTATACTGTTTTACTTGATGAAATTTCACTCATCAGTTCCCATGGTTTAAATTATCATTATGCTAATGACTCTTGGATGTATCTGTGCAGTCCTAACCTTTTCCCTGACTTCCAGTCTCATATCTTCAAATGTTTGTTGGACATCTTTAACTTAATATGTATATAATTCAAGCTTCTCTAGGTATGCCCAGTTCTAACATGGAGATGGAGGCCTCTGAGGGACCTTTTGAGTATACATGGAGTCTGCATTTCCTACCACATGGGTGGGAGAAGTCTCCTTTGATTGGCTGCCTGTAACTTTAAAACTGGTGAGACTGAGTTGGTACTCCTCTTCGACTTTGCTCTTTTCTGCCATCTTTTGTCTAGGTGTTTGGAAGTCATTAATTCAATAGGTGAGAGGGAAAGGAAGTGCTTCCTCTATTCCTTTCTTTTACCCCTGCCTCTGAGAAATGGTCCTGGGCGGGTGTTTGTTTTTGCTCTGTGTTTATCCTCAGTTTCAGGTATTGGCGGTGATCCTCAAAGGAACCTTGGCAAACTTGAAGCCAGGATTATAGATGTGATGGTAGAGCCAGTCGGCCTAGCATGGAAATCCTGAGAAATTAGGGTTCCTGGAACTTGAGCCTGAGAGGGGTTTTTGAATTAGAAGTAGGACTATGCTGTATTGGAACTAAGCTAAGCTATTAACCCAATTCTCTTCCCTTCCCCAAGGACTTAGGTGGTTCAAGAGGGAAGGAGGATTATGCCTTCTAAGTATCAGGGGAGTAAGTTTGTTTATTTGTGATTATGCCTTCTGAAATAAATATTTCTGTGTAAAAGTTAATCTGACTGTTCATAGCCAATGGAACTCAGGTTCTTTACACTTAATGGGGAGGAACACTATTATTGGGGGCTAAAGCTGGTGACAGAGGGCCTAGATATCCTCCAGTCCCCTTAGGGATACCAGAAAACCTGAGGAAGAGAGAGATGTAACACACCTGATCTTCGGGTGGTGGGACCAGGGTGGTCAGTATTACACATGAGGTACAGTATTATATGTACAAAAGCTCATATCTCTTCCCCCGACCCCAACCCCTCCCTCTTCCTAACTTCTCTGTTACTGTGCAGGGTATTGCCATCTTTGCCTCCTGGCTTCCCTGACTTCCTTCTAGTCTCAGCTAAAGTTTCACCTTCTGGAAGAAGCCTTTCCTTATTTACTTTAACACTCATTCCTTTTCTCTGTCAATTATCTCTAATTTATCCTGTCTTATCTTGTTTGCATATTGTTGTTTGCATGATGTCTTCCCCATCAGAACATGGGCTCCTTAAGAGCAAGGGTTGTCTTTTTTCCCTTCTTTGTATCCCCAATGCTTGGCACATAATAGGCACTTAATAAATGCTTGCCGACTAGCTACTTTATATAAAAGTTCATGTGTCACATAATAACGGTACATCATAGAGATATTCTGTTTTCATTGTTGAATTCTGCATAAAAAATCATGTTAAACACCAAGAAGTTTCCAGGTGAAAAAATTTGCAAAGAACAATGCTACCCTTTCCTCTAGCTACAAGACCATCCCATCTCTCTTTCTAGCCATAAATCTCTGATATCTTTTGTATTATTTCTTGCATACCATTCATGAATGGTAACATGATAACAATAACTGACATTTGTATAGATTATTGCATTGGGGGCTCACAACACTTATGTGAAGGAGATACTACAAGTGTTATACCCAATTTAGAGATAAAGAAACTGAGGTTTAGAGAGGTGATTTGCTCATAATCGAATACAATATTTAAGGCAGTGTTTGCCCTGGTCCATTACTCTCTTCTACTATACCACACTGCCTTTCAATCTGTGCTGCTGCCGTGGCCCACTATACATGCTTCCATTGTCTTTTGGGTAAAGAGCAGTTTTGGTCATTCAGAGATAGTAGTGTTCCATGATTCACAACCAGATAGTATCACTGGAAGAATATTGGTGTTTAAAAGATGAGTCTCTAGGGAAAAGCTTAAGGTCTTTCATAGAAATGTATTATTTCCCAATAGCAATTTAGCCCATCACCCTACTTTTCTTCAATTTTGGGTTTATTTCACTGTTTGTCTGATCTGTCCAGATATATACACTGATAGACTAACTTTATAAGGCTGCATCCAACTGTATTCTTCATTGATTATATACCCTCCCTACCATGTGGATTTTGAGGCTAAACTCTAATGTGTTTGCAGATACAATTGGCCCAGTGTAATTTACAAACAGAAACATCCCTTATGAGGGAGGCAGTGTGGTATAGTGAGAAGAACATTGCCTCTGGAGGCCAGAATCCTGGGTTGAAATACTATCACTTATGGCAAGATGAGTCAACAACCTTTCTGGCATATGTCTCCTCACCTATAAAAATGAAGAAATTAGACTAGATGGCCTTTGAGATTCTTTCTAGCTCTATAAAGAATCTCTCGAACATTTGGATCTTTCACCAAAACTTTTAAGACATCCGCATCTTTGGCTCAGTTTATGCTTTGCTTTATATTAAGAATGAGGAAGTCACTAGGCGGTGCCAAGATGGTGGAATACAGACAGTAACCCAGTTGAACTCACTTAATGTTCCCCTCCAAACAACTTTGAAACAGCTCCTCAAATCAAATTCTGGAGTAGTAAAGACAACAAGAGGTCTTGGTGAGACATTTTTCTAGCCTAACACAACTTAGGAGGTCAGCAGGAGAGATCTATGACACCAGAGTGGGGGCCAGTCCAGAGCACAGCAGCAGCACCAGTGGCAGGTCTTGGAGACAGGCATAATAGTGGCAGTGACAGCAACAGCAGCAGTAGCAGCAACCTTGGGGACTCTCAGCCCAGAGACAGTAAAGAAGGAGGTCATAAAATTAGTCAGAAACAGATCACAAGAGACCCTTTGCTGGCCCTGGGTACAGGGCCTGGAATTGACTGGTAATTCTAATGCCCATAAGCAGTTTTGGGTCACAGTTCTCATTGGTCACAAGGGAGCATGGACCCTGGTCACAGTTCCAAGGCCAAGAGGAGTATTAGCACTTATAGATGTAAGGGAGAAGGAGCTCTTCCTGGGTAGAGATCACAGAGCAGACCAGGAGAGCAGTGACCACAACAATTTCTGGATTACATCAGCTTGGAAGCAAAAAACTTGCAGATCCCCAGAACAAGCTCTGAAAACAACACAAGAAAGCTAAAGTGTGGGACAGTATCTCCTCACCCCTACATGAGCAGAGTCCAACTTTAACATAGAGTTTGAAGTGAAGAAATAGGCTGGAAAATGAGAGAACAACAATAAAAAAAACCTGACCATAAAAAACTCCTATGGTGGCAGAAAAGACCAAAACAAACTCAAAAGAAGATAATGCTGTTTAAAAACAGGTACAAGCAAAGCCTCAAAGAAAAATGCCAATTGACCCATGTCCAACAAGAATTCCTAGAAGAGTTAAAGAAAGAAATAAGAGTGGTAGAGGAAAACCTGGGAAAAATAATCAGAGTAACACAAGAATATTGTGAATAAAAGAATTAACAGCCTGGTAAAAGAGGCACAAAAATACTAAAGAAAATGACACTTTAAAAAAGTAGAATAGGCCAAATGGAAAAGGAGGTATTACAATTTGCTCAAGGAAAAGCTCCTTAAAAAGCAGAATTGGTTAAATGGAAAAAGGGATACAAAAGTTCACTGAAGAAAATAATTCCTTAAAAATTAGAAATGGGGAAGCAGAAACCAATTACTCCATAAGACACCAAGAAATAATAAAACAAAGTCAAAAAGAATAAAGAAAAATGGAAGAAAATGTGAAATATCTCATCAGAAAAGCAACTCACCTGAAAAATAGATCCAGGAGAGATAACTTAAGAATTATTGAACTAACTGAATAGTCATGATTAAAAAAAGTGCTTATATATCATGTGTCAAGAAATTATATAGGAAAAGTACCCTGATGTCTTAGATTCAGAGGGCAAAACAGAAACTAAAAGAATCTATTAATCACCTGCTGAAAGAGATCCCCAAATGAAAACTCTCAGGAATATTATAGCCAAATTCCAGAGTTCCCAGGTCAAAGTAAAAATGTTGCAAGCATTCAGAATGAAACAATTCAAATATCACAGAGTCACAGACCAGATCATACAGGTGTTAGCAGTTGCCATGTTAAAAGAGCAGACAACTTGGAATATGATATTCCAGAAGGTAAAGGAGCTAGGATTACAAACAAGAATAATCCATCCAGCAAAACTGAGTGTAATCCTCCAGGGGAAAAAATGAATATTTAATGAAATAGAGGACTTTCAACCATTCCTGATGAAAAGACTAGAGTTGAATAGAGAAGTTGACAGTCAAACACAGGACTCAAGAGAAGCATAAAAAAAGTAAACATGAAAGAATAATTATAAAGAATTCAATAAAGCTAAACAATTTACATTCCTGTATGGGAAGATGATACATGTAATCTCCTAAGAGCTTTATCATTATTAGGATAGTTAGAAGGCATCTACCCAGACAGAGGGCATGAATGTGAACTGATTATATTGAAATGATTTTTTTAAAGGGGGGGTGAGAAAGAGAGATGCACTGATAGAAGGGGAAAGGGAGAGGTAGAATGGGGAAATTTTTCTTACATAAAAGAGGTATTACAAAGAAGTTTTATGGAGGTGAAAATGGTGGGGTGGCAAGCAATTCTTGAACCTTGCTCTTATTGAAATTGGTTCAGAGAGGGAAGAATATACACACAGACTCAGGTATAGAAATCTATCTTACCCAGTAGAGAAATAGGAGGAGAAGGGGATAAGTAATGTGGATGTATGTGTGACAAAAGGGAGGCAGTAGACAGAAGCAAAATAGACTTTTGAGGAGGGATAGGAGAGAGAGAGAGAGAAAGAGAGAGAGAGAGAGAGAGAGAGAGAGACAGAGACAGAGACAGAGAGACAGAAACAGAGAGACAGAGACAGAGGGACAGAGAGAGAGAGAGGAGAAAGAAGGATAAATAGAAGAAAATATGATACAGGGGCTGGAGCACAACCTATTATGCTTCTGCTGAAGTAAAAAAGGCAGGATTAGTAATCACATTCTCAGACAAAGCAAAACAAAAAAGGCCTAATTAAAAGAAATAAGCAGAGAAACTACATTTTGCTAAAAAGTACTATAGACAATCAAGCAATGTCAAAAATTTTTACAGCTAGTTTCTCTGATAAGGCCATATTTCTCAAGTATATAGGGAACTGAGTCAATTTTATAAAAATATGAGCCGTTCCCCAACTGATAGATTGTGAAAAGATAAGAACAGACAATGTTCAGAAGAAGAAATCAAAGTTATCTCTAATCATATGAAAAAAACAACAAACCTCTAAATCACTGTTTGAATAATGCAAATTAAAACAACTCTGAGGTACCACTTCATATCTATTAGAAATAACTGATGCTGGAGCAGATAAGGGAAAATAGGTACATTAAAAAACTGTTGGAGTTGTGAACTGGTCCAACCATTCTGGAGAACAATTTGGAACTATGCCCAAAGGATTATCAAACTGCATGACATTTGATTCAGCAGTATGACTACCAGGTCTGTACCCCAAAGAGAGCAAAGATAAAAATGACCTCTGTATTAAAAAGTATTTAAAGCCACTCTTTTTATGGGGGCAAAGAATTGGAAACTGAGGGGATGCTTATCAAGTGGGACATGATTGAACAAGGTGTGGCATATGATTGTGACATATACATGCATACATATACATATATATTTACATATATAGTGATTTATAGCACTATTGCACTATAAGGAATGGTGAGAAGGGTAGTTTGAGGAAAAAAATACATGACAATCTATATAAATTGATAAAAAAGTGTAGTGAGAAGAACCAGGAGATCATTTTGCACAGTGAAGTAATGATGATCAACTGAGAAAGCCTTGGCTACTTTGATCAAGGATCCAAGACAGTTCCAATCATCTCATTCCATTATTTCATCATTCATCATTTTGTAATGAAAAAATGCTCTCCATCTCCAAGAAGAACTGATGAACTCTGGGTACAGGTATAATTTTCTCACCTTTTTTGCTGTTTTTTGGTGATATAGCTAATATGGAAATACATTTTGCATGATTTCACATGTATAATTGATATCGTTTCTCATTGAGTGAGGGAAGCATGGGAGGAAGGGAGAGAATTTGGTACTAGACATTTGAAAGGTATGGTAAAAACAAAATATTTTTTTAAAAGAATAAGGTCTTTGAACAAAGATCTTCAATGTGTTTTTCAAGAAATCTTACATGATCGTAATACATTAATGAGAGACAGCTTGTTGGCTTTTAATTCTGTAACTTTGTAGAACATGATTTACAATTCATGCTTATTTGTCTCATATCTGAACAATGAACAGGTATTTACTAAGTTCTTAGTTTGTGATAGTCATTGTGTTGAGTGTTGGAGATACAAGATAAGACCTTGCCCTCCAGGAAGTAACGTTCGTCTTTGGGGGAAGGTGGGGTTAACAAATAAAGTAACAAGAATAAATATGGGTTTTTCTACAAAGAAAAGCTCCAAGAACTCTAGGACAATCTGAATGGAAAGAAAACTTCTTGCAGCTGGGAGACAGATTAGTGAAGGGTTCAAGAAAGTGGTAAGTAAGTTTACTTAGACAAATATTTGATTGTCTACTGTGTATTTATATGTGTCCACATGTAAATCAGCAATGTGAAACCAGAATCTACTTGTCAAGGATTTGAAGTATTTGAACTGACTGTGCTAAAGAAGGGTAAACACTTGGGAATTATATGTGATCACCTCACTGGGGCCAGGGGAGAGTAAGAAATGCCTCCTTATAAATCTTTTGCATGGGAATGAGAATCTAGGGAAGTACTGGTCATAAACATATAAAATTATTACATGTTATATAAAAGTATTCTTTAACATATGTTTCTAAATATATATGTATGAAAAGATATGTATAGACATGCACATGTATCTACAATCTATAATAAACAAGTGCGTATGGCAATCTATACACACGTGTACACACACAACACGCTATACAACGAATTGTAGACATGTGCATGGTGTACATAATTTATCTATACAGAAATGTATGTGTATACACAATACACAATGAGTATATGTAAATATAGGTGTAATTAGATGTATGTGTATATATGTGTGTAAATCTATGTGTATATATGTATATGTGTGGGCAGTCAGGTGGCAGTGGATAAAGTTCTGGATCTGAAGTCAGGAAGACTCATCTTCCTGAGTTCAAATCTGGTCTCAGACACTTCCTAGCTGTATGACCTTGGGTTTAACCCTATTTGCCTCAGTTTTCTCATCTGTAAAAATGAACTGGAGAAGGAAGTGGCAAACTACTTTAGTATCTTTGCCAAGAAAACTCTAATTGGGGTCAGAAGAGTCAGCAGGACCAAAACCACCGAACAACAGCCACATAGATGTGCATATGTGTAAATACATGGGCGAGTATAAAAATGCACGGATAAAGAATATGTATACAGGCACACATGTACAGATGTGTATATATGATGTATAGGTTAATAGATAATATATGTGTATATAGTTTGTATATATGTACATATGTGTCCTGTGTGAATGTGAGGATGCACACACACTCACCTCCTGGCACGCTATGCTAACGCACTTTGGGGCATCCCACCTCCCAAACTCAGTCTGGGAGCATCCTCGCCCATGAGCCCTCCAAACCAGTTTTCGAGCCTCCACGTGTCCGGGTTCGGGGCGGTCCCGGGCTCGCCACGTGGCCCAGAGCGTGCCTCCCCTACCCTTGCCCGGTCTGGGCAGGGCCCAGCAGCGGGGGTGCCGCCCCGCCCCGCACCTTCCCGGCCGCCTGCAGGTCGGTCGCACACGAGGGGGCCCCAGTGCGCCCGGCCCCCAGGGGGAGGGGAACTGTCCGGGGGCTGGCGACCGCCCAGGGCCTCGGGAGCGGCGGGGGCGGGGGCGGGGCGGCCCCTTTAAGGAGTCGCTCTGCGGTAACCCGAACCCGCAGTCGTGGCGCAGCGGCCACAGCGCTCTGGGCTCCTCCCGGTGGCAGTGGCGGCGGCGGCGGCTGCTCGGAGCTCAGGGGAGGCGCGGGCCCGGGAGCAGACAGCCCTGCGGAGCGCTGGGATCCTGGTTCAGGTGACGCGGGCGCGACTCGGCCGAAGGGCAGTGGGGCAAGGGTGGTCCCCGCCGGTGCTGGCCCTGCTGGGCAGGGCTGGGGCGCGCCCCGCTGCAGGTGGGCTGCGTGCGCTGCGCGCTCAGCCCTCGGCCGCGGGGCCCTTCCACGCACGCCGAGGTGCTCCCGGAGCAATGGGGCTGCAGCTTCCTCGGCCACGGGACCCCCGAGCTCCGCGCGATAATGGGCACGGTCGGAGCGGGCGAGGTTGGCCAGGAGAAAGTCCAGGGTCGGGCGGCTTCCCTCAGGTGGCCTGTGCTGGTCCGCGGGAAGGTGGGGGGGCTGCTGAAGGCGAGAGTGAGTCGAGCCCTAGTGCGCTCCCTGTAGTTAGTCGGGCCGGCCCCTCATTTACCATGTGCCTTTGTTTACCCAGCTTTGAGGGGGGGGGGGGGTAAAGGAGGGGGAAAAGGAAGTCTGCCTCTTATCTTCAAAGGCGAACTTTTAGTTTAGGATGATGTGGTAATAAATAAAGCACCCTTTGTAACAAAAATACACGTTATGATGAATGCTCTTGCTTCCTTAATCGAAGTCTTGGTTTGCTATTATGTATTGTGGGTAGGTATAGGATGATAAGTATCTTTACCAGGCATTTTATGAGAACATCCTCACATTTTGGACTTGTTATCACAGGTTATGACCATTCTAAATTTTAGCTTTTTTAAAAAATATGGTGGAGTGAGTCCAGGTGATGAAATTAAAGAATTAACATTAATGTTGTAAATGAATATGTAAAGTGGAGACGATCTGCCAATTTTTAGGAATGTTTTATTCCGTCATAGATTGAGTTGGATGGAATTAGCCATTGAATTGTTTAATATTTAATTGCTGCGTTATGTGAGAATACCCTGAATCAAGCATTCATATCTATTTCAGTTTTGCAGTTGTTTGTTGTTAACAGTGGATGTAGCAGAGAATATAGATTGGTCCCAAATTATGCATATAAAAACTTATTGCTACTGTCCCAGTTGGGGGAGGGCAATAACTCTTCTTTACACAAAACTTCTTTACACAAAACAAGTCTTATGAATACTTTAAAAAGTCGCTCTCATTTGCTATATGCCCTTGCTCTTTTCCAATCCTCTCTTGTTACCAAGAAGTACAGATAAACAGTTCACTCCCACATTTATTAAGCATGCCTGCTAGGTGCTAGGCAGTGTGGCTGTATTATTCTGGGAATACTTCAACTCTCCTCTCCAGCTTTTACTGACAGGCCATGATTTCATTCCCATAATTCTCTTTCCCATGCCTGTTTAAGAGTTTATGGAATCTGAAACACCCCCAGCCTAGGTCTGTGCTTCTTTGTGGAAATCAGGGGTGGGGTCTGCACAGGGTGGGTGCATTGTAGGTGGCAAGGGGGAAGAGAAAGAAGTAGCTTCAATACAGTTCACTCTTATGTAGCTTTGCCCTTATCTAAACCAGTGAAATAGGGGGATTTTCTGTTCTTTGGAAGAGGGGAAAGAGTCAGAAAATGCCATTCTGTTATCTACAGCTGAAACATTAAATGCGTTTTCCCATAGTAACATTGTTGCCTATGGTGCTTCAATTCTGCGTTACTATAATACAATATCTTTTTTACATTCTAAGTTAAGTAGACTTCTTTGGGTTGACCTGAGAATTTAACCACTATTTATTTGTATATAAAAATGAACTCGGCTATTTCAAACAACTGATTTAGAGCTTGAGCAACTGTTATTAAAGTTGATAGGGATCGGGACTGGACCTCTGATTTCACCTATGTTGGAAACTCACAGATGAAGAAACTCCCTCTACTGAGGTTGACAACTCATCCAGCTGAAAATTTCCTAGAACATTGACAGTTTAAGTGACTTGCCCAGGGTCACATACCTAGTAGGTGTGGAAAGGGGGAGACTTTCTTGGCTCTGAGGCCAGCTCTCACCTCTTGCGCTGTCTCTGAAAACATTATTTGATAAAGTAGACTTAGGATTTATTTACCACCTATTAATCTCCTGGTCTTTGAGCTCACTGTGGTAGCTGTTTGAGGTTGTAGCAAGGTACTTTCCCTCGGATCAGAATATCCTTTTTAAATCTTATCACTTTTATCAGCTCCGATGTTTATATTGCCCTAATGTTGAGCTGGCTTTTTACAAAACCACACAAAAGGCCCTTTACCTTCAGTCCTGACTAACTGAAAGTTGAATAGAAATGGGGCTGCCCTAGGACCTAAAACTATCTTGTAAACTTTAGAAGAAGAATAGGGTGTTCACTTGTATTTTTCTGCATTGGGGTAACTCAGTTATTATTATTTTCTTGTTCCATAGTAACGAGTCTGTATGAAAGATACTCCATATGATTTTGTTTTTAAACTTTTATGGAAAGGCAGCTTGAGCCTGTGTTCAGGAAGGTGAATTTAATGATGTAATCTCAACAAAATTGGTAACAAAAGTTACTCTGATGTATTTCCTTTGTTGTGTCTGTGTTGTGTTGTAATTAAGTTTAAATTGCAAGCAATTCATCTAAATTGTTGTAATTAGTAATCCTTTTACCACTTGTTTCCTCATCTTTAAAATGTAGGAGCTGGGAAGGTCCATTCTAATTGTAGATCCTTGGATTTCTTGGAGTCACCTGATGGAAGGTGGGAATTGGGTGGAGTAATTGGTTTGATCTTCTGAAGATCCCTATATCCTCTTCTTTTCCCAGGAATATCTTTTCATGAGGCACTACACCTAACTATCTCTCCTTTAAGAGTAGCTATGGAGCAAGGTGGTAGAAAGAGAAAAGAAATATTATCCCTAAGTATTTTCTTTTCAGCAAAGGAAAGAGTAAGGGGAGGGAAAATAAGGGAAAGGGAGTTCCCCATTGTAGTTCTCTGATGCATAACATACAATCTGTATAGTAACTTCTTAACTGTAATACAAAATAAACCAAAAACCTTAACCTAACACTGCTTGAAATCTCACCAGTTAAGAGATTGATTTAGATCAATAATAACATTCCTGGGAGGCCTAAGCAATGTCATACTGAAGCAATGGTGGTTTTGAAGTTTGGAGGTGAGAATGCAGAAGGGAACTATTTTGTTGTAGGGAGTGAGGAAAAAAGAGTTGGTTCTGATATTGTAGTAGGATATTTTTGCTCCACAGTGAGCCATTATAAGAGCTCAGGTGCTAGAGAAAAGAGGGAACCAGGAGCCAATTACAGCTGTCATCTAAATATGCTGAGGATCTTGTCTTTTTCTTTCTCTATTCTCTATGATCATCCTATGAAGGGAAAAGGGGAGATTCAGTTTTCTCAGACCAAGGACAACTTATTTTTTCCTCCTTTTTTTTCCTTATTTCCCTCATCAAATGGGTGATAACTCCTAACCTTACTTGATTGAGAACCCCGCTGTCTCCTCATTAACTTCTGTGCTGCTTTGAGCTGGTTTTGTATTAAACTGTCCTGGGTGGTGAAACCTGGCAAGAAAGATAAACCAAGTATTGTCAATCAATCAACAAGTAAATATCTACTATGTGCCTAGTGCTTTGCTAGTCACTGGGGATACAACAAAATGAAAAAAATCTCTTCCCTCAAGGAACTTTCAGTCTAGTCTGGAAAGAGGGTACATATCTAGATATGTATATACAAAACAGATACAAAGTCTTTTTGAGAGGGAGATACTGGCCCATGCAGGATCAGGAAAGCCCTCATGTGATAGATAGGTGGTACTTGAACTGAGCCTCAAAGTAAGGATTCTGAAAGATGAATGTGAAGAGTGAGTGAATTCTAGGCGAAGGTGGCAGCTAGTACCAAGGCAGCAGATAATTGTGTGTAAGGAACAGCAAGAGTATCGGTTTGGCTAGACTGCAGTGTGCATGCAGGCTGTAATAGTAAATTTGGCTTATCTAAGGCAAAGTATACCTAAAGCTATAATAGTACTTTGGGGCCAGCTTGTGAAAATGCGAAATAAGATCACTCTATTTGATTCTGGAGGTGAGAGGGAACCGCTGAGGTGACATCCATCAATACACATTTATTGAGTGATCGTTATGTGATCCAGGCACTGTATTATGTACTGGGGATACAAAAAAGCATGGTCAGGTTTACACTTTAGAAAAATCACTTTTTCAGCTGTGGGAACGATGGGTTGGGAGGGAAAGACTTGAGGTAGGGAAACGATTTGGGGACTGTTATAATAGTCTTGGAAGGAGGTGATGAGGCATTGAGTTTCTTGGTAGCTTTGGAAGAGGCTAGAGGATGATGAATTCAAGAGAGATCCTGAAGGTAAAAATGATAAAATTTGGCAAATGGAGGGGAGAGGGGATTACACAGTGGTTATGAACCAGAGTGATTGGAATGATGGTGGTGCCTATTTTAGAAACAGGGAAGTTCAGAAGAAGGGGGAGTTTTGGTGAAAATAATGATAGCTAGTATATTGGATTTTAAGGTTTTTACAGTACTTTAGAAATGTTCTCTCATTTGATCCTCACAGCAACCCTGTGAGGTATCTGTCACTACTGTCTCCATTTTACAGATGAGGAAAATGAGGTTGAGAGGTTAAATGATTTGCATAAATTCACATATCTTCTCTGTGTCTGAGGCAAGGTTCAAATCAGTCTTCCTAATTTCAACTTTGACACTTTATTACTGCATCTCATAGTTATAAAGATAATGAATTATGTTTCAGACCTTAAGAATTTGAGATGTTTATGAGACATCCAGTTGTAGAGGTACAGTGAGAAACTGAGATTTAGGAGAAAGATTAGATCTCTGAGATTCCTGTTTTTAGAGATAACTGAACCCAGGAAAACCAGTGGATCACCAGGACAGACAAAAGGGCCCAGGACAGAATCTTGAGGTATACCATCAGTTAGGGGACATATTATGGATAATGATCCAGCAAAAGAGACTGATTGGCAATGACCAGGCAGGCAGGAGAAGAATCAAGAGAGAACACTGTCAAAAAAGCCCTAAGAGAAGAAAATATCCATGAGGAAAGTGTGACCAACAATGTCAAATCAAGGAGGATGAGGATTGGGGAAAGACCATCGAATTTGGCAATTAAGAAATCATGGGTAAATTTGCAAGGAGTGGTTCTAGTTGAATGATGATGTCAGAAACCAGATTGTAGAGGGTTGAAAAGTGAGAGAAGAGGAATAGATACAATGAGCACAAATAGCTTCTTTTGAGGAATTTGGCTAAGAAGGGAAGAAAGATGTAGGAATACATCTTGGAGGCATGACTGAGGCTAGTGAGGGTTTTTTTTTTTTTTTTAAGGGTGAGAGAGAATTGGGCATGTCTGTAGTCATGTGGAAAGGAATCATTAGATAGGGAGACATTGAGGATTAAAGAGGGAGTGAGGTATGATAGAGCAGTCTGCTGGAGAAGAAAGGAGGGAATGGGATCTAGAGTGTGTGTAGAAAGGTTGACCTTGGTGAGGAGAAGAGCTACCTCTTCATCAGAGACTGGAATAAAGGAGGAGATAGTGGGGGATGAAGTGAAGGGTTTTGAGTTGAAGAGGGTTCGTGACTAATGGCAGCAGCTTTCCTCAGCAAAGTTAAGAGGCAAGGTTTTCAGCTGTGAATAGAGAGGAGATATGGGAGCCTTTAGAGAGAAGGAAGGCATAAGAAAGTCACTGTGGGGAGGGAGATAGGGAATTAATTAGAATAAAATGATTGCCTTGCTGTAGTAAGGGTCCACTTGATAGTAGATAACATAAATGTATAATAAATGCTGTTCACCACCATTTGTGTGACTTTTCCCAGCTCTATTTAGTAGCAGTAGGAAAGGAGGAAGCAAATGGTGAGGATAATCCAGGGTTTGGGTTTGATAATGCTTGAATGGCAGTGGAACTAAGAACCAAAGGACTGAATAGTAGAGGTTAGTATAGAATTGAACTGGACAACTAAAGGGTTTAGACATGGAAGGAAGGAAAACAGCGCTAGAGCTAATGATCTGGGAAAGCACTAAGGGGTGGAACAAATAGAGATCATGGTGAATACCAGAAATAGGTTTTGAAAGAGTAAGTTGCAGGGAAAGATAGAATGTTGGATGGATAGAATGATCGAATCATGATCAGATAAAGGAATTTGAAAGTTCTTGATCAGGGAGATGAAACATTTGTTCATAATGGTGAGATCAAAACTAATACCATTAGTGATGGTAGGAGGAATGGGTTATAGGTGCTGAGTAGAGTAGATTGAAGATCTGGGAGGTAGAAGTGTTTGAGGGAATATTAACATATATATATTGTTATATATTAACATTTTATTAATATTAAGTATATATATATATATATATATATATATATACATATATATATAAACACACACACACTCTTAAATCCCTAGAAGAAGGGTAGAAGTTAGTATTGCAAGGAAAACTGTTGGCCAGCTATGGAACTGCCTTGGAAAGAAAGAATTTCTTGGAGGTTGATAGATAACAGCCACCCTGAAAGGGATTTGGTGATAAATTGGGATACCCTGGAGATGAGAAGAGAAGTTACTGCCTGATGGTGGCAGAAGAAGAATCTGGAAATGGCAATGGCTTCCTTTCTATTTAGGACCATTATGCTGGGGGATGGGAGAGAATATGAGAGAAGGCTCAAGAAGTTTTAGAAAGAATGACCAGGGATGCTGGTGTCATCTGGGGCAGTGGAGGCAGGGGGAGGATGTCAGTTCTCTATGAGAATCAGAAGATGGAAAGAACACAAGAAAAAGAGATCTAAAATAAAGGGTATTTTGTTAAATATGGAGGGAGAATTAAGAGGTAGGTGGAACTGGGGTGTGTTATTGGAAGTATAGGGTTCAGGTGGATGGAGAGTTGGCAGAGGAGGTGGAGGGAGGTGAGAGAATTACTTCTTTGGTGATTGGAATTCAGTATCACTGTCATTGGTAATATTTGTATATTATGTATACCAATTAGAAAGTACAGGTGAGTTTTAGCTGCTGCTTAACACTCTATACATCTATATCTGGAGCTTTGGGTAGGGCCTGTGAACATTACCAGTGGACAGAGATAAAGGACCAACTTTTGAAACTAAGGACAAAGATAAGTGGGATATTATGGGGAAAGAAATTTTCTGATCCAATAAGAGTTTAGAGACAAATAACCCATGTAATAGAGATGTTGGTTCCTAACAGTGAGGAACCAGACTTTAGTTAAGTTGAAAGAACCTACCTTAAGTATTTGACTGAGTGTATCTAGGTACAGTATTGAGAAAATGTGAATTTTTTAATAACTATCAGAGATTAGGCCTGATTGCCTTCAGAAAATTGTAAAGCTCCTTTAATGACTGCATAATTCTCCTGGAAAGTAAGGCCCATATTTTTAACACCAGCATTTTACTAGTGTTTTGAAATGGTTTTGTGACCTGGACCATAACAGTTTCCAAAGAACTGACAGTTAGTGTATGTATGTGTGCATATATATGTCATGCACCCACATGCACACATATATGTGTGTGTGTATATGTATATACATATATATGTAATATATGCATGCTGAAGCCCATGGAAAGGTCCATGCTGGGTATGAACAGGCTATATATAATAACATATAACCAGTAAAGAACTTTGAAGAATAGAGGTAAGAGATGTCATTGGGTACATGTATGATAGAAAGAAGAGATGGGCTGGTCATGTGGCAAGGATGTTGGACAAAATAAAAGCCATTTAGCATTTTAGGTGGACTACCTGTGGCCAAATTTGGGGAAACCTCGTTGGGAGTTGTTCAGAAAGGACAGGAATGTTGGTTTCCATGTCCATCATTGGAAGGGGCAGCATCATCAGTGGTATCATGGATTCATTGGAGACCCTTCAAACAGCTGTAAATACAGTTAATGGATTTTGTGTTTGGTCACAGTTTATTTGGATAACTTTATCAACTGTTTATCTGTAGAAAAATCTTTGAAGTTGTTAAAGGAACATACTATTCTCTGTACTCCTCTTTGCTTTCAAGTGCAGATGTTCTTTTTGGTGTAATGGGAACACACTGCTCTTGAGCCCACTTTCCTTATTCTTCAGTAGCCATTCCTACCTTCCAAATCTAGGGTCCATGAACTTTTAAAAATAATTTGATAACTGTTTCAATATAATTGGTTTCCTTTGTATGTTGTGTATTTTATTTTATGTATTTAGAAACGTTATTCGGCAAAGGAGTTCATTGACTTTACCAAATTGGTCCAAGACACAAAAAAGGTTAAGATTCACATTCTAGGTGGATCCTTGGTCTCCTATATTCTCCCTGGTCTCTTGTCCTCAAACACACTCAGAGATCAGTTTCTTCAGTTTGCCTGACTCACTTGGTTGCAGGTCAGTGGTCTCTTTATGTTTTGCATTAAACACATGTCTGAAGTTGCCTGATGATACTAATTCAAGAACATTAACAGAAGTATAGATTCAGGTGAGGATATGATAGCTGTTTTTGAAGGGCTTAAAGAGCTATCATATATTGGAAAGATTATACTTACTCCACTTGGTTCCAGAGGGCACGATTAAGATCATTGGGTAGAAGTTGAAAAAAGGGAAGATTGAGGATTGATGTAAACAGTAACCTTGCTAACAATGACAGCTATCTGAAAGTAGCATAGGCAGCCCCTTGCTGGAGGTGTAAATGTACAAGTCTAGGTCATCCTTTGTCAGAAATATTGTAGACAGTATTCCTGCTCAGGTAATTGTGAGATTTGAGGGTTGGTTTCTTTCATGGCTCAGCTTACTTGATATACTTAAGAGCCACAAAATGACATTGGTCACAGGCATCAGCCTGTGGTGGGGAAAATGAATCAGAGAGCAGCTATTGCTGACAAGGGAACCAAAGCTTTCAATTTTATTTGTACCCCCTATTCTCCTCAGTGCCAAATCATCTTCTGGTTTATGTGAATTTGTATGTACACACTGTCCCCCAATAGAATGTAAGTTCCTTGTGAGCAAGGACTGTTTCACTTTTGTTTTTGGATTCTCAGCATCAGATATAATGGCTAGCACATAGTAGGTGCTTAATAAATGCTTAATGACTGAGTGGTATAGGAGGTCATAAATTTAAAGCCGATTGGCTCATCCAAAGAAAGAACATAGGAGTTGGAATCAGAGGACATGGGATTCTACCTTTGTTACTTAACAGTCTGCCTGATCTTGTGTAAGTCACTTACTTTGAACCTCAGTTATAAAATGAGGTATTTTCTTAGGTCTCTTCCAGCTTTATATCTATAATCCTCTGAACCCCCACTGTGATCCTGTAACTAAAAAACCCAGTCTCTTCATAGGCACTCTCACATAAATTAGGAAAGTGAGTGACCAGAGCATATTTCTGGAAGTGTGGGCTAAGTAACAACTTCATTGCCAAATTTTCTGGATGGTTATAGTGAAGATCAGAAATGTATTTGTCTAGGTCTTCCAGACTGCCGTCTCTCCACTCTGAGATGCCTTTCAGACAGAAACCAGGAAGTGATTTATTTTTTTCTCTCTGCGTCTGCATTTTGTTCTGTAAAGTAAAATAGTAGCAGGATCCAAAAACAAACAAATAAATAAACAACAAAAATAACCTCTTGGAAATCATGGAAATAGACCTGTGACCCTGATAATCTATTAGTCAGTGAACTCAAGTAATAAAATCTCTGTGGAAGACAGGTACCATTTTTTCAGGACAGTATAGGATGTCAGCATAAAGATCAGAGTATATAAATTTTGGGGAAAATGTAGGTCAGCATTCTTGAGTCAAGTGCCTTTAATTCTAGCCTCAAGGAAGTAATTGAAAGCATTATGTTAAAAGCTGGAGTCTGAGCTGCTCTGGTACTGGTTAATCCTCCAGACCATCCACATTGCTCTTGGAGAGCCAGAGCACATGAAAGCATCTTTGGATGGGTTCATTGGCTACAGATTGGGCCAGGTCATGAACTCAGGATACCTTGTGTAGCTCCTGTTCCTTCATTCTTTTCTTATGTTTCTTTAGGACTCAGTCATAGGACAGTTTAGTTACGGGAAAGTAGATCTTTCTGGGAAAGGAATCTACTGATCTTTTGTCTCTGTGGATTGTAGGAGTAAGCTAGAAATATGATAGGATGAGTTAGATCATTTTGGGAAATTGTGACAAGACCTGTCCCAAAATATTGCTGGGTATATGTATCTTTTGAGGTGTTTCCTATTCACCTAGACTTTGGGTTACAAGTGGAATTAACTCAGAAACTCACATTCAAAAAAATCAGATAAATTCAGAAAATCAGGTAGATAGTTGGTGCTTATTGGAACCTACTGCTGGGGCTCAAAGGAACATTGCCAAAGAATTAAACAGCTTAGTCAGCACTATAAGCTGTAGGCCCTTTGATTTGGCACATTTAAGAGAAGCCTTTGTGGCTTAAGTGGAAACATCTTGGCAGCACTGAAGAGGCAAAGACAACAAGCAAAAGGGTCTAGGTCAGCACAGTGCCTTCTTCCCCATGCCCCCAATTGATGCCATAGGTGACACTTCCAAATCAGGATAGGCAAGGGCAATACAACTCTCTTCCTTCTACTGCTCCCCCCCCCCGGAGATTTGGACTAAACCCTATAAAAGGAGGCTGAGAAGGGCAGGGGCATATAACCATGGATATCATTAGGAGGCAATGGTCATGATGGTTTCAGGCCATGGTGGAAAGAGGAAATCCTTTATGGAGCTGAGAGGCTTCCTGGTCTTGGTGCATCATTATCTCAAGCTCTCACTAAAATTCTTGGGTTCATCTTTGCTCTTTGCATAATTACGGTTCAGGTTTTTTTTATAAGGAGAAGTGAAATCCTGCTTCGGGAATCTTACTGGTTTCCCATCTCAGAGGTCAAAGGCAGGGTTGTGCCAATCAGCTAGGAGACTTCTAGGATGCAGATTCCAGGTATAGATTTTAGATGGGATGGAGTTCTAGAAAGGGGAAGAAGTATGGAATACCAGGCAGGAGAAAGGTGTGGTTAGGACATAAATAACTTTTTGGATAGCTAAATAGAAGGTATAAAGAAACTGGTTTTTTCTCTGACAATCACTGTGGTAATGATGACAGTTTTAGTAGCAGCTCAGCTGATGTGTTGTCAAGTGATAGGACTGGTAGGGCAAGAGGTTGAGAAGGTGAATGAATGGCTGGTGTGGGAGGCAGTCCGTTGTGGTTTAATTCAAGACGTACTTATTAAGCAGCTACTATTTGTAGACTCTTTGTTAGCTACTGGGGTATGCAAATATGAATAAAATATATTCCCTTCCTTCTTGGACCTTATAGTCTAATAGAACACCCACATACACAAATAATCATTATGCAGAAAGGAACAGGATAAAATGCATTAGCAGTGTGAACAAAGTGGCATATGAAGAACCAGGAGAGAAGTTTTCCTCTTGGGAGGGTGAGGGTGGGTCACAGTTTAGGCAAGATCCATGAAAGTGGTATCATTTGAATTGGTTCTTAAAAGTATTTTAGTAGGCAAAGATAGCTCAAGTTTTTAAAGCATGAGAGACTTGAGCAAGAGAGTTCAAGGTGTGTAGGCTGGCATGAGATGGATTGTAAAGGGAATAAGACAAAATCAGTTTGGAAAGGTAAGATAATCCTAGACTGTGAAGGGCCTTGGATTCTAGACCAAGGAATCTGAACTCCATTCAAT
This sequence comes from Notamacropus eugenii, assembly GCF_028372415.1. Lineage (NCBI taxonomy): Eukaryota > Metazoa > Chordata > Mammalia > Diprotodontia > Macropodidae > Notamacropus > Notamacropus eugenii. The sequence goes on from NC_092873.1 coordinate 270,554,968, forward strand.
ACTCAGTAGGGATTTATTGAGGGAATTTTACATGTGATAGGATCTGGTATATGCATGAGAAAGATTTATCTGGAAGCAGGATGAAATAGTGGTTGGAGTATGGGAGAATGAATGTGAGGGAAGTATTCCAGGAAGAGTGTAGGGTAATGTTATGTTAGAGTGGTGATGTAGTGAATGAAGATGGGCCAGTGATGTGAGAGTGGGGGTAAAATCAAGAAGACTTGGCAACTAATTGGTTGTGGGAGGTAAAGGGTAGAGAATAATCCAAGGCCACCAACCCTTTTTTCCTCATAATACAACTGAAGCAGAGGAAAGGGTAATTGTGGAGGGTGAAGAGAGAATGCTTAACCACAGGAAGAGAACCTTGGAGGAGGAGACATGACCAGGCTGACCCCGAATGAAAAGTTAATGGAATCTTAGTCTATTTTGGAAAGAATGTCATAGGTTTTTACCAACTAGATGGACTGTGGGTTTTTTTTCTTCTTAAATCTTGTCTACTTTTGAGATGTACCTCCCCTAAAACAATACTGGTGTTTCTGCTTAATTTGCTGAATGGAACATGGTGGTTCATAATCAGCTTACCTGAGGGAGGAATAATGATCTTTTTAACCTTTAATTCTGAGTGATTGAGAAGTAAAGAGGAACATAAGAGATCTAAGAGCTAATTAAAATTGGAGAAGTCATTGGATTCATCAGGATCTTGACACTGGGGTAATTAATAAACAATTAAGGTCTTGTGATATATTAATATATGTTAGATTGGTAGTATGTTCTTTTTCATTTTTTTAAAAATTGGGGTAAGGAAACACTGAACATTGGGTAAGGTGAGCTTAGTGTTATAATCACTTATTTATAAAAATAAAAGTTATGACATTTCATGATGTATGCAATAATGGTGTTACATTGTATTTCATTGCTATAAGAGTGTCATTGTGAAGGGGTTGAGGAAGGATACTCCACTATCTCAGATCACAACCCTTCTGTAACTTAGTAAATGATTTTCTAGAGTTACTGTGCCAAAAAAAATTCATCACCTGTCAGCCAGCCTGGTGTTGATCCCCTCCAAAGAAAGCTAATCCTCAGATAACATGTTCAATCTGTTCCTGGATTCTTCTTTAAAACAGTTCTGGCATGGTAGTATTTTTAAAAATTAGATCATGTTTTGTTTTCAGTTCCGAATTCTCTTCCTCCACCTTTCCTCTTACCCATTGAGAAGGCAAGAGAAACAAATTCCTGCATTAGTATTGTCCAGAAAAAAGAAAAAAAATGCATCAGTTTGTACTCTGACTCCACCAGCTTTCTCTCTGAAGGTGGATACCATGTTTCTTCATTGAGTTCTTTGGAATTGTGATCAGTCATTGTGTAGATCAGAGTTACTCATTCTTTCAAAGTTTATTATCTTTACAATTTGCTGTTACTATATGAATTGTTCTCTTTGTTCTCACATTATTTTGCATTAGCTAATACAAGACTTCTCAGGTTTTTCTGAAACCACCTCCCTTCATCATTTCTTACAATATTCCATCACATTCACAGACCATAATTTGTTCAGCCATTTCCCAAAGGACTGGGCATCTCCTCAGTTTCCAATTCCAATTTTTTGCCACCATTAGACATTAAAAAACATATAAAAATTGAATTTATTATCTTTCCCTATAAACCATCTCTCCTCCTACCTTCTCTGTTACTGTTGAGAGCAACTCCATTCTTTCAGTTCCTGAGGCTCACAGCCTCGGGGTCATCATCAACTTTTCACCCGCTTTCCTCACCCATATCCAATCTATTGTCAAGGCCTGCTGATTTTACCTTTTACCTTTGCAATAGCTCACCTTCTCTGACCTTGCCACCATCCTGCTGCAGGCCCTCATTACATCATACTCAAACAACCTGCCTCAAAACTCTCTCTTCTCCAATCTGTCCTCCATTCAGCTGCCAAAATGATTTTCCTGAATGATTTTCCTCCTTACTCAATAAACTTCAGTGGCAGTCTTTTGCCTCCAGGGTCAAATACAAAATCCTGGATTTCATTTTCAAATTCCTTCATAATCTAGTTACCCCCCAATCTTTCCAGTCTTCTTAAACCTTACTCCCCACTGGCATACTCTGTGATCTAGTGAAGACATTCTACCTCTGAACTCTCATAATTTTTTCTTCATCTGTCTTCTCTGACTTCCTTCAAGTCCCAGCTAAAATCCCATCTTCTAGAGGAAGCCTTTCAAAATCCCTCTAAATTTTTTTTATTTCCTGCTTATTCTATCTATCTATCTATCTGTGTGGGGGAGAGGGGACAGGGACGGGGGGGGGGGGGGGGGAGGGGGAGAGAGAGAGAGAGAGGGAGAGCTTGTTTGTGCCGATTTCTTTGCTTGTTTCCCTTCCCAGTTAGACTGTGAGCTCCTGGAGGGCAGCTAGTTTTTGTTTTTTGGCCTCTGTTTGTATCTCCAGCATTTAGCACAATGCCTGGTTTGTAGTAGGCTCTTAATAAATGTGTTATTGACTGACAATTGTAATCTCACTAACCCTGCTCAAGTAGAAATGCTGTTCACCTCAGGCCCCTGGCATTCTTTATATAGTTAACATCTGTGGGTTATGTACTGTCCACACCCACAGGGTATAAAAAACAGGGTAGAGAGCAAAAAAAAAGACTGTCCTAAGATAAGAACTCACTTCAGAGTTCTCTCTCCCCTTGACTGGTTGTCTCTGACTCTGACCTTTTGGACTGTAGACTGTCCCTGTGCCACATGTCTACATTGACTTCTTACTTTGACTTGTTCAGTGGTATGCATGTGATTCTCCCATTGCATTTTCTTGAGAATTATGTCTCCTACCTCCTATTCTACTGTTAGGATGCCTGGAAACAGTGGTAGAATTGGTGGAGTTGTAGGTAAGTTTTACATCATGAGACATCTCATTAATGAAACTCCAGAGTCCCTAAATCAGAAATATATGATGACATGTTCACAGAGAAGCTGGAGAAGATGGGAACCCAAACTTCTAAGAAGAAAGATAAGAAAGTAAGTAGCACTGAAGATGTTTGGGAAGGAGGGGTCTTGAAATGCAGAGACCATGCTTGTTAGCTAGGAATCCTAGATGGGAGAAAGGTGAAGGGCCTAGCATGGGAGCAAACCAGTCCAGAGTTCTTGTGCTGGTGAGAATTTAAGTATTTTTAATTTCATTGACTTAATGGGAGCTTCCCCACTATAAGGTCCAAGCTTTCTCAGGATTCATGGGTAATAGGGATTATTAATGTGCTCAGGGATGAAGAGGAGGCCTTCCTTAGTTTAGCTCAATCCAGACTTTCAAGGCAGATTGGAAAAAAAGATGTAATTATCCACGGCTTAAACATTTCCAGAAATTTTCATACCATAGAACACTTTATGTGTGTATAAATACATAAAAAAGTTGAATGATGCAATTTTTAATTCTGGATCTGTGATGTTGGTATTGGAAATTCTTTCCACCAATGTAGATCAATATCTTGTCTCTGATTTTAGTTTTAGGGAATTGCCTGGGGCATTTGGAAGTTAAGTGACTTGTCCTTGGTACTACTGTTAGTGTATGCATAAGACTTACAGTTTTCAAGATTGGCCTCTCTAGATACCATTGGGTTTTAAAAATCTTTTTTTAGAAAAAATCTTTGAAAAAATTTCAAATTCTTTTAGAGACCAAAAATTAATGACTTGTGACCCTAAGAATGTATTATGTTTAATATGATCTGGATGTAAAATCAAGGAGCACGGACCCAGTGATGTACTAGTTGTCTGTCACATGAGGTCATCTTTACCTAATGAAATCCAAAAAAGACTGCCAGAGGATTGACTGGAGGTGATTAATTGGCCATAGAAACTTATGAAAAGCAACTACAAAGACTTAGGGAGGTCTTAAATATCATTGGTGGAGGGAATACCCACATATTATATATTAGTTTACCCATAAAATTGGTTACATTGAGTTTTTAAATTTAAAACTACTGTTTATTCAGGTAATTTATTCATACAATGTCATGAATTATTCTGATAATAAGAGTTTTGAAATGTGTAAGTTCTTTGGGGAGGGCAAGGACTGTTCATATTTTTTATTTGTGTCCCTGTTCTTAGCCAAGTGCCTGGCACATACATTTGCTTGGTAAATGTTTGTTGAAGCAACCATTAATACAACATCATTTTTCTTAGAGTTGGAAGGGACCTTGGAGCTCATCTAGTCCAACCTCTTCTTTTAACAGATGGGAAAACTGAGATCCAGAGCAGTTAAGTGACTTACACAAGGTCACTAGTAAATGACTGAGTAAATCATAGTTCTAAGATTCAAATCTCTTGGCTCCAGATGCAGCACTTGTCTGCTTACACATTAAAGTAAGACAAAAGAAGTTATATTTTCTGGACTTCAGAAGATAGTCATTTTCTAAACACACACATGTTCAATTTTGCTTTCTGACACTGCCACCCCACCACTTTTGAGGCTTGATTTTTTTTTCTTTTTTTACCTTTATGGACTTGTGAAAAATGGCATTTTGACCAGCTTGGGACAAACATCTCTATCCATTAATTTTGTAATTTTTGATTAGGAACATGAAATAAATCATTTTCTTTAATGTGCTGTAGAAAATGAAGGAATCCTAATCTGGTAACCAGTGAGAGCAGTGAAAGGCTATACAACAAAGACCTTGTCATCCCTTGACTCAGGAAGGATAGATAGAGCAGAATCCCAGCCTGCTTTCTTCAGCCAACCATCTGAATGTATTCTAGATTTTGTAATTCTGTAGCATTTCAATGTACTCTCTGAATCAGATCATAACTCATTCTTTGTTTGGTAGTCTAGTCAGATGCAATTGCTCTGATGTTATCACTTGTATTTCTGCCACAGAATCTTAGACTCAAAGTATTAGATCAGTATGAACTGACAAAATTCCCACCACTTCTTAATAGTCTTTCATTTTCCTTTTCATTTCAATAAACATGAAGTATTTACTGCCTGAAAGGCCCCTGTATGTTCTGGGAGCAGGGGATGATACAAAGACAAATGGGAAATAATGATCATAAGAAGCTTGTTTTATTTTAGATCTTTTTTGTCATTTGAGTCCTCTTAAACCATTAGAACTTTTATGCTTTCAGATAAATTAAGCTTTGATGTGGTGATTTCTGAAAGGAATTTAGCTTTATGTGCTTAAAGGAATTCTTCAGCTGAATATAGAAAACATCCTTAAATAAAATGTTTTGTTTTGTTTTGTTTTTTTACTTTAGAGTCCTCACCTGTTACTGTTACTGAAGGGCTTTATTTTCTCATGAACCCAAAGCAATTGAAACAGTTGTTTCCTACTCCATTGACATTTACTGGAGAATTTCATTGTCAGTTTTTGATTTTTCTTTTTTAAAACTTAATTGATTTGATTTAATTTAAACTAATTCTTATTACACATAGCTAAAATATGAATGACCTTTATTTGTTTTATCACAGCTTCTTTGTAAATTCTCTGGAAAGGGTCCTATCTTGTTTTGTCATTAAGAAATGATGTTTAGTCTATACATTTTACTTTTCCCATGGATTTAAAAAAATTGATGTCTTTTTTGCTTATATCACATAGTATTCTAACGTTGGATTATTCCCCTTATCTGTCTCTTTGGCTCTTATATGTGTGCTACTGAATGAAGCTGGAGAAGATCATGAAACCATGATGGTTCTACTACAAATTTATGTACATAGTCTCAACTGAGCTCTTACTACAGCAAGGCAGTTCTTTTGCAATTCTCCAATGGATTCAGTACCAAACTTGTCCTGGCAGCTCTTCAAAATACCCATATCTCCTCCATTCCCGAATAATTCTCATTTGATCTGACCTTCTCAGCTGGTGGTGCATCTCTCTGTCTCAGGCTTATTCCTCATACTCATCAGTCACTAAAATGTTCTTCTGAAAATGCGAATCTGACCATGTTACTTCCCCCTTTCTACTTCTCAGTAAACTCCAGAAGATCTTCATTACCTTCAGGATCAAATGTAAACTCCTCTGTTTGGTATTTAGTACTGTTCACAACTGGGCATTCCCTGTCTTTCTAGATTTTTTGAAGTTTGTTCCCCATTGATAAACTCCATGGTCCAACGGTAATGGCCTAATTATTGTTGTTTACATATGACATTCTATCACTTGATTTTATGCCTGTCTCCCATCTGTGAAGTGTCCACTTTCTTTTGCCTTTGCCTCGTAGAATCTCTAGTTCCCTTTAAGACTCAGCTCAAGCACCACTTAACTAACACAGGGTAGGTCCCTCTTACCCTCACCCCCAAATGATCTGATCCTGGGATTCCTGTCCATTAATTATATATCTTGTATATTCATGGTTATTTGCACATGATTTCCCCTGTTTGAGGTCAGGAGCAATGTTTTTGCCTTTATATCTCTAGTGCTTAGCACAATGCCTAACAAATAGTAACCACTTAATAAAAGCTTGTTAGCTGACATTTCATTTCTAAACATACCACTCCCTTCACTGCATCAAGCTTTCTTCTTCTTTTTTTTTACAAAAATTTGTAAAAAGGAAAAAAATGTTCAACAAAACCAACTAACATGTGGACCTCAACTAATATCATATGCAACATTCCACATCCATGATTTTCTACCTCTGCATTAAAGGGAGGGAAGGAGGTATATTTTCTCAAATTTTTTATAAGGTTAAGCCTAATCATAATTACACAGTGAAATTTTTATTTAAAAAAATCAACAGAACCTTTCACTTCCAGGCCAAATGCATATTATTCATTTTTTTCAGGTTATATTTTACTACATGAATATTTAGAGTTGATGTATAGGCATGGATTTATTATGAACTTTAGGCTTAAGTTACTGATAAATCAATTGATTAGAAAGCTATTAATTATTTTTGGGGGAATATCTTAAATAAAAACACACAAAGTAAGTATTATAGTATGCCAGGCCTAGAGGCCTGTGTGGGCTACCCGAGTCTTCTTACCTCACCTCCAAGGTCTTCGGTTGGCCAAAACCGGATGCTCATATGAGAGAAAGGACGTTCCAGAGTCGAACAAGGGTTGAGCTTTATTTCAGGGTCTAGTTACAAGTGCAGGGGGGGGTCTTCCTTAGGAGGAAGAGGGGGAGATTTCCTAAGGAGGCTAGGATCTTAAGGGATTGGAAGTAGAAGTACAAGCGGGGAGAGAGGGGGAGGGGAGAGAGGAAAGAAGAAAGCGGAGCCTACTGTCCTCTTGGCTCCTCACGTGCTAAGAGAGCTTTCAGGCTTCCTCAATCCTACTTAACCTTCAGCCACACAGTTTGCATCTCAATACCGTGCTGTTAGATAACAATAGTGTGCCTAGATCCGGGACCATCTCGAGGGCGGGGAGATCTCTCTCCCATCACGTTTCTCACGGGAAGAGGCAGAATTACTCGAGATAGCTCGGTTCATCTCTATTCCCTGCCGTTTCCTGGGAGGGTCTCGTGAGAGCTCTAAGATTTAGAAGTTCCACTTTTACCCGCCCGAGACTGTCCACACGGAATTGAGCTTCCAATCCCAACAATAGTATTTTAAAATTTGTTGAGATATATTGTCTTAAAATATTGCAGATGCTTCCAGTATTCTTCCAATTAAATGTCCTCCACAATATAACATCTCCAAAAAGAATTAAGTAAAACAACATAGAAGAGTGAATGTGACTGATAAAAGTGGCAACTTTATATTTTGCTAGTTTTCTGTTTTATAAAAGAAAGGACAGATACATTCTTTGTTACAACCAGTGATGTCCATTATTTAAGTTTTGTCACTTATTATAGATATGTCATTGTTTTTTCAGTAATTTTAACCAATTTTTAGCATAGATTAGACCATACATATGTACATATACATAAAACATAACAATATATGACACAATATATTGCTTTATTGTAAATTTCAGCAAAAAAATACTTTAAACTCCTTATCTTTGGTGGGACTTAATAAACCCACGAGGCTATGTCTTCTCTTCTGTTTCAAAGCTTCTGTAAAAAACTAGTTGAGATGTTCTCACAAAATTCATTTTCTTTCCCCCGTATATTTGTTTATTCATTTGCTATCTCTTGAACATCATAAAGCTTCATCAATTCTGACATGCTTGGATGTCATTTTTCTATTTTTGTTTCAACACTAGGGCTTGATCACAGAATTTGTGTTTGAGAAGTGGTATGGTATTTATTACAATGTCTTTCCTGAAGTACATATAGAAGCTGTTTCTTTTTTCTTGATTTCTAGGTATCACTTTTACATACAAATGAAGGAAATGAGATGGGTTTTTTTTGGGGAGTATAGTTACTTTTGTCATATTAGCTTCCTTGAAGATGCCCTTTACTTTTGGACTGAAAATGATGAAAAGCAGCACTTCTTACATGTTTTTCATTGTAGACTTGTCAACATATAGAAGATATCCTCCATGTCTGTAGAAAACACTATCCAAGAATCTCTTTGGTGAGCTAAGTCATATTTGGAAATATATACTTCATTTAACAGTATCTTCAAATCATAAGTTAACTCTCTGAATAACTTCTAGTGTAGATATATTTCTGTTCTAAGTTGACTTTACCTTTTTGCTGAGAGGGATTGAATTAAGGATTTGGAAAAGCAATCAAGTATAGTGGCTTACTTGCAATAAACACGCATAGGGTTTGATATATGTAGTTCTTTGACTCCTAGTAGATTGAGAGAGGTTGAAGATTTGAGAGAGAGGAATGATTGTGGAGGATAGCTTCCTGGAGAAGGTGAGAAGAGAAAGAAGGCTTGATGTAAGGATTTTGGGATATCGAAGGCAAGTGAGTCAATATCCTAAACCGAGAGAGTAGGGGGGAAAAGGAGGAGGTGGAGATTTGAGGAAAAAAGAGGTTTACGTAGTTTCTGTGACAGAGTGAAATGGAATGAACTAGGAAGGAATAAGAAGATTGCCTTGCTACAGTGAGGATCTGGTTGAAGTTGTATAATGTACATTTATAGTTTACCCGGTTAGCAAGATTGCTTGACTTCTTCCTGCTTTATTCAGCAGCAGGACAGGTTTGGAGGAAGCACTTGATGGAAGTGATCTAAGACTGTGGTGGGGCAGCAGCTGAGTAGTAATAGGACAGATTGGTGAGGAATTCTGTAACAGTTGTGTAGAGTGGAGTTGGCTAACGTGTATATTGAGATTGGAAAGGGAGGACAATGAAGTCAAAGCAGAGGTAATAACCTGAGAAAGTAGTGAGGATTTGGAAGTATTGGAGGTTATGATGAAGATAATTGTCGGTTTAGCAGTGGTGAGGGCTGTGGAACAACAGGATGATAGGAAGTTATGATCATATAGGGAAATTTCAGAATTTTTGATCAAGGAAATGGAATATTTGGAGAGGTAGAATGGAAGAATAGGTCCTGGGATTTGCGGAGGTTGAGGAACTTGGAGGTTAGGGTGGTTAAGGGCACATTGCCATAGATGTTGAAGGTCACTAGGTTAAGAGCTTTTGGAGGAGAGCATGACAATGAGTCAGATGGGCCTAGAGCAAGGGTGGGGAACCTGTGGACTCAAGGCCACATGTGACCTTTAGAGAAGTCCTTGAGTGTGGCCTTTTGACTGAGTCCAACTTTTACAGAACAGATCCTTTTACTAAGTTTAGATTTGGTCAAAGGCTGCAGTTGAGGACCTTAGAGAGTCACATGTGGCCTCAGGGTTGCAGGTTCCCCACCCCTGGCTAGAGGTTGGTTGACAATAATCACTGTGTTCTGTATAGGATACAAAATGTTAATGTTAATAGAGTAAAGCAGCCAAGGTTGCTGAGTGATGGAAGAAAACTGGGAGTTATAGTGTTATATATGGAGCATTCCAATTTTTTCTTCAGGACCAGGGTCTTGGGGGGTGTGAGGGAAGGTAGAGCCAGGGCAAAAGAAGATGGCTGGTCATGCAGTGAGAGTAGAGAAGTGGAAGGAGTATGAGAGGAACAGGTCTGTAGTGAAGGGAAGTTTGCGTATCATGGAACAAGAATTATAGCATACATGGTGGAACAAGGTAGGAAGATTTAAAGTGGGTCATAGGTAAGATAGACTTAAGGAAGGTGGGGATGAGACAGGGGTATGAGGTGAGAATAATTTATTTCTTGGTAGCTGGTGATTAATCCAGGGATAGGGAGAGTAACCATAGGAGTTCTAACCGAAGGTGGGTGGCAGTGGGTGGTAGGTGAATTGGGACACTCTGAGTCTTCATAGAATGGTGTCATGGGGCAAGGTCAGCAGGTATTTCTTACGTGCCTACTATATGCCATATACTGTGCTAAACACTGAAGATTGATACAAAAAAAGGACAATCCCTTCTCTCATGAACCTTACAGTCTAATGGGGGAAATAACATGTAAAGAACTATGTACAAACAAGATAATTACAGGATAAACTGGGGATAATTACAAAGGAAAGGCACTAGCATTAAAGGGGATTTGGATCAGCTTTTTATGAAGGTAGCACTTGAAGGAAACCAGGAGATGGAGATGAAGAGGGAGAGAATTCCAGGCATGGGGTCAGTCATTGAAAATAGTCAGAGTCAAGAGATAGAGGATGTCATTCAAGGAATGGCACAGAGACTAGTGTCTCTGGATCTCAGAGTACTTAGGGTGGAGTCAGATGTAAGAAGGAAGGAAGGGTAGGAAGGGGCCAGGTTATAAAGGGCTTCAAAAATCAACCAGGGTTTTATATTTGGACCTGGAAGCAATAGGGAACCGATGGAATTTGTTGAGTTGGGCAGAGTGGTGACAAGCTCAGTCCAGCCCCTAGGAAGATTGCTTTGAGAGCTGAATATATTGAAGTAAGAGAAATGCTGTTGCACTGTGTGATCCTCCTGGCTAGGTAGGGACAGGGTGGGTGATTGTAAAAGTAAATGCATAGACCTAGAGTTGGAAGAAATCCCAAAGACCATGTACCACCTAAGGGGTTCAACCTCTTATTTTATGGATGAGGAAACTATGGCCCAGGGATGTTAAATAATTTGCCCAAGGTCACACATAGGGTCAAGGGCAGGATCTGAAGTCAGTCGTCTGACTCTAGAGCCAGTATTTGATCATTCAGAGGTAGAATATTTTCCATGAAGAGTTTTCAATCTTTTAATCTGGTAGGCCTCTTGTTTATGATAATTTACTTATTGTAGCAGGTATGTTTGTATATGTGTATACGCACATATTTAAAAAGCAAAAAAGGAGAAAGTATACTATTAATAATAATTGTCTTACATAACTGTTACGTTTGCAAAGCACCTTATAAACATTTATCTTACTTGATTCTCCCAACATTCTTTTGAGATTCTTGCTTGAGGAATTTATCCCCATTTTACAGATGAGGAAACTGAGGCTTAGAGAGGTTAAACTATTTGCTCACAGTTTCAGAGAGGGAATTTAAACCTATGTTTCTTCTGATTATAAATCTAGCATATATACTGTTTAGTTTTGATTTTTATTGTAGAATCTAAACTTTTCTATTCAGATTTTACCAACCCTTAGTTAAACAACTAGAAATATGCTTATGTAAAAACCCAAATTAATTAAAATTAAGAGGAAATTGTTTCCTTATGTGAATATGTTGTCTTAAAGCAGGTATTCTTAGCCTGTTTTGAGTTATGGATCTATTTTGTAGTGTGGTGAAGCCTATGGACCCCTTCTCAGAATAATATTTTTAAATGCATAAAATAAAATACTACTAAAGATTTCAAAGGAAACTAATTATATTGAAATACCCATTATCAACATTTTTTTTTTAAAGTTAATAGACTCCAGGATAAGGATCCCTGTCTTTTTTGTTTGTTTTTTGGAGGGGGAGGCAGGCAATTAGGGTTAAATGACTTGCCCAGGGTCACAAAGCTAGTAAGTGTCTAGTGTCTGAGGCCGTATTTGAACTCAGGTCCTCTTGACTCCAGTGTCAGTGCTCTATTTACTGCACCATCTCACTGCCGCAGGACCTGTCTTCAAGAAATTTATAACACATTTCATACTAAGGTCCATTTATGTCTAAATTGCCCCGTAGTTCCATTCAGCACCATTCTATGAGGAAGGCATTATACCTACATATTAGGAATCCAGAAACAAAAAACCGGAACTGACCCTTCTTCTACAAGGAGGATATGGCTTCTCCATGCATTCCTCAAGTTAGGGCATGACGGATTTAAAGGAGAGATCCATTTCGTTGGCATGTGTTTCGAGATATGTTCACTTTTGTTGGGGGATAAAGAGAAAACAAATTGAGTGTTAGGGTCCTTGCCAGTGCAGTGCCAATGAGAAATTCAGTTTAATTCAGCAGACATGCAAAACACTATACTGGGAGTTGTGGAAATTAGAGCGAAGAAGACAATTCCCTGTTCTCATGGAACTTTCAGCCCAGGTGGGGATGTAGCAAGTATGCAGACAAATAAATTACAAAACAGAATGTGACAGGTGCTTGGGAAGTACAAAGTGCTATAAAATTTCAGAGAAATGAAGTAATTTTTAGAAGAGGAAGGCTTCATGGAGTTTCCTAAATTGTTTCCACTTCCTAAAGTCCCTGATAACATTTAATATAAATTTTAGACTTTAATAAGGGCCAAAGTTTGAATTAAGAAGAGCCTAGACCTAATAGTCCCCTTTGTTTAACTTAGAGGACAGCTTCTGATGTTAGGCAAGCAAATGGGACCTCCTTACCAGACCCTTCTTCTGGCATCTTAGTGATAAGGAAAACATAGATATCTTGGGTTGTAACTTCAGCTTTGTCACCTCTGTTAAGATACCACAACTTCAAAGGCCTTGATATCTGTCATCAGAATGGTGGGATGTTCTCCTTATCTTATGTCACAGAGACATGCTACAGAAAGGAGATTCCCACACTTGGGATCATAAAACCCAATTGACACTACTTTGTTACTTGTTTTATCAAATTTACAATATGTTTATCTAAGAGAGCTTTCTCATGGTAAAAGGTACTTAATACTTAAGACAGTCAACTTCTGTACTGAGAGAGCCAGTTCTGATCCTGGCTCCATAGCGCTAGGTAACCGTTATCTTTATGGGGAATTGTTTAATTAATTAAATCATAAAATGTATGCATTTAGCCTGTTGCCTTTTCTCTAACCGAGTTTTCAGGTCAACATCCCTTTTCCAAACTGGTTTTCAAACAGCTGCCAAAATAATCTTTCTAAAACGTATGTATGAACAGATTCAGTGCCTTGCTCCAGAAATATTAGCTAGCTATTTCTTATTACCTACAAGATCAACTCCGTAGCCTAACCTGTTAGTATCTCCAGCCTTATTTTACCTTATTCCCCATCTTCTCTAGTCTGTTAGCTGGTCCCCACGATTGTCCCCCCCTGATTGTCCTGATTGTCAACAGGCAGATTCTCTTGCCTCTGAGCATTTTCATGGGCTCCCTTGGGATGTACTGTCTCCACATTTCTTCTGCCTGTTGAAAACCTGCTTTTCAAGACCCACCTCATGTCCTACTCTGTCCATGGGGCCTTCCTTGATCCATCCAAAAGTGATTTCTCCTTCCTCAAAATTTCTCAGCACTTTCTGTTTACTCTGATTTTATTCTACCTTGTTGTATATTGTATTCTCCCTATTAAAATGTAAGTTCCTTGAAGGAGACTGTCATTTTTCATCTCTCTACCCAAAGGTAGAAGTTCCTTGCCTGGAACGAAATTGGTGAAGTTAGAAAGCTTAAAGTATGGTCAAGGAGTAGTAGAAATTGGCAGGATATCTTTTGTGATCAAGGTGTGGGGCTGTTCTTTCCTGTAGATTGTAACGTTAATGGGGGTTAGAAGATCTTTCCTGCCTATTTATGGGCCTCAGGTGGAGCCCATTAAGGGAAACTTGATTTAGGGAGGCTTGTTTTGTAGGAATAAATAACTTTTGTTAATTATTAATGAGGCACTTGATCACAAGAATCTTGCCCTCCAGCTCTGAAAAGTGTATATATTCTGAGGTGAGGTTTTGCTTTAGGGGCTTACCCTTTGGAAGGTTTCCTGTGCCAGATGAGAATCTGGGTAGCTGTTAAGCAGCCTCCCCCTACCCGCTTTGAAAACCCAGATGTTGATGCTTCTGTCTGTAGTAACTGTGTGTGTATGTAATGGTCAGACAGTTGGTTCTGTCTGCTGATCTGTGACGTGTGTGTATATATATATATGTATGTATATATATATGTATTGCTTTTACGGTCAGACAGAAGCCCTGTCCGTTGGTCTTTATTTCTCTATTTGTATTTTCTCTGTTGGTATATGTAATTAAAGAAGATTGACCCCTTCAAAAATTGCTTTCCTTTTAGAAAAGCAGATCAAAGAACCTGTGCTAGTGGGTCATCCTGGGTATGCTAGGGTGCTTGCTGTTACATAGATTTGGAAGCAGTAGAGTGAATGGACCCAGAATTATAGAATCTGAGTAGGAAGGAATCTAATTATCATTTGGTCCAGTTGTTGATATTCTTGATAGATAGTCATTTAGCCTTTACTTGAAGTCTTCCATTGATGGAGAACTCCTGCCTCCTGAGGATATTGAATATTTTCCTTACGTTGAACTTAAATTTGCCTCACTTCAACTCCTACAAACTATTCATATTTCTGCCCTCTTGGGTTAAGGAGAATAATTCAATTTAATAAGCAATTATTAAAACACCAGCTATGGACAAGGTACTATGCAAGGTCACTGAGGACAAACAGAAATGATACAGCTCCCACTCAAAAGGAGTTTACATTTCTCTTTGTACACTAACTGAACAGGAGTATTAATAATGGGGAGGGAAACTGGAAAAGGCTTGCTGAACAATCCTGGTGAAACCTGAACTGAGCTCTGAAGAATTCAGGGACTTAAAGATTTAAAAGGTAGCGATAAGGAGATGTTGCATCTCAGGTGTAGGGGGCAGATTCTGAAAAGGCAAAAAGGAAAAAGATGAAATGCCACATATGAATAGTAGCAGGTAAGACCAATTGGCATGTAAGGTGTAGTTAGAGAGTAACATGGGTTAGGTCCATAGAAGTACGTGCAAAAGAAATCTATTCAGAATATTCTTAATTCCACTGACAGCATATTAGTGTGCCTGTTATCCTACGTCCTTCTTACATTATTCCTATTTTTTTATTTTTTTAAAATTTTTTGTTATCTTTGCCTTTACTGTATTTCAGACTTTTCATAGGGCTGCAACTTTAGTAAATGGAGTTCTTATGCATATTAATGACACTTTATAGAGGAGATTCAAATAGAATGGTCACAGGTAGTTTTAAAAAGCATCTAATATAAGACAGTGTTGTGACTTGGAAAGAAAAAGTTATTAATGACAGGGACTTGACTTCTCTTACAATAGCTAAATTAAAAGTTCCTACAACAGCAAATGTTACAAGACATCTGCTTTAAAATATCTCCTTAGTAATATGTTTTTCAAAAGCAAACCAATATGGAATATAATAATGACAGTATATATTTAATTTTAGTAAAAACAAATTAGTAATAAACTTAATGGACTCTCATGGCAAAGGATTTTAATATCAGATGTTTTAAGAAACAGTGCAAAAAATGAATAAGGAAAGAATTCATTATAGATATAGGAAAACAGTTATGAGGAAAGCAAATTTTCATTATGGTATTGTAGTGGAAGGGGATAAAGTTATGTTATTGCTGATGTATTTTGTGGCTTATTTTCACTGGAGAATTGCCTTCAGTAGATGACTTTTAACTTTAATTTTTCTCATTAGGCAGTGGGAAATTTATATTGATTAATTTTCTTTTCATCTGGATTCAGCTTTATTAAAGAGAGAACCCTAAAACTACTTTTCTGCTGGGTATAAAACACATGCTTCATTTCATTCTTTGGTCTGAATGTTATTAAAGTTTTTAAGAGTTAAATGAATTTAATTTCATATAGAAATATTTTAAATTGTATGTGTTTGTATGTAATATTCCTCTATCTTCTGATCTAATTTTTATCATCTGAAACAATTTTTGAGAGAAAATTACTTGGAAAAATTTTTAGGCATAACATTCATATTACTGTAGACTAAGTTTAAAATTAAGATACTACTTTGGTCAGGATTTGTAACTTTCAAATTAAATATAATTTGTATTTTGTATTGATCTCTTGGGTGTTTAATGTATGTTTTATTTTATATTTGATATATTTTATTGTTAGACATTATTTTTCCTGTTGTTTAAATTACTTTTTTATTTTTTTTGGTTTGCAGCTATAGGTGAAGGCTGATTTCTATTCCAATGTGGGAGTATGAATTGAGAAGTAAAAAAAGTGCTCAAAGGGTAACTGCAGTTGTGGTGGGTAAGTTTTTATAATAGCAATTATTAAAATGAAATGAGGTAATTTTTAATGTGACTATATTGAAATTGGCCCCTAATGTTTTAATTAATGTTAAAAAATCCCTACTTAAATATTCTTTTGAAGATAATTTTTAAACTTTTCTGGTAAAAATGTGTATATAAGATTTGACAGACTAGCTAGTAAAGATTAAGAAAAACAGCCAAATCCCTTAAACATTCAGTAGCTTCTTTATATTTTATTCTTGCACTAAATTATTTAAAATTATTTCTCAGCATAAAGATGTAGACTTTAAACATTTAAAGTTTTAATTCTAGAAACAGTTCATAAAAGTAATTATTTACTGTTTCTTTTAACAGATTGAAGAAACATGGATTCCTACAGCATTATTGCCATTGTTTTTACCAGTTTTCTCATGTTTCAACTTCTTTTCCATGTTGTAAGTTCTTGGTTTTCAGCACAAGTAACCTCAGGTTTTAACAAACTAAGCACCCAAAAGAAGATTGAGTGGAACTCAAGGTAAAGTTTCTAAAACTAAGTAATGTAGGAAAATATTAAAAGTCACAAGTCCTAGAAAACTTGACACCAAACTATAGCCACCTGATCATTTAAAACCCAAATATTTTGAAATATTATTTTCTTTAGATTTTATTATATATACTTCAAATGGAAATCAGTTTGTTTTTGATCAGATTATATTAAACACATTTCACCAAACAAAAAAAAAAGAATCAATTAATATTGATGAGAAGGGAGGAGAAAGTGAATTATAGAAATATGTGAAAAATGGTTTCTTCATTGAAAGATGTATAAGAAAATATTTTTAGTATTTAGTGAGTTTTGGTTTGACTACCTCATATCTTATATAAAATATTATGGTTCTAAAGCTTCTCAGCTTACCACAGTGCTTTGTACAGACTGATGAATTCCTATTTTATTCTGGAGACATGGAAGAGATGCTAAAGTTTTTTGAACTGGGAATAATATGTTTTCCTGGTTCTGTTTTGCCTGCATCAATTCATGCAGTTCTTTCCAAGTTTTTCTTAATTCCTCATAGTTGTGATTCAATATGGCATAATATTTCATTTCATTCACAAACCATAATTTGTGAAACTATTCTAGAATCATTGGGTACCCACTTTCCTCCTAATTTTTTGCTTCTACATAATGGGCTACTACATTTTTGTATCTAAGGGAACTCTCTGCCCTTAACTTACATAAGGCAGAATCCTAGATGTGGTACCATTACATGTATCATTTAACAACTTTTAAAATTTTGATTCCAGTTGTTTCCCAGAATAGTTGGTTTACTTCGCAGCCCCACAAAGAGTCTATTAGTTTGTTTATGTATTTTCAGCTGTTGTCAGTTTGGCCCATCTGATGTGTATAAGATGAAGTCTCATGGATGTTTTAATTTGTCTTATTACTTTGAGCATTCTGTCATATGCTTGTTGATAGCTCACATTTCTTTTTTGAAAAGACTATTCATATCTCTGACACCTTACCTTTAACCTTCTTCTTTTTCCCAGAGAGGTAAAGGTAATCATTGTTGATATTTATGTAACATTTCGCAAAACACTTTTACCTATATTATCTTATCTGATGTTTATACACTATGTACTGTAGGTATTGCATTCCCTATTTTGTGATGAGAAATCCAAGGTCTCAGAGAAGTTAAGTAACTTGTCACACAGCTAGTAAATAGTATTCAAGCCAAGTTCTTACCTGATTCCAAGTCCAGCATTGTTCCTACTAGGGTGTGCTACCCCAAAATGGAACTTTCACTGTGGCAAAATGAAGAATTGAGCAGAAAATGGAAAAATACCTGGGGTGGAAGGTAGAAAGTAGAATTACATTCCTAATAGCCCATGGATTGGTAGATTTAATGATTTCTCAGCATTCTATGTATTAGTAACTAATATTACATAACTTAAAACAAGGCAAAAGAAGGAGTCTCTGAGCAGTCACTAGTCACCATTGTATAAATGGAAATCAGGCTTACCAGAATATCTCAGAGGAAAAGCTGTCTTTAGAACACTAGTTTCAAGTTGGGGGTAATTTCTGTCTCCTGAAACCCGCAGGATTTGGCCTTTCCTTATAGCAGCAATATTTCTACGAACTTGGAGAGAATCAATTGATATAATACAAGCCATTGCTTCCTCCCAATCAGAGACTGCCTAAAAGTCTGTGCATGGTCTGAGTCACTTAGGAAGGCATAGAAAAATCCCCACCAGAAAATATTAATTTGAGTGATTATAATTGCAATTGAATCATTAAGCTTAATTGTTGCTCTTACATAAAAGATAAGAATTATAGGTATTATTTGCCACAATATTGTGATTTATTTCTTCTTCCTCTATTCACTTAGTTCTAGCATTAGCCAGATGGACGCACTTAGCATGGATAATCCTGCTGTGCTGAATTGCTCATGATTTATTTTTTTTATTTGCTGGTCCACTAATTAAGCTGCTGCTTTTGCCTTATTTAGATTAAATCTCTAACTTCTAAACTGTCATTCTAATATGATTATTAATTATTTGTTAGAAAAAATTTTACAGACAAATTTAGCATGCTAAATAAAGTTTAAAAGTGAAAAACATACTTTATGTTAGTGTAAACTTTACCATTCCTTCTAAACAAAAGGACATTTGAATTTCATGTGTGCCAGGAATTAATTTTATTTGTGAAGTGACCTGTGACACTTCACAAAAATGTTTCTCAAGGTATCTGAAATGATAAATTATGAATTATATTTCAGGATATGCTTTATAATACAGAAGAAGTGTTTCAGTAAACAGTATTTGCTCCCATTGTTCAGTGGAATGTAGTATTTGTTATTGACAAATAGGAAAATAAAGATAGACCAGGAAATTATGATATAAATAATTGATATGATTTGACTAGGCACACCTAGATTATTTTACATTCCTAAACTGCATCTTACTTTCTCCTAATTAATTTTATCCTGTTTTTTCTTACCATTTCACTGATACGTTACAGTTCTTATAACTACCCAATTTGAGAGAAATTTGTACACATTGTAGTAGAATAAGATTGAGAGTGTTGCTATATCCAGTCAGTGAGATACATACAAGTAGTTTTCTAAGTGATTTGGCTGACTGCTTTTGAACTTTTTTTAGGTGTATATACAGGTTGTAGTTGGTCAGTCAACAATCATTAATCTCAAGTGCTTAGTATGTCCCAGGTTTTGTGCTAAATGATGGACATAGAAAGGCAAAAACACTGTTTCTCTCCTCAGGGAGCTCACATTCTAACTGAGAAAACAACATACAAATGACCATTCATATACAAACTATTTATACTGTAGATGAAAAGTAACCTCAGAGAGAAGTCAACTCAATAGAATTTTGGTCAGTGTCAATGTCACACCCAGATTTATCTTTACTCTTACCTCCAAGTCATGGACAAATATCTGGATATCAGATTAGAGAGACAAGAAGGGATAGATAAAACCCAGAAGCCATTCCACCGGTAGATGAGTAGTCAAAATATAATTCTCAAAAGAACTGCATATGACCTTATTATGACAGAATACTAGAAATCCCTAATAATAAGAGAAATGTACATCAGAAAAATCCTGAAGTCTCACCTGACAAACGGAAAATTGGAAAAAATGACAAAAGATTGGAATAGCTAATGTTGAAAGGGTTGGGAAAGGCTCACTAATGCATTGTTGTTGAGGCTGTGAACTAGTACAGCTTTTTGGAAAGCAGTTTGGAATTATGACAATGAGATGATGAAATGTTCATAGCCTTTGGCCCAGAGATCGTATTGTCTCCATATATAGCAGCAGATTTATTGTAGCATTTGTGTATGTGTGTGGTAACATAGCCCTGAAAACAAAGCAGCTGACCATCAGTTGGGGGAATGAGTAAACAAATTGTGGTACATGAAGGTACCACTTACTCTGCTGTAAGAAATGATAAATATGTTGAATACAAAGATGCATGGAAAGACTTAAATGAAATAATGGAAAATGAAGTAAGCAAAGCCAAAAAAACCCCAACCCATTACACATGACTACAGAAGTGGAAGAAACAACCAGTGCTGGACAGTCAAAAATGAGTGTTGGAAAACTACGAAGAAAAGCTTGGCATCAAACAAAAACTAAAAGATATCTCTTCCCCACACCCATGCCTTTGCAGAAGTGAGGGTGTCTACAAGTATGGACCATTGCATATGTTGTCAGTTTTTCCAATGTGTTTATCAGCTTTGCTGAAATTTTTTTCATTTCCTGTTTTTTTCTTTTCTAAAAGATCTTTGTCATAAGCGATGCCTTTTTGAGAGGAGAATGGGGAAGGATATGGGGGAAAATTTAGGCAATAGAAAAGCAAAAGAAATCAATACGCTTTTTTTTTAATGTGGATTCATTATTTGTATTATTAAAGGAGTTTTCGCTTTACAAAAGGATTCACTGCAGTGAATCCTTTAAATAGTGAGGACCTCGAAAGTATTTAAAAATTCTCTTTGACTTTGATTTACATATGCCTTTTTAGGAACACTTATTTTGACAATATAAACTCCCAAGTTTGTTCATGAGGTTATTTTTTAATACTGAATTGCATAGTGATGACCATATTTTAATTATTTTAGGTGCCATCTGATATTATTAAAGAAAAAAGCACTTTGGACTTGAGAAAACTCGAAATAATGCTCTCATCCTTTACCTTTTTTCTTTCTTTATTACTGTAAAGTTTTTAAAGCTTGTGAACTATTTTGTTATAATTTTGAAGTCAGGATATTTATAGATCCACAGTTGTTAGCAAAGGTAAATGTTCATTGTATGAGAGTTTTTGGGACAAGATACATAGATAAATATGATTTGCTTATATGTATGTACATATAAAAATATAATTATATAGGAATATATACATGTAGAAATCATACATATAAGTAAATAGTGTGTACTAGTGTACAAGTAGTGTGTACAAATACACATGTGTACACACATATACATAAAATTAAGTTTATATGATTTGATTCACTTTGTTAATATTAGTCAGATACAATTTACTAGAATCTTATGTACATTTCTACTGAGAAGAGAAATAATCTAGTGCCTGGCAAGAACATATTGGGTGCTTAATAAATATTGGTTGAGGTGAAATTGAATTTTCCTCAAAATTTTAGGCCTTCTTTATAAACAGAAAATTAGTCTTAATTAGTTGGTATCTCTAGTTTGCTTTTATATATTTCTTTTCAAAATGGATTCTTTAATAGACTAGATTTTGGAAAATAACATACCCTAAATGTGATCAGGTTCGCTAGTATGCCCTGACAAAGATCATTTTTCAAATTTGCAGCATCTTTAGCAGTATAACTTAGAAAGAACATCAGAGTAGGAGTGAGAAGACCTGGGCTCTGGCCTTGATGCTTCTGCTTATTAACCTCCATGTGAGAGTGGGCAAATCACTTGATCCTTAATTTCCTCCTCCATAAAATAGAGATAATGGTATATATGTCTTTGGCTATTTTGAAAATTAAATGACGTGTTCCTAAAAGCAGTGTAAGCCTTGCCATGGAGGAATTACAAAAGAACCTGGACAAGTGTTACGCAAAATGAGAGGGCGTGAATGGTTGGCAGTCTGCATCTTTGGAGGTAGTACCCATATTGATTAAATCATACAGCTATTGAAGTAATTGAGCAAAACTACCCCGAAGAGTGATTGCAACTGACAGTATGGGTTATATGACTCGTGAGCAAGCATATCTCAGTTTTTTAAGTAAGAGAATTAAAGGGAGAGTTGATTTTGGTATTGGCAGTATTTAGAACATACTGAATATTTGAACGTTACAGTTCTATGCTGTCATTGTCAGGGTAATAATAGCAGACATTTCTATAGCACTCAGGTTTAGAAAATGTTTAAACTCATTACATCGTTCCTCACAATAGCCCTGTGAGGTTAATACAGCAGGTATTGTTATCCTCCTTTTACAGATTTAGACAGTATCTCAGAGAGGTTAACTGATTTGCCTGTGATCACGGGCAGGGTTTGAATTCAGGTCTCTGCTGATTCCAAGTTCAGGGCTATTTACCATTCCATTCACTTTTTATATTTTCCATCATAATTCCCTTAGAATATTTCATATGCCTAAATGAAATAAGGATGCATTTCAGTCTGAATAATATTGAATGTATTGTTTTTCTCATTTCAGGATTGCATCCACGTTCCATTCCTTGCTGGTCGGTTCTTTATGCCTATATATTTTATTTTTTGATGAAGCCACTATAGCTGATCCCCTTTGGTAAGACGTTTGCCCAAATGGTTTGATTTCATTTATGCATTTGAAAGGAATGTTTCTTTGTAACATTATTTCTCATTT
Organism: Notamacropus eugenii; assembly: GCF_028372415.1. Taxonomy (NCBI): domain Eukaryota; kingdom Metazoa; phylum Chordata; class Mammalia; order Diprotodontia; family Macropodidae; genus Notamacropus; species Notamacropus eugenii. Next base: position 270,577,560 of record NC_092873.1, read on the forward strand.
ACCTTGAAAATATGAAGGGTTTCTGTTTATATATCAGAGTTTGTGGTTCAGTTGTGTTGGAGAATGTTTCTAAGTAGAACAAGGTAGTCTAGGTGAAAAGTCTCTTGTTTTGTTCACTTGTTTCAGTTGTGTCCAACTTCTCATGACACCGTTTTTGGTTTTCTTGGCAAAGATACTGGAGTATTTTGCCATTTCCTTTTCCAACTCATTTTACAAATGAGGAAACTGAGACAGACAGAGCTAAGTGACTTGCCCAGGGTCACCCAGCTAGTAAGTATCTAACGGCAAATTTGAACTCAGATCTTCCTGATTTCAGGCCTGGGGCTTTATCCACTGAGCCACCTCTACTTTGAGTCAATCATTAATTTAATGTTTGTCTTATTATTTGATATTAGATACAAAAATTTGGATTCTCCCTTTTAATAGGGAATAGGGATTAGACCTGTGATTTCATTGATATAGGATACTCAGTATAGGAAGAGGAATTATGTAGTTTATTATCTTCTTAGCATTAATAGTCTTTGAGTTGCCTAGAGTACTTAGACGTTGACTGACTTGTCCAGGGTCACTTATCTGCTGGGTGTTAGAGGTGACACTTGAACTCAGGTCTTGATTGCAAGATTCAGTATTCTAGCCACTTTTCAGAAATTTGTACTTGAATAAAATTTTAACTGTAATATGGTCAAAGGTAGCAAGATTTCCATTGGGTTATTTTTGAAACGAGTAAATAACATTCTAGTAATGAGTGCATTGCAGTGGATAGAGTGATAAATTTGTCCTTTGTTTTAGATCTTGCCTTTGACGCCTGTGACCCTAGGCAAGTCCACTTAACCTCTCTGTCCTTAAGGTAGTTTCCTAGCAATTATCTCCCAAGTTATAGGTGTGATGTAATGGTAGAGTTTTTACTACATGAGTTTCCAACACTAATAAAAATCATTGATCCTTCATTCCAGGAGTAAACATAGGCTGAAATTTTGTTTGTATTTGTGAATGATTTGATTTAATTCAGTAAGCCTGAGAGGCTTGTGTTACCAAAAGAGTATTTACATTCAAGAAACAAGTCCCCTTCCCAGCTTTCCAGCTATATGGTCTTCAAATTCCTTAAATATAATAGTGCCTTACCTGCCTCAAAGCAAAGGGAATAGATTATTTCTTCCAGTTCTGGGAATTTGATTCTTTCCTTTTTTAGCATTAATAGCATTTGTAATTTAAAATTTCACTTAGTTACTTAACATTTTTTGTCTCAGTTTCCTCATCTGCAAAATAAGTTGGAGAAAGAAATGGCAAACCACTCCAGCGACTTTGCCAAGAAAACCTCAAGTGGGGTCACAGAGAGTTGGACATGAGTGAAAGGGCTGAACCACAAAATTAGTAAAATTACCTAACTAGAAGTTACATTTTTGGTTAATTTGTACCATACATCAGCAATTACTTATGTTGTCAGACTGTATTACGGTCCTTAGTCCTATGTTTCCTACATAATTATAGATACTATTCATTTGATGTAATTAGTTGAGGGAGCTAATGCTATGATATTCCTTGTAATCTTAATAAAGTATTTGCTACACTGGGCTCCCGGCTATCCTTTGCAGCTCAGAATAATTGCTACTACTGTTTAATCTCTGCTTACTGTAGCTATTCCAGGGACTTGAGTTTGCAACAGTAATGAAGCCAAGTACTTATAGCTTTCCTAGTGTGGTGTGTGTTTTGAGAGGGAATGTAAAAGGAAAAATATATTCCTACTTTAGAAGAATTGAGCGGGAGTAAATTTTCCCCCTGTGCTCCTCAGTGGAACAGGACAGGTAAATGGCACAATACATAGTTTTGAGCCTGGAATCAGGAAGACATGAGTTCTAATCTAGCCTCATACCCTTAATACTATGTGATCGTGAGCAAGTCACTTGACCTTGGTCTGCCTCAGTTTCCTCAACTGTAAAATGGGTATAATAATAGCACCTATATCTCAGGATTATTGTGAGGATAAAAAGATAATATTTACACAGTGCCTACAAACTTTAAAGCACCGTATAAATGCAATAATTATCATCAGTTTTTATTACCATCAACCTAGTCTGGACACCTCAGAGCTAATCATTTGTCCTAAAAGAAACTTTGGAGACTTGTCTTAAGCCTCTAAGAGGTTCCCCATTGAAAGTATGTCCTAAAGCATATTTCTCAGTTAAATTTCATTCTTTTGGGTTAATTCAAAGGGATTCTCAAATTGTCAGAAGGGGTTGTATTTGAGGCATCCTATGGACAACGAATTCCTTCTAGAGTTTACATTGGCTGGAATATTCTAAAACCTTTCAAGTGACATCTCAGGAAGTGTGTCATGGCAAACTATTAGAGGGCTGATATGATTTACGTACAAAGCAGTAATTTGCCAAATAATGATAGAACAATTTTTCAAAATATTTAAACCATGGAAACAAAAACAAGTGTACTGGACGGTTCCCTTAGAAAAATTATGCCAAAAAATCCCCAAGTTGGATGGTCAAGACTAAACGTTATTTTCATTTTTATTCACAGGGGTGAGCCTTCACTTGTTCAAGTGAATCTTGCCATTGTCTCAGGCTACCTCCTCTCTGGTAATTATGTGATATAATTAAATGATGATTATGACTAATCAACATTTATTTTGATTTATATTTCTGTAACTATGCTATGAAGAAGTAGAGCTGTCTTTTGGTTCCTTTATGTCAGCCATACATTTTAAGAACTGTGATGAAAAAAAAATTATCCTTTGATTACATGCATGAAACCTTTCCCTCTTTGATTATGGCTGAATGATTTATCCTATCAAAAGGAGGTTATGAGGGAGAAATGCATCCTAGAACAGATGAGCTAGGTGTCAAAGAATAGGGACCTGGTTACTGTGACCTTGGTATTGTGGGTCTTTGTGGGTCTTCATTCTTGCTAGTTTCTGTTTTATGCATTTGCAGATTTAATGTGCTTTTGGGAATGATCAGTTATTTAAAAAAATAGCTTGAATTATTTTCCCCCATCTTTTAAAAAAGAATATTGAAGACTCTTCAAGTTTCTGAACCTAAATCCCTTATGTCAGAAAATGTTCAGAGAGAAATTTTAGGGTATTTTGACCTCTTCACTGCATTTCTGTTTTGTGATAAATCTTTGGACAATTATTGTGCTAGAAAAGAAATACTCTAGATCTTCTTTTCATAACTTTCTTCTTTGATGACTTTAGATCATGAATTCAAATTTATTGAATTTAAGTGAAAGCTCAAATATTATAAAGCTTTTTCCACTTAATTCCATACCTCTTAGTCACATGGGCTACACTTCCCTTCCCTGGAATAGCATAGCAACTTTGTGTAGCCATTTGCTTCACTTGCTTCTAGGTGGGGATAAGTTCTGAATCCTTATAGCAGAGGCATTTGCCTTCTCTGTGACTCCGTCTAATTCTATATTTTGTGCATCTTCCAGCATCTAATAGTTTTGTTGTTTTAACTTGACATCTGCTGCTGATAGGTTTGAAGTATGGAGCACAGGTAACAAGTCATTTTGAGTAAGTCTGAATTGGTGCAAGTTTTCCACGTATCCAGTCCCTCACTTTGGTCGTTTTTTTCCCTTTTTGCAGATATACTTCTTATCCTTTTATACTGGAAGGTGATTGGTGATAAGTTTTTTATTATTCACCATTCAGCAGCTTTATATGCATACTACTTTGTACTGGTGAGTGCCGTATGTTGCAATAGTCGGACAAGTAGACAAGATCGGGCATAGCAACTAAGGGTGAACGCTGATCTAAATATATAACTCTAGAACCTACTCCCCCCAAAATGGGAGCATTCCAGGAACGCTGAAATCACCTTAGTGATAGTTGTACAATATTGATTAACTATTAACTCAGATTTTAGTATTGTGTGCATACTGGTATTTGTGAGTTTTTGTGAGGATATCTATGTGAGTTTATGGTTATTTATGAATATATCTAAATAAACTCTGAGAAAGGTTGGCATATATATTTCCTTGAAATTGTGTTCAAAACCCTTTAAGGCTTTTTAGGGATCTGACTAGTGATGTACTGTTGTTGGTAGTTCAGATAATTTATGATTATTTATGATGATATAGCTTCAGGCATTTGCGAATTCCTATAAAACAGCTCAAATCATCATTCCCACTTAATGGCATACTTAGGCTAGATATCTAATTCTGGAATGTTGTTGGATGCCTGGAGCTTAATCTGAGTCCTAGGATTGAATGAGCAAATTCAGGCCAATTTAATCAAAGGTAAGAGAGTAAAGTAAAATAACAAATCTCATATGTATTTCATATAAAAAATTATTCTTCAAAATAGAAATGACATTAGTAACTTATCTCCATGCCTTCTCTAGGATGAAATATACTAATATGTCCAAAATAAATTCCAAAACAATAAATATTTCTAAGCTTTCTACAAAGCAAGATATCCTTTATGTTTTTACTTTTAAAGCCTAAATATGAGTACTGTCTTTTTTTCCCCTCACTGTTCCCTTTCACTGCCCCAGCTTTTGTTTTGTGGGTGAATGTTCATTTTGTATCATAATAGATTTTTCTTTTTAAATTTTATTTTCTACCATACACTTTCATAAAACCTTAAATGAAAGAATGTTAACAGCTATTTAATATGAGGTTTTGGTTTTTTTTTTAAATAACAGAAATGCATATGAGAAAAGTTTTTGGTATTTTTATTTTTAGTTATCACTAACATAAGATACCATATTGGTTTAAATTTCTGCTATGGCAGAAAATTCTTCACCTTTTTTGGTGATAGGCCAGAGTGAGAATTTTGTTATTTTATATTTGGTGTAAAATTACATTTAAAATGTAAAATTATTAATACTCAATTTAAATCTTTAACTTCTGTAGTACTGTATATGACAGGAATTCTCCTGATATATTTCCCCTCAAAAATCCGATCATAGTATAATAGATGTAGAGCTGAAAGGAATCTCAGAATCTATCTAGTCCACTCCCCTCAAATTACAGATTAGAGAACTAGTAACTCAAGAATGGTAAATTATTTCTCTGGGATCGCAAGTGTTGTAAATATCGAAAGTGGGATGAGCCTAGGTCCTCTGACTTAAGATCAGTGCTTTTCTTTGGTACTAGGTCTATGCAAATCACTCATCTGAAGTATAGTAGCTTTAATTAATGCAAATATTTATAGCAATAAAGTACAATTTTAAATAGGTATAACTATATATACCCATTTATAGCTACAAAAAGGCATTCCACATCATCCACTTTTCTGTGGAGCAGTATGGTTGTAAATAGAAGACAGAGCTGCCTTAGGGTTTTATATCTTTTGTCTTCCTGTGATTGATATATTAGGTAATTATAAAATAAGAGATTCTCATGACACATTGACAGTTTTTTCAGAAAACTAAATAAAATGCCAGTTTTTGATGCTATAACTTCAAGATTTTTATTACTTAAAAAAAAGAGTGGTACAACCTAAGAGTGTATGTGTAATTCTCTTTCTTATGACCTTAGTTATTTGATATATTGCTGCTCTGTACTGAGCAAGACCTGTTGATAAAATCTATTCAGAACAAAGTCTGTAGTAGTTGTTACTTTTCATTGTAGTGTAACTAATAAAAATATTGTAATATCAGGTAACAATTTAAGGAAAAATATATCTTTTGAACACATCACTATCAATACATATGCTATGAAAGCAATATGACCTAATGAAAAAAGTGTTATATTTTTTAATGTTAATTCATATTAATACCTTATGAATCTACTGTTCCCTCTTGCACATCATAGGCTTGATAAATGATGGCATGTTGAATGTTATGTTTGTGGAATGGGTACTGATTCTCATTGGACCTTCCTTTGTTCTTGCCTTTTTTGTTAAACCAAAATGAGTGCATGTTAGAGTCTAATTTTCAGTTAGCTTATTTTTCTCATTAAATAATATTAATGAATAAAAATCAGCTTTGATTCTAAAGGTGGTAGATTAGTGTGTTGATATATTAAAGTTCTGTCTCATTAATTTAATGAAGCTTATGCTAATAAAAGTGAATCTTTTCTTATGAAACCCAAAAGGGAAAAATTTTTGGTGGTATTGAAATTTCAAATATTTGATAACTCTTGCACTTAAAAATATAACAAAAGTACATATCAAGACCCACCTGTAGAATTTCAAGATGGAATAATTATTTTGCTTTATATAATGTAACTTTAATCCTTGTTATTTCTGTATCCTAATGCAGGCCTTCACAAAGCTGGTGTTTTGCTTTTATGTCATTATTCTTAATACTGGTCTAACTCCTATTTTAAGAAAATATACCTTTTTTGTACCTTGCAGTGTTTATAATTAAGATTTTTACAATAAGTTTTCTTTCTGAAATAATATTTCTTTTGTAGCTGATTTAGAATTTCACCTTCAAGAAGGAAAGAATAAGATTCTAATTTGCTTCCAATAAAGAGAACTTTTTCTTTGTTACCTAACTTCAATATTACTTGGATCCAAAGTAGAAATATAATGTAACAAGGGAAAGAAAAGTGTTCTAAGAAATGAATATATGAACATTCCCACATAAAAATAAAATTCATGTAGTGTTTTTCATCTGTCCTTTAGTTTGGACAGGTGAGAAGCTTTATTTTCCAATTATTGCTTTAATGCCTCGAATTAAGGTCTTAAGAATCAAGGATAGGAATTTTCTCCCCTATACATCAAATTTAGTAGGGAAAAAAGAAACACTAATATTGACCTGAATATGAGCATAGTGATTTACAGTTTCTTCTTTTTTGTGGTTTCTGTCCTTAGATAGTAAAATGCTGCAATTCTCTGATGATTCCGTGGTTTCCCCTTTTGTTGACTTACCAAAGCAAAACTTCGTAGACTGTCCTGTTGTCATGGAGGGAAAGTAATCCACTTATATTAAGAAATTAAAAATACATATATATGGTAAATGTTGTGGATAAACTCCTAACTTTTTGACACAGTGTCTTGAGTAAGAGTAGAACTCAGATTCTTTGGTAGCTTTTTAATCTTCTTTTGTGGGGATAATAATAATAATGTTAATTATTATTTATGTAGCATATTATTATTTTATTATTAGTAATATATAAATATGTATTTATATTTATAATATATTTACATATATATTTATATATAAATATATTTATTTATACATATATGAATAATATTATTGCATTCATCATATTATGTTATTATTTATGACCTTTGCAGAGCACTTTGCCTACATTATCTCATTTGATCCTCACAAAATCCCCATGAGCTAGCACTGCAAATATTATTATCTCTCCCTATTTTGCATATGAGGAAACTTAAGATTCCGAATGATTAAATGCCATGTCTGTGCCCATGCAGCTGGTGCTGGGTAAGATCAGAACTGGAATCTTCCAGCCTCCCACTCCAGCACCCTGCTTAGGATGCTGCCTCGTTGGTCTTCTTCACTGCTCATCCTGTTCTACCTTCTTATGAGGTGTAACTCTGGCACATCCATAGTTACAGTGTGTTTTGATAGTTTTCATGCTTTCAGGATTGAATTGAATAACATTGAGGATTCTACCCTCTTCCCACTCTCCCAGGCAATGGTGTCATGCCTCATCCTCTAGCAAGGTGAACTTTGTTTTCTCTCTCCCTTGTAAAACTACTTTTTGGGTCTGTCATCATCGATCACATCTGCTTGATAGTTCCTTATAAATGGTACCTTAAATGAAAAATGAAACTCCTAGATTGTTCCTGCTGTACCTCAGATTTTAACTCATATATCTGAAAAATAAGATGTTAGTAGCATAGTAATTGCTGTTTATAATTAATCGCTATTTATAATAGTTTTCCTGTGAGAAAATTTGTTTAGCATTCTCACTTGAGATGCTCAGAACAGTTCCTCTGGCAGTGATTTCCCCATCTCTCACCCTGGACTGCTGAGCAGTCAGATGGAAGACTCTTGTTCCCCACATGGTTGTGTTTGTTTCTACAGCTGGGTTTGAAGTGAGGCATGGATAATAGGCTAGGAAGCTGGTGAAGACCTCTTAGCAAGGCAAGGAAATCTGAGGAGGAAGTATTTGGAAAGAGATGAAAGAGATTGACTTCTCTTTCCTCTTCCATTTACTCATCCATTTGCACTCTCCCCTCACAACTGATGACCATCAACGGTATCTCTTTTTTATATTTTTTTCCTGTTCTTTTAACCCTTTCTTCTTTCCCAGCCCTTCCCTTGGCTAAGAAAGTTTTTTAGAGCCTTGGGAATAGAGTAGCAAAATAAGAGGATTCTGGCAGAAAGAAATGAAGAAAGTTTTTCAGGCTCTAAAATGGTTTTCCTTCCTCCTTTTCTTTTCTTCTCCTTCCTTCTTTTCTTTTCTCTCCTCCTTCTCCTTCCTTCCTTCCTTCCTTCCTCCCTCCTTATTTCCAGGGACAAGAGCAAAGTCTCCATTGCCCTAAGGGAATCAGAACATTTTTTTTGGTAGTCCAGATTAGATGGTTATGGGAGGTTGGGGTACGTAAGGGCTATAAATTAACTCACCAGTCCAAATATTGAGGACTATCCATAGTTCCTTTAGAGTGTTCCCCAGAATAGAAGTTAAAAAATGCAAACTATCTTATCATTGTGTCATAGTCCAATCAGTGCTAATACTTTTTTGTTCTTTGTAATAACCTTTCTTTTTCCTGCTACTTTATTTCTACCACCTTCCTGTCCCTAATGCCATCTTACACCACTGAAAGTGTATTTTTTTAATACAGTACTTATATACACCTGAAAGTACTTTGTTTTTCCACAAGGTGCGTGGTTTCTTTTTTGTTAGCAACCTATTTCCATGAACTTCTTTAATCTGTTAAAACTCTGCATTTTGTAGTGTAGGCAATTCAGAGTAAGTCTGTGATATGTGTGGTTGTGTGTGTAGCGAACCACACAAAGCATATATTCTGAACGAGCATTTCATTTTCCTGGTGCTCAGTTTGCTAAGCAAAAACATCTCAACAAGTCTCTCAGATTTCTTATGGCTCTAGAAGAACAGTAAGGTATCTGTAGTATAGATATATATGGCCTTCTAGGCCCTTAGGTGGGGCCTTTTGACTGATTCCAAGTTTTACAGAACAAGTCCTTTTATTAAGGGGATTTGTTCTGTGAAGTTTGGATTCAGTCAAAGGGCTGCCCTTGAGGACCTAGAAGGCCACATGTGGTCAGTAGGCTGCAGGTTCCCCACCCCTGAATACATTCTGTCTTAAAACCCCACCTTGATTATGACAGTAGTTGTAAAGTGAAATTTGGTATAGGACATATATGTATCTTGGATGTTGTCCAGAGAGATTTACCCACTGTACTCCAAGTGTTGTATGGTTACTCAGCCTATAACTCTTTCTTTCTTTGAAACAACAAAATGAAGCCACAGTGTGAAAAACTGACTTAGAAAAAGAGTGTTACTTAGCTTTCCTTTTTTTTTCTAATACTTCCTTCCTCAATACATACAGTTCCTTAGTAGGGAATCTATCGGGTTGAGAGTTGAGGCTTAGATGACTTTCTGTATATTTAATGAATTTCTTCTCACCTTTATGGGGCTAAATGAGTTAATGAAGTATTTTAGTAGGGATCAGATATATACCAGTTAACAGGAGTAAGTAATTGTGAACAGGAGCTAGTTAATTATTTGTTTAACTTTTTTGAATACCTAGAATTTTATTTCTAGAAAGAGACTTTAAATATTTCTTCCACAACCCTCATTTTATAGATGAAAAAGCTTGATGCTTATGGAGATTAAATGCCTTTTTCAAAATTATAAAGCTTAATAGTGCGGAACTAGGATTAGAACCTACTTTAACTATCAGCCCTTTGTTCTTCACACTTAGGTCAAGTTACTTCTGTTATCGCTGGCATTATAAGCAAGATTTACTTTGAATTGAACATCAGTGATGGTAATTAGATTATTTCTACTCCTTTGTCACTTTAGTTGTCTTTATTAAAATGTCAAGGAAATTTCAAAACATTAGATATTTTATTGAAATTTAGATAAAGGGGAAATCTAGCGCTAGTGAAATCTTGCAGTTATAATTTCATGAGAATATACATGGTTTCACGAAAATGTGAATCTACTATAACTTAGTAGATAGATGTTCTCTACTAAATAAGAAGTGGTCTGAATCTAAGAGAGGTTAACTGATTTGTCCATGGTCACATCGCTAGTAAATGTATATTATAGGATTTGAATCCAAGATATTCCTTCCTCTAATGTCAACATTTTCTATCCATTCACTCTGGGGGTATAAGGTAAGCATAGAAGGTTACTGTGCTGTGTGAAATCTTAAGGAGTAATTACCTATTTGGGGTGGGGGTATGGTTGAGGAAAAGGGGAGAATCAGGGAAGGCTTTACAGCAGAATTAACCTTTGAGTTAAGTAAACTTTATAAGATGGACAGGAAATCATTAGGCAGAGATGGTGAAGGAAGCCACTTTTAAACAAAGGGAGCTATACAGAGAGTGAAGCTGGAAGGAGAGAGTAGTATGTTTTTGTTGGAGTGAGTGGGTAAAAGGAAGTAATCCAACACAGTTCAACAACTGTTTTAAGTGCTTACTATTTGCAAAGCAGTATGCAGGGTGCTGGAAGTATAGATACAATTTAAAAACATTATTTTATTCTTGATCTTTCATTCTGCTTGTTGGATACAACATGAAAACAGATAACACTCATTTGAGGAGGAAGGAGACGATAGATAAATTGAACGTTGGAGTCTGAGGTGAGGAAGGATTGTATTCCAAGCTTAGAAAACAGCCTATGTAAAAGACACAGCGATGGGAAATGCAGTGCTGAGTTCATAGAACAGCACGTAGACCCGTTCAGCTAGAATAACCAGCTTATTGTGCAACAAGGCTAGAAGGGTATCCTGGAGCCAGATTGAGAAAGACTTCAAATGCCATGCTAATGAATTTATATTTTGCCCTAAAGGCAACAGGAAGAATCATTTCTTGGTTAGGGAAGTGCCATGGTTGCTGTAAGAATGTGTGTGCTTTAGGAGTATTACTTTGTCCTCTAAATAGAGGATAGATTGTTAGGGGGAAAGTACTAAAGACAGAGAGACTTATCAGGAGGTCTTTATAATCAGGCAAGAGATGAATGAGCATTCTGAACTATGGTGATGACTGAGTGTTTAGAGACCAGGGGCAAGATGTAGGAGATGTTCTGGAGGTAGGTTTGACAAGATCTTACAATTAATTGGATGTGGGGAGTGAGGACAAGAAATGAATGGAGGGTGATTCAGAGGTTTGAACCTCAGCGACTGGAAGAATGGTGGATCCTAAACAGAAATAGAGAAGTTAGGAGAAAAGTGAAGTGTGCTTGGGGATGGGTTGGGGTAGAGATAGAGATTTGTGTTGGATGTTTGTTGACCGTGTGATTGGCTAGAGGATATCCAGGTGATGTCCAAAAAGCCACTATTGATAAGAATTTACTAGAGCTCAGGAGGAAGATTAGAACTGGAAATATAGATCTGGGAGCCATCTGGTTAAAGATTACCGAACCACACCAAAAGAGAAAATATAGAAAGAGAAAAGAAACCAGGACAGGACTTTAGGGACACCTGCTGTACAGGGAGGGACGTGTATGATGATCTGGCAAAAGAAGTTGAGTAAGACCAGTCAGATAAGGAGAACCAAGAGAAAGCAGTGGCATAAACATCTAGGGAAGACAAATTATCCAGGAGGAGGATGGTTAACGGATGCTGTAGAGAGATTTTTAAAAAGTATAAAGAGTGGTAATAGTCCATCACATTTAACAATTAAGAGACCAGTGGCAACCTTGAAGAAAGTAGTTTCACCAGAGTGGTGGAGTCAGGAGTTATTATATTTAATCTATATTAACATTAGAAGCAAAACACATATTTTCAGAACAAAATAAAATGGACAAACACAGGAATTAAACTAACAGTTAAATTAAAAAATGGAATTAGAGGAAATAAATGAGAAGAGAGTGTGGGAATTGGGTGCAGTGAAGGATGAAGCTCAGGAGTTTAGGAAACCTATAGGGAATATAAATACATCATAGAAGCACTGATGTGGAATTATTTTACTGGAAGATATTGGCAGAAGGAACATTAGCAACAGAAAAACAAACCTAGAAAATATCCCACCTTTCTCTTACTACCTCTCTCTCCTTTCCCTCCTCTTTCTTTTCCATTTTCTCCCTTTCAAAGGGTCTGGAAGAGGATGAGGAGGCAGCGTAGATGTATTGTTTAGAGAGACAGGAGGAAAATAGAAGCAACACAGATCAAAGAGGAATTTGGAAGACAAATCAAGAAGGAACAGTTAAAAGTTATTAAAAACTCAGAAGAGTGAATCTGATTATTATATATCAAGAAAATGAGGGACAGGTTACAGTTCTAATTCATAAATGTTAAGATGGAAAAATTCAAGATTCAATTCAGACATAGTGTTGTTAAGCCTTAAGACTTTATTGACAAAGAGATGATGCTATAAGCAATGAGGGTGAAGGACTTGGGATCTCAGATGTATAACTAGAAAAGGACTTTAAGAGCCATATAATCTAAATCTCTCATTTTACTTCTTCCATTCTAAAATATCAGCATTTCAAATGAGATTTAACCGAAACTGAAGAATGACATGTAGACAGTTAAAGAACTTAAGACTTAATAATCCCCAAATCACTTTCCTAGAAAGCCAAGCATTCTCTTCTAAAATAAAAGATGGACATTTAAAAATCAAGTTGACTGAGTAGCAATTCATGGAGAAAAGGACTTAGCTCAGATCAATTTTGCTTTGGAAAAAAAAAACAACAGAAATACCAAAGGCCCTTGAATTACTTACAGGCTGAAAAGAACATCTTGAAAAATCCTCTGGAATGAACTCAGATCACTGAACTTAGTCCTTTGATTAATAGATATTATACAACCATAACTAGATTGAGATTCAACGCAGTTGTCATAGTGGAGGGAACATACAATGATGAAATTATTTTGATAAGTACTGAATGATGGAAGATGGCAAAAGGAAAATGGAGACTGAATTCTTTTTAAAAATTATGTGAAAAATGGCAATTACAAAGAGTGAGTGACAGGGAGAAAGGCCAGAGAATGAGGATAGAAAGAGCATATAAACTCCAGTCATAAACCAAAAGAAGACAAACTTGGAGGAATTACATTTGTGCTGTTCTTTTAGAGTTAATTGGATTGAAATAGGATTTTGTTGCTAAGTGTGAGAAAGGAGTTGTGTTAGTGAAATAAAGAACATTGTTAAATTATTCATCATAGGAGAAAGGGATAAATAAAGAATGGTAGAGAAGTCAAATTTATTGTTTGTAATTGAATGTAAATGGATAATCCCCCAATAAAGAGAAAAAGGGCTGATTAAAGACCACAGCACAATAATATGCTGCTTATAGGAAACAGTTTACTATCAAAGGATGTACATAAGTATAAAATTGTAGAGCAGATTAAATTTATCATGTTGCAGCTAACTTATAAAAACTAGAATTCCTGTGATAATGGCAAGCAAAGGTAAATTCAAATTAAAGAAAAAAAATCATCCCTCTGATGCTTACTACCTATCATTTGTGACCTTGGACTAGTTGCAGACTCTGGGCCTCCATTGCCTTGTTTCCTCAATAAAATTACTGCTTAGATCAGATGATCTCAGTCCATTTCAGCTCTAGATCTTTCATCCTCTGATTGTATATCACACTTAAAATTACCTTAAGTAATAAAAAATTCCTAGTATTGAACACCTGTAAAACCTAACTATATAGCAAGTGAGTTTATAAAAGCAAAGTTGACTGATGTACAAGGAAAATCAGAAAATCTGTAGTAGTGGGAAATATCAGCATCACACTAATGGAATAGGATTATTAATATAATAAACATATGTACTTGAATGCAGCATTTGAAAAACTGGATTTGATAAACATCATGAGAAATGAATGAAAGAGGTAGATAATATACTTTTGTCGAATACATGTTATGTACACAAAATAGATTATGTTCTAGGTTATCATGAAGTTTATAGATAAATTCATAAAGCTATCTTTTCAACCATTACATTTGTGAATCATAATGTAATATGTAAGTGTTAATATGCAAGCTTACATGGAAACAAAAAATGACTGGTTGATTGTATTAAAGAAAAAATTAAAATCAGTAGTTATATTAAAAGTAACAAAAATAGAAATAAATCATAATATATAAGTGATATAAATGAAGCTAAAGCAGCATGCAGAGACAAATTTATATCTAAATTTAAAAACGTCTTCAGGCAATTTAAGATGTAGGTCTAGAGCTTGGTAGAAAAGTCAATTCTAGAAATAGGAATTTGAGAGTTACTTGCATAGTGATACCAGTTGGAACCTTGGAAATGAATATAATTTCTTTAGAGAAAAGATAAAAGGATCAAAGACTAAAGCACATGGAACACTCATCTCAAGGGGTAAAGAACAAGATGAAGAACTAACATAGGAGATGGAGTGTTTTAGAGAGGCTGGAAGAAAACTAAGAAAGTATGTTGTCTTTGAAGTCTGGAGAGGCTAATCAGCAGTGTTGAAAGCTACGGAGATATCACAGAAGGTGAAGAAAAAAAAGGCGTCCCCTAGATATGGTGATTGGGCTATCTTGGTGCTCTTACAAGAAATTAGGATGCTTAAAGTAGTGGGAGTGGGAGCCAGCTTTGTAAGAAGTTAAGGGAAGAGTGAGTAGTGGAAAAAGTAAAAGTGTTAGATATACATAAGTTCCAAAAGAAGTTCAGCTATAAAAGTAAAGAAAGAAGAGATAGTAGCTAGTATCAAGACAACGCTTTTTCTCCTTTTTCTTAGGCTATGACAACCTTAACATATTTGTGGCCATATAGGTTAGAAAGAGATGAAGATATGTGAGAGATTAGGAATGACTGCTAGAAGAAGTTCCTAGTTAAGGCAGGAAGGGAATATGTAAAGGGATTGATCTTTGTGAGGAATAGGGAAGGACACCTCATCTTTTCTGACCAGAGAAAAAGGAGGAAAGTCAATGAATGATAATACTAAGGGGTTTTGAGGGGCAGAAGAGAGAAATCAAAGGAACTCACTTTGGATGGTTTCAGTGCTCAAAATAAGCTAGATCATTTGTTTTTTGTGGGGATAGAAAGTAGGCTTGTGATTGGGGACAAGAGAAAAGAAGGAATGTTTTGTGCTAGTTCCTAAGGAGAATAAGAGTGACTCAATAGGAATAGAATAGAAATATTGTTGAGTAGCAGGTATGACCTAGTTGTTAGGTACCATACATTTGTAGTGGAGGAAATTAGCTTAATTTGTTTACTTTCCCTGAATTCTTAGCTGACTTGGAACAGGAGTGAAGAAATTCTATACTGAAGATTACCCAGGCACAATAGTTCACACATGGAAACAGAAAAAGACAAAGGGGACTTGAGATCCTGAAAGAAACATTTGAGTAACAGACCCAGTGAGTCTGGGCACTGGGTCACGTGAAACTGATTTGAAGGGAATGAACAAGAAGAATAAAGATAGGTTAAGGAACCAAAGATTATTAAATTCTTGGGTTTACTTATACACAAGCACAGAACAAAACAGAATTTTGCCACAACCTAAATCAGTGAGGTTTTCAATATAAAATCAGCATAGGTGATAAAAGCTTAGTTTATGATAAGTTGTCTTTATTTTCCCTTTAACATGATGAGTACACCTTGGAGTTAACTAGTTCTTTGTCACATTAGTAGTTAGTAATTCTCAGGACTATTTTTTTTAAAGATAGAGGCTAGAAGGTATATCTTTGAGATCAAGAATTATTTTAAATTCATGGTTTTAGGTAAAAGGCTCTCCACTCAATAATTTTTTCTTGACTTTTCCTTCACAAAGGATGTTAACCTTTCAGTGTTCTAAACATCACTCACCTTTAGCCCAGTGGGTGTTAGCAAACTTTTATGTTTTAAACATAGTGTTTCCCCTTTGTGAGAATTTGGATGATTTAGAATGGAAAATAAATTTTTTCTTAGTCTCTGATAGTGTTTTCAGTCTAGCAATTACATTTGCTTTTCAGCCCAAATCTACTTTGTTTTCCCATGGGAGACCATACAGGCAAATGTATGATCTCAAGCAGCATCACTTGAACTGCTAACTGTTATTGGCATCAATAGATTTGGCTAGGGTTGTGGACTTAAAGACTCAGTTTCAAGAAAATACAAGTATAGCCAGTATAACTCAGATTGCTCTATATGTTGGAGTATACAAAATAAGTAATAATTAGAAATTATTATTTCTTCTGTTTTTCTTTTGATTTTGTTTCTTGATGTCTCATAAAGTCATTAACTTCCACTTGTCTAGTTCTAATTTTTAAGGATTTATTTTTTGAGTGAGCTTTTGCACCTTTTTTTCCATTTAGCCAATTATAAGGAGTTCTTTTCTTTGATGCATTTTTGTACATCTTTTTCTTTTTGGCCAATTCTGCTTTTTAAGGAGATCTTCTCTTCAGTGGATTTTTGTATCTTTTTTTTAACCATTTGGCCTGTTCTGTTTTTTAAGGCGATCTTTTTTTCAGTACTATTGTGCCTCCATCATCAAGCTGTGGTCTCTTTTATCATGATTTTCTTGCATCATTGTCATTTCTCTCCCCAGTTTTTCCTCTACCTCTCTGATTTTTCAAATCCTTTTTTGAATTCTTATAGAAATTCTTTTTTGGGGCCTGAGGTCAGTTCATATTTTCCTTTGAGGCTTTGCGTGCAGTTGCTTTGTTTTTGTTGTCTTTTTCTGAGTTTAATGGTCAGGTTTTTTTTTTTTGTTATTGTTATTTCCTTATTTTCTAGCCTATTTCCTGACTTTTAACTTTGTGTTAAAATTGGTCTCTGCTCCTGGGGTGGAGGTGGCATTATCCCAAGTTTTACATTTTTTTGTGCTACTGTTTTCAGAACTAACTCTGGGGGTTTTGTAGTTTTTTGATTCTTTCAGGGTGGTATAATGCAAGGAGAGATGTGGTCATTTTTCTCTTTGCCAGCGCTCTGGTTTGTGAGCAACTACAAGCTTGCTCTCTTTGGGCTGAGAGTTCCAGAAGCTGTCGTTGTCTAGTCAGTCACCCTCAAGGCCTGCTGCTGACTTGCTGGGATGTGACCTATGTTGGACTGTCCCAAGTGAAACAGACCTTTCCTGCCAACCTTCTAAGTTGTTTTGGGCTGGAAAGTTGTTTCACCTCATCCATTTGTTGGTTCTGTTGCTTCAGAATTAATTTTGAGGTGTTATTTTAGCTTTGTTTGGAAAGGAATTTAGGAGAGCTCAGACAAATTTCTGCCTTTACTATGCCATCTTGGCTCCACCTCTCGACCCTATTTTTTGATTGTGAACTTTATATGTAAGTTGAGCTATGTTCCCAGCATGATAGGGAGTGGACCACTGTCTTAAACTTCAGATTTTTCACATTGCTGTTTTCAGAGCTAATTCTAGGGGTTTGGAAGTTTGTGGTGCTTCACAGGTGGTGAGGTCTGGGGAGAAGTGTGGTCACTGTTCTCTGGATCTGCACTCTAGTTCTTATGTAGGAAGATCCCCTAATCTTTTTAAAAATTAATTAATTTATTTTCAGTTTTAGCAATAACTTCCATAAGTCTTAAGTTTCCTCCTCTTCCGTCTCCTCCCCGTCCCTGAGACTGCATGCAGTCTTATGTAGGTTCTATACATACATTCTTATTAAACATATTTTCACATTAGTTGTGTTGCATAGAAGAATTAAAATGAATGGGAGAAACCATGAGAAAAAAACAAAACATAACACAAGAGAAAATAGTCTGTTTCTTTATGCGTTCCAGTTCCATAGCTCTTTCTCTGGATGTGGATGACATTTTGCATCAAGACTCCTTTGAAAATCCTTTTGGTCCTTGCATTGTGGTGAAGGGCTAAGTCTATCAGAAACAGTCCTCACACACCGTGGCTGTTACTGTGTATAATGTTCTCCTGGTTCTTCTCATTTCACTCATCATCAGTTCATATAAGTCTTTCCAGGCTTTCCTGAAGTTCTCCTGCTCATCATTTCTTATAGCACAATAATATTCCATTACATTCATATGCCACAATTTTTTCAGCCATTCCCCAATTGATGGGATCCTTTAGATTTCCACCTTGGCCACCACGAAAAGAACTGCTATAAATATTTTTGTACTTATGGGAAGGAAGGTCCCCTAATCTTTTAGGACTGAAAGTGATACTGTTCCTCAGGGTCACTGATCCCTTATGATCAAAAACAACACAATTCCTCAGGGTTTCCACTCTCTCTTGACTATAAGTGTTCTTCTTTGCCTTTGAACTGTGACCCACTAGTGGGTATAGGCAATGGAGTTTCCAAATAGTGCTGTAATCTGTTTTTGACTAGTTGCCAGGTTCCCTTATTGTCTTTGACTTGAGAGCTCCCACAGCTGCTTCTGTCAACAACACCTAGTCCACAATTGGTTTTGTATCCTCGTTGGCTCTGTTACTCTAGCATTTGATTTCAGGCATCATTTTAAAGTAGTTTAGAGAGGAATTTTGAGAGAACTTGGCTGAGTGCTTTCTCTGTCATCTTGGCTACACCCCAGAAGTCTCCATCAATCATATGTTCATGGAATCTCTTTACTATTTTGCTTCATTCTGTTCTGTCAAAGAGGATGATCTTTAGACAGAAAAGAGTAGAATACCCATGCTTAAGAGGAAATGATTCCTAAAGATAGGTGAAAAAATAATATAAGGATGCCTAGGAACTCCAAATGAGTTCAGATCTGAAAGAATTTGAACATGTTATTTGCTAACTGCTGTCAGAGATCTCTGAGAATCTACTAGAGAGTAGAGAAGAGGTATTCATTGTTTTGAATGGGAAATAACGTAGATTCTACTGTCTAGAAGCTATCAATGTGAGCTCATTCTCAAGTAGAATTCATGAAACAGATGATTTGTGAGCCTTTAAAAAGTTGAGCAGTGATCACTTGAATACAGTAATGTCTCATTCCAAATAAGTCATATGCAGACTAACAGTTTCTTTTTTTTAAATAGCATTGCTAGATTGGTAGATTAGGGGAATTCTTTAGATGTTGTTCATATCTGGAATTCAGCATGATTTTTGAAAAAATCTCATGTCGCTGTGGACAAAAATGAAAAGATCTGTCTGGATAATGATATAAATAGATTGGTTTCAGAGTTGCTAGATAACTACTCCCAAAAGAGTGAACGATCTTTCTTTATTGGTTTACTGCAACACTCTGTCCTTGGTCCTGTTCGATTAAACATGTTTATAAGTAGCCAAGATGAAAACTGGAATGGCATACTTACCAAATTCATGAAGAGAAACTTAGGAGGAATAGTTAATATGTTGGACATCAGAATTAGAATTCAAAAAGAGAGTGCAGTGAAGGTGAAACTTTACATAAAGATAAATAGAAAGCTCTGTGCTTAGGCTAAAAAAAAATCAGCTGTACAGGGATAGGGAAAACTAAAGGATGGGGAAATATGGCTCAGCAGCAGTTCATCTGACAAAAGGCCAGAGTTCTGATTGATTTATATGATATGCTTATCCATAAAGTTAAGTACGATTATAGAGATGGGACTAGAGACCATATCTTCAGCTTCCTTGGTGTAGGGAAACTCTTTGTACTAATGTGAGTTGGCATCTTCTTTTCAAATGTAATATGATCATAGATTGCATTAATAACTCGCATTAGATCTAGTGCTTTAAGTTTTGTTACATTCCCATTAATCTGTGAGATAGGTAAGGCACATATAATGAGTTTTAACTGTCATTTAAAGAGACATTGACAACCCTGAGTTTTCTTTCAGTATTTAACAAAAATTAATTAAGCACATGCTAAGTGCAAGGTACTGGGATGTACAAAGATAAAATATGACTTAGTCTGTGACTGCAAAGACCTTCTCCCTCTCTGTAAAATGCCACAGCATATAAAAGTATTTGTTTAATTCAAAGGAAGAAATAATATGGGCATATAAGGGGCTCAGACAAAACCCTCCAGGAAAAATTAAAGAGAGAAAACAGTTTAAGCTGGGGAATCAGAGATATCCACACAGAGAAAAGGTGGCCCCTGAGCTGGGTCTTACAGTCAGAGGAGGGTTCTGAAAGGCAGAGATGAAGAAAGGTCACATTTCAGTGCAAATGAACAGAGGCAGGAAACAGCTATTACCTAATTTGACTAAAAAAGAGGGTCTGAAAAGGAAGTATAGTGAAATAAGTGGTAAGTTGGAGCCAGATTTTGGAGAGCTTTAAATGCCTTATCATAGAGGCACTAGAAAGGAGTGGAAGGGTTTGGGTCAGCTGAATGACATGTTTTGACTTGTGCCTTAGGAAGATTTGCTTCTATTGAAGTGCAGATAGAAGACTGGAAAGAAGAAAGCCATTTAAGAGTCTGTTATAATAGGCAAGAGGCAATGAGCACCTGAACAAGATGTATGAATAAAGAGAAGAGGAATTTTGGAGATTGCATGGGCCAGACTGGCAGCTTGTTGGCCAAGAGGTGTGGGCGGGGGAGTGGTAAGAGAAAAAGAGCCAAGGACAATTCCACAGTTGTAAACTTGTATGACTGAGGGCAAGGGTAGGTGGAAGATAATGCATTTTGTTATGAATATATTGTATTTGAAATAGTAATACAATTAGCTGATGTTTGGTAAGCACTTAGTAATGTAGGGCTTGAGTTCAGGAGAGAAATCAGAGTTGGATGTATATTGTGTATTCTTTTTGTGTCTGCATGCACACACACACACACACACACACACACACATATTAGTTTAAAAAATTGCAAAGAGGACTTGGAAAGGACCTACTAACTGTTTGGTATCTGAATGACTACCCACTAGGATTAGACTTGGTTCCAAAGGGCAAACTAGAAGCAATAGATAGAAGTTACAGAGAAGCTTGATAGAAGAAAAATTTACCAGTATTGAGGGCTGTACAAAAGTGAACGCATTGCCCTAGGAATCAGTGGAGTTCCCTTCGCTGGAATCCTTCAGTCTGTTCAAAAAAAGGTTGAATGACTACACATCACAGATGTAGAGTAGATGGATTCAACCTCAGGCTTAGGTCTGATTGTATGATCTTTCTAATTCAAATATTCCACTGTTGAAATTGAGGAAACTTTTAAAAATTGACTTAAAGGAATATGACAATTCTAATCACACATTTGAAGGTGTTTAACAAAGTTAAGTTAAACTTAATTACATGTGCCATCTGAAGTTAGAACAAGAACCAATGGAAATTATGAGGAGGTGAATTTCAATTCATGTAAAGAAAGACTTTAGGACCATTAGAGCTATTAAAAAATGGATTGGGCTGTCATGTTTAGGTAATGAACTGCTCATTCTGGAAGTGTTCAAGCAAAAATTAGATGACAAAATGTTGGTGAAGCTCTAGAAGGTATTTGATCGTCACACAAGGGTTAGATTGTGTGATCTCTAAGATCCTTACCAACACTACAATTCTAGGGTTTCATGAATAGTCTTTACTCTACATTTCTTTGTAAGGATAGCGTGCACATATACAGTGATAGCATATAATGTACACCCACACACATACATACACACACATATGTGTCTATTCACAAATGAACCGCTTTATTAACTTCAGCCAAATTTGAAAAAACAACCTCACAACAGTAAGGATTACTCTGTCAATGAAAATGTTAACACAGTTTGAAAGTGACCTATTAGAGAACAAAATTAGTATGACCATATTGATAACATGATAAATATCAATAAGTAAACAAAAATAAAAAAATATTACTAGGTACTTGTGGAAACTTTAGGCTTGAGAATTAAATTTGAAGTTCAAAGGGAGCAACAAGAGAGACTAAATAGCATTTGAGCAGAGATTATTTATCCTGCTTATTCATAATTAGAACCTAAAATCTGAATGGTTTTGAATGGTCCTAAAATTAATTTCCGCTTGGGCTGGCTCAGTGTCAGAATATGGGCTGTACTCACTGTGAAGTGCTTGGAGAGTGGAACATAGTTACCTATTAATTGGTCATTTGAATGCCTCTGAGGATGCCTTAGTGTTCTTGGAAGATTCTCCTAGATAGTTTAATTAGTGCCTGACATGACAGAGTGTAGGAATCCAGTTAAGTTTTTGTGATTATTGTAGAATAGGAAAGATAGAAGATTTTATCTGTGAAATAGTCATTTTGACAAATTCATTGTTGTTTTAGTCCTGCTGGAAAACGTAGAATGACATCCTGTTTTATTCTGTACAATGAATATTAATACCCCATGTTGAGTTTGGAGTTATGCGGTCTTCGTTAATTTCTCAGCTCTTTGTATCTGTGCCTTCTTGGGCAAAGTTTCTGGGTTTCTATTTCCATTTCCATAAAGAGAGAATTGGAAGAGATGGCCTTCACCTCTAACTCAATGATCCTAAAAATAAAATGAAAGTTTTTAGTATGGAGAGACCCAAATAATTATTATTATACACTGGTAAAATAGTTTATATTTCTTCACTTGGGAAATAGAAAGTTGAAAAAATGCTTTAAAAGTTTGCATTGCAAAGTAAGCTTAATTTTGTATTCTACTCTCGATTTGAATTTTTTTTTTTGAATTCTTAACTTTGGGTTTACAAAATCATCTTTTGTAAAACTTACCTATTGCTTTTCAAATCACTTGTCAACTTTTCCCAGAAATTAAACTTTTGCCCTTTTTTTATTGTAATCTGTAATTTTTTCTATTTTCACATAGGTATTTCTCCCAATTTTCATCCTAGTTACAGTGAAAGTAATATATTCTGCAAATATGCTTACTTTTGTAAGTCTACAATATTGTAAGCCTATCAAATGCTTATGTTTTATAGTTCACAATAGTATTTGCAAAGAAATAGCAATAATTTTGTGATTCAGTTACTTACAAATATGTGTGTATATGCACATATGCAAATAGAAATATTTTTTAAAACACAAAAATGAAATAGGTATAATTCAGTTGTTCTCTCAGATGATACATGTGTTGGTTAAACATGTACTTTCTCCCCAGATCTTGCATGTTAGAATAAAAATAGATATTAGATTTCTGCCATAGGACAAAATCTTAAAACTGTGTTCTAGAAGTAGAATAATAATTTGTTTTATGAAAGCATTTTTCTCAAAAGAAAAGTGTCAGTTACTCAGGCCCTCAGGGGGAAATGTTGAAGTTATAAATTGAAACTAGAACTGAACTGTCAGAGCAAAAATGTAGCAAAAAATTAAAATGTTAAGCAGACCAAGACTGAAAGAGAAGGGAAAACCAAGTGTGATATGTGTTAGATGCAAAAAAAGAAAGAAAAAAGAGATAAACCACAATGTTATTGAAGTTGTGAGAAATGATAAGAAGTGACATTGAAAATTGAAATGTGGTCCATGAAATTCTGTGTAATATCAAAGTAAAAATCAGTGCAATAAAAATTTTAAGCTATTATGGAAAACTTTGGAAATAGACAATTTTTCATAATAAAATTATGAAAAATGGTCATAGATTTTAATTTTATAGAAAGTAGAAGTAATCTTTAAAAGGTCAAAGCAGAGAGGGTATAAACATTTCGGAACTTTTTTTCTGTTTTATGATTGGGAAATTATTTAAATAGTTGTATTTGCTAGGTGGTCATTAACTTTTTAATCATTTCATGTACATTGGAGGCAGCATCATAATAAGAGCTGGCATATAGCTCTCTAAATTTTGCAAAATGTTTTACATTTGTGATCCCATTTTATCCTCACAACAACCTTGTGAGCTGTTATTGCCATCATTATTTTTATTATCTTCTATTAACATGTGAAGAGGCTGAGACCTAGAGAGTTTATATAGCTTGTTTAGATCATATAGCTAGTAAACCTCAGAAGCAGGATCCCAGGCCGGTCCTTCCAGTCTCTAGCCCTCTTCATTGTCCCATGCTATTTATTGTCTTCCAATCTAAGACTCATTGTATATTCAGTTGTATATTGTATATTCAGTTCAGCAAGGATTTTTAAAATTACTACATCCAATGCACTGTGCTGGATACTGAAGATAGAAAGATAGAATACTTTTCCTTAGTGGGGATGGAAGGTATACATTGTTAAGTATTATGTAAAGTAGAGGATGTTGAGGGCAGAGGAGAGAAACTGACAAAGTTCTCTAGAAAAAAAACTGAGGCAGGACAAGAGTTTCATCTGGGAGGGTGGAGCTCCAGTTTGAATTAAAAAAGCTCTTAATTTACAAATATGGATGGTATTGAATCAAGTTCAATGTGATCATATGCTGTATATAAATGACCTGGCTTTTTAAGAGAATGACAATTGGAGAATAATAGTTGGAGGAGTAGAATATCCCTCCATTTAGCACTTCTTGTATGTATAAGACTGCTAGAACGTGGGTGAAATGCATAATTCAACCTGCTTTCACATAACTTGTGTACTAGAAGCTGGGGAGATACAGTGAATTCAGCAATAGGCATTTTGACAAATATACAATAACTTGTGAAATAAATACATTATTTATATTAGAGAGGCATGAAGAATATTATAAGAATTTAGAGAAAGGAGAAGATCATTTACACCTGGGAAGTCAAATAAGTGGCATTTGAGCTGGGTAAAGCTTCACAAACAGAAATGAGAATTGTCAGTAAAGAGCTCTTCACTGGGAAGGACAGGGAGGGTTTTTACTTTTCTCAAATGTGTGTGTTAGTGAACATAACCTTGGCCCAGTTAGCTGAAGCCAAGTATAGACTGGGCATAGTGCAGGAGATTTAGAACTAAGGAGTAAACTTACGATACCCTGAATAAGTTAAATATAATAGGCAAGTATAAGTAGTCACATAATTTTGTGTTTTTGAGGATCTTTTTTTCTATTCACTTATTCAGCAAGCATTCCATATTTATTTCATTCAGGATACTGCTGCTTCCCTTTGAAATCTTGCACTACCTGGGCAATTTTCTGTGATTATAAATTATGTGAATTACATTGTTTTGCTTTTGGTTAAATGAGTAGATTTTTTTTTTAATTAAAAAAGCACCAATGAACTCCTAGCTTCACTAAGTATATGGTTGTAGCTAATAATAATGTCTTTAAGTTATTCGTGCTTGAAAAAATTTTAATCATTCACTAGACCTGTGCTGAGCCTATCATAACCATGTCTCACCATTTACCTGAGATGATGGATCATAGCCAAGGAGGAAATAACAGATCCCTAGGATTGTCCTGAAATTTCAGCTTCTTAGTTGTGATAGCAGGAGAAAATACCTAATTTGGAGAAATACTTTACTTTTTAATTAACTTTCTGACATATCTGGATAGAAAAGTATTGAAAAGGATAAAGAAAAATTTGTAGTACAGAATGATATATTTTACGGCTTAAATTAACTCGCTATTTTTAGCTCATCCATAAGCTGTCCTGCAGCATATATCTAACTCGGACTTGGTTGTACGTTATTCAGCCTGTTGTTAATCACATTAGTTATGGTCACTAATTCACCCCAGTTTTTTCCCAACCATTTTGGCTGTTAACTGACTTCTATATCATGACCCCATTTCCTTCTCCCCAACTTACTGTCTCTTCTTCTACTTATGTACTTTCTGGTCTTCAGATATCCCCAAATTAGGAGAGTTTTTAGAGTTTTGAAGACTTTCAAAATGTTTTTTAAATTTTTTTCTAGTTTTAAAAAGAAATTCATAGTTCTTTCATTGTAATTTCAGCTTTTGTTATCTAATCAGTTTCTTCACCACATTAAAATCTAGATGTATTTTTTCCTTTCTCTTTTGGGAAAAGTTTTAGGCATAAGTTAGTGGATGGGCAGAAGAAGAATGCTGGTAGACTTACAAACAATATGGACTTTTGGAGTTTCCTAATCACTGCAAAGGAAATATTCTTAGCTGTATGACTGATCAGATATGACAAGGCAGCCTGGAGTGGTACGTAGGGCACTGGACTTATAGTCAGGAAGACCTGGATTCAGATCCCTCACCAGAAACTTCCTATGTGATCCTGAGTGAGATATTTAACCTTTCTAGGCCTTGCTTTCCTCATCTGCAAAATTAATAGGAGAGGAAGAGGATTTGATGGCCTCTAGGTTCCCTTCTATCTCTAAATCTATAATTCTGTGAAGGTTAGATTTTATTCTGATATTTTTGTCTCTTGGTCAAAGAAATTGGTGTGGGGGACAGGGCAAGACTTGTTGTATCAGTCTTCCTACCATGAAAACTTCCTCCACCAATACAGATAAGCAACTCATCTGTGGTTTATAATCAGAGAATTGCTTGGAATGATAAAAGATTATGTGACTTGCCCATGGTCACAGTATATCAGAGACTACCTCAGTTCTTCCTGACTGAAGCCAGCTCTATATCCATAAGGCCACACTGCCTGTCTGATCAAAATTTTTTCTTATTCACTGAGAAATTTTGAGTGATCTGAGAATGGTACCTGGAAAGAAAATTTTTTTTCTTAAATGTTAACATTTTATTATTATTTTTGCTTTTTATGAACCAGAGGGTGACAGGATTTTTTTAGTATATCCTTTTATAGAACCAGAGAATCTCAGAATTAGAAAGAAACTTGGAAGTTACTTTGTATCTTTTGGGGATTTATGACATCCCTAACCAGCAGTCATCTGTCTTCTCTTGAAGACTTTCTGTAATGGATAATTCCCAGGGTAACCCATTCCGTTTTTGTATTGCTTTAATTATTAGGAAGGAGAGAATGCTAAATTTGAAGTCAGTGGACTGAATTAAAATCCTCTTTAAAAAAAAAAATCCTCCCATAATACCTGTGTGACTTTGGGTAGTCTCTTACCCTTTCCTGTGCCTTAGTTCCTTCATCCAAAAATAAGGATGTTAGACCATTTGTCCTCAGAAGCACCTTTCAGTCCAAATGTAAGTCCTTATATTGGGCATCTGAATCTTCTCTCTATTGCTTCTCTTTTTTCTCTTTGGGTCTAGATAAAGTAATTCCAATGCTTCTTCATGGCAGGCTTTCAAATACTGAAGACACGTAATTGTATCAACAAACAAAATAACAGGTAGTTATTAAGTACCGACTGTGTGCAGTACATTGTATTAGATGATAAGGAAGATACAAGGTTTAGATAAGACACTAAGGACTTACCCTCAAGAAGCTAGTCTAGGAGGGAGCATGAGTCACCAGCATAGATGTAAGACACAGGATTACATAATTTAATAAAGGCATTTGCCAGTTACAATACAAAAGGCTGTGTCTCTCCCAAAGATTTTTCTCTTCTCCAGACTGAACATCCCTAATCATTCAGTGATTTGACATAACCTTGATTATGACTCCTTTGGACATGAGTTTGTTAGTACTTCAACTGGGCGCTGAGTATGTCAAATTTCTCAGGGCTACAGAACTATTTGCTCTCTCTTTTTGCACATTTCTTCTTGTTATCCGTTTTGGCTGCTGTATCATGCTGCTGAGTTTAATTCATTTGCAGTCCACCAAAATTCTTGGGTCTTCTTCACAGGAATCACTATCTAGGCAGCAGTATCTTCCATGGTGTGCTTGTACAATTGATTTTTTTCTTAAATGTTACTTTTGAACTATTAGACAAACATTAATATTTCCCTCTACAAGGAGCAAAAAATTATATTTACATTCTCTCCTTCATCTTGATTTTAAACATAAAAAAAGCATTTCTGTTCACATAGCAAAACCCCAAAGCAGACTCCATGTGATACTGTGAATCTTAACTAGATAGATAAATTCTACACTTTACTTTGAAAAATGTCCTACTTGTTAATGTAATCCCTTCCCTTCTGTTCATTTAAAAAATATTTTGGTGCCTTCTTTGTCAACAGTTTTGTTAATTTCTCCAAATCAACTTCATCCTCCTCCAATTAAAAAGAAAAGAGAAAAGGGAGGAGAAGACTGGAAATAATGTTTAACAAATAAGCACAGTTAAGAAAAATACACACAGAGACCAGGGCCAGTCTGCACCTTGTGTATATTACTTCTGTCGGTAGGTGGGTTCATTGTTTCTTTGTGGATATGGTTGGTTAATGCTTTAATCAAAGCTCTTAAATCTTTTGATGTTGTTTTTCTTTACCGTATTATTGTCCTTGTGTAAATTGTTTTCTTGATTCTGTTCATTTCACTTTGTATCAGTTCATACTATCCTGGATTCTCTGAAATAATTTCTTTCATCATTTCATGTGGAACAAAATATTCTTCACTATAGCCAACAACTTATTCAGCCATTCCCAAATTTTGTCTGAGAAGTAATTTAAGATACCCCCTTAGATTCTAGTTCTTTTCTTTATCTTTCCACATTTAATTCCCCCATCAGAATTAGGAAATTTATTTTTCTTGTGACTGTTCCCTCCCTGTGTTTTAGAGAGGTTTGAAAAGTTAAGGGGGTCAGAAAAATAGTCCTTCAACCTATTGGTTATATGAGCTGGATTCCTCATGCAGACATTTCCAAATAGTCCCAAGTATACTACTGTACTAGCCTAAACATCTCTGTTGTTTCCAGAAAGATACCAGGAGAGATATTTCCAGATGCCTTGACAAAATTCAACAACATATATTAAGTACCTACTCTGTGAAAAAGTGCTGTGCTTGGTATTAGGAATTTTGTTGTGGCTTAGTTGTTCAGTTGTCTACAGAGCCCTGGTCCTGAGTCTGTCTTGACATCTTCTTAACTAATTGCTAGGTGGTGTGATAAATAGTGTTGGGCCAGGAGTCCAGAGTATCTGAGTTTAAATATGGCCTCAGCTGCTTCCTAGGTGTGTGACTCTGGGCAGGTCACCCTCTATTTGCCTCAGTTTCCTCATATGTAAAAATGGGGATAATAATAGCACCTACCTCCCAGGGTTGTTGTAAGGATTAAAAGAGATAATAATTGTAAAGTGCTTAGCACAATACCTGGCATGTAGTACTTACTATTTAAGTGTTAGCTATTATTATTATTATTAACATAACTCTCCATAGTCTCTTTTTCCCTTTATTTTCTGGACTTTGCTTCAGTGCCTCAGTTGCCTTCTTTCTCTGGACATATGGCCCCCTTTTTTCAATTTTGAAATTGGATTTTGAGCAAGGGCACAGACCAGCTGTCTTTTATTCTCCAAACTCCCTGTCAACATGTCTCCAATGGGGACATGCCCTTCTTCCCATTATCTTTTACATGTTACCTTTCCCCATTAGGATATAAGCTCCTTTAAGGCAGGGACTGTCTTTCTTTCTGCTTACACTTGTATTCCCAGTGCTTAGCATAGTCCCTGGTCATGCTCAGTGTTTAATAAATGCTATATTCCAGATGTGGTCAGTGTAAGGCTGGTAGATAGTAATACTGTCATTTTCCTAACTCTAAGAACTCTACTTTTGGTAATTCAACTTATGATCATGTTAGTCTGGCAAACATATTGAATTTTCAAACACTAAGATGAAAGGAAGCAACAATTATTTATTAAGAAAGGCAGTGTGTCTGTGTATTTATTTTTGCATGAAGACCTTGAGCTATTTGTGTTGCATACCAGGAGGCAGGCTGTAGTCCCTGTTTTTGCTCCAGGATCTTGGGCTCCTTTGCCAGAATGGTTTGAGAGCTGCCTGAGTGCACAGTCCTGGCTGCCCCAGCTTCTTTCTGGGTCCAGTGCAATAACTGTTGGCTCTTGCCCATGAACCCCTGCATGATGGTCAGGAAATCTGGCTCCATTTTAGCTTCTGATTTCTCCCATTTCCCTACATGGAAGCAGAAAGTTTAAATCTCAAGGGCAGTGGATGGAAGAAGATTCTAAACTGTACCTCAGTGTACAAATCTTACATCCTCTGTATCCAATGAACATCATTATTGTCATTTTCATACCACTACTACTACTACCACTAATGCTACCATTTTACTATAGCCACCACCATGAGTACTGCTACTATTACTGCTACTACTACTACTACCCCACCATAGCTACCACTACTACCACCACCACCACCACCACTTCCATTCTACCACAGCCACCACTGCTACCACCACTACTACTTCCACTACTACCACCCCACCACAGCTCCTTCTACTACTACCACACCACCAGTGCTACTACTACCACTAATACCACCATCACTATGCTACTATTACAAACACTAATGCTGCCACCATCACCACCATTAGTACTACTACTACCACTACCACTGCCACCACCACCATAGCAACCACTGCTACCACTACCACCACTATGACCACTATTACTATCCCACGACTACCACTACCACTATTAACACCACCAGTACTATTATTAATATAGTAGTACTACCACTACTGCTACTACTACCATTTCTACCCCACCACAACCACCACCACCATTATCTCTATCCCAATACAGCTATTACTGCTGCCACTGCTGTCACCACAACTACCATTAGTACTACCACTACTACCTTGCTACTATTACCACCACTTCACCACAGCTTCTACCACTACTACTTTACCACTATTGCCTCTACTGGTACTACTACCACTAATGATACCACCCTTACTACACTACTACTGCAAACACTAATGCTACCACCATCACCACCACCACCACCACTACTACTACTAACTTTCCTGTAATGCTTTAAGTTTAGCAGAATGTTTTATATATGTTATCTCATTTGATTCTCATAGCAATCTTATGAAGTCGGTCCTATTATTATTCCCATTTAATATGTGGGAAAACTAACAGGTCACTTACCCAGGTCTATATAGCAATCAAGTGTATGAGGCAGGATTGAGATTCAGGTCCTGTTGGCTGCAAGTGTAGCAGCCAGTGCAGTTAGTTGTCCTTGTGGTGTAGGGTGTGTCTGAACATACCACCTTCTCCCTCCAAATCATCACTTCTTTTTGGTCCAAAGGGAAATCATAATTTGACTAGAAGAGGGCATGTGTGACACAAGAATATGTTATTTGTGTGGTTTTTCATTGGCCCTGCAAGAAAAACTTTGCATGACCTCAAGCCAGTCGTTGAGAAGTTCCTTCTTGCTTTCACACTTGCTAAAGCTTAGATCCTGCATTCACCATGCCTCTTGCTGCTGTCGGGCAAAGAAGGCAAACAGTGTTATTTGTTCTTGCTTTTCACTCTTCCAGGCCCCCTTCCCACAGAGGACATTTATTGTCTGTTGGTGTGCTTGTTAGTCACTGCTTATGGAGCTGGTTTTCCTATAATTAGCAGATTCTCAACAGTACCCTATTGCGAACAATAGCCTTCCTTTGCTACATCCCTGAGCATGTCCCCTGAAGAAATCCAACTTTAACCTGTTCGTTTTTCTTCCTTTTTCTGCGTAGTGCAGGCACTAGAGTCTTGTTCTCCTGGCCTAAAGTCTCCTTTTAAACTGCCATATGCTAAAATCATTTTACTCTTCTACATTGATCATTTGTTTAGCTTCTTACTCCAGAATATCTTAGATACCATTAGAGATGTATGTTACTTTGTAAAAATGAAGTTTGGAAAGACTTAATTCCGATCAGTTCAGTGATCAACCATTATTCCAGTGGACTGGTGATGAGTAATACCCACCCACTCCCTGATGAGAAGTGATGGACTAAATATACAGAGCAAGACGTGAAAATTTGTTTTGCTTGATTATTCATATTTGTTTAAAAATTCATGGTACAAGTTTAAGAATGCTGCATCTTATTTACTGTTGTTATACAATGCATGTTTATCTATTGGAATGATTTAATATAAACTGCTACAGAAGACACTGTAAAATTCATCTGGGATTATACCTCCATTCAGGAATATAGTCTCCAGATTTTAAAGGTCCAATCAATTTTTGTACTCAGTGCCAAGCTGACTGATGATTTTAGCTCACCAGATTTGTATCTTGCTGCTAATTCTGCTTTCAGACCTAGTTTTGGGGGAGGGACAAAAGCAGTGGTAAAGGAGCAAAGGATGAGGGGGACATCAATAGTTATGAATGAAATTTGTGAATATAGATAGGGCTGTCCCTCATCTTTAGACAGAGTTTGGAGCCATTGCTTAAGTGCAAAACAAACAAACAAAAAAACCAAAACCAAATACTCCCAGAACTAGAAGGCTGGTACTTAGTAACCAAGAAAGATGTTTGGCAATTACTGACCAGTTTTACAGAGAGTTTTAAGTCTGTTATACCTCAGTTTTAAGTCTAGTAGACATTTTGGAAATCATGAATTTTAATGGATTGGGGAACAAACATTTATTAAGTACCTACTGTATATCAGGCACTTTACCAAGTGCTTCATAAATATGAATTTCTTTTGGTCTGTCTCAACTACCCTGGGAGGTAGGTGCTATTATTATCCTCATTTGGTAGTTAAGGAAACTGAGGCAAACAAGGGTAAAGTAACGTGATTAGAATCACACAGCTACTAAGTGTTGTAAGAAATCAGAGTTTAAATCCAGCCTCAGACACTTGACTCTGGGCAAGTCACTTAACTTCTGTCTGCCTCAGTTTCTTCAGCTGTAGAAAAGGAATAATAATAGAAGTACCTTCCTCTAGGGTTGTTGTGAGGATCAAATGAGGTAATATTTATAAAGCTCTTACTTCAGTGCCTGGTACATATTGGGTACTATGTAAAAGTTAGCTTATTATTATTAAGTAAATGTTGAAAAGATTAGAAGCATAGGAAGGAGTAAGATACTGCAGTCTGAAATACAAAAGAGTTAACATTGAAAATTCCTTTGAGACCTAGCTTAAGTTCTTTTGAGACTTACCTTCTACATGAGACCCCTCCTGATACCCCCTCAGCTTCAAGCACCCTCCTTTCCAAAACTATCTCAAATTAATTTTCTTTTGTAAATACTTAGAAGTTCACTTTTATCTCATTCCTAACCCCCTTTCAAAGATAAACTCCAGGGTAGGATCTGTTTTCATTCTAATCTTTTTATATCCACTGCTTAATTCCATGCCTGCACATACTAGGCACTTAATAGATACTTTTTGATTGATTGGTATCTATGCCTGGAATATTCTGCTTCCCCCTCTTTGCCCACTGAATTTCTGTACATCTGTCAAAACCCAAGGCTCAAATGCCATTGCCTCCATGAAGTCTTCCTTTATCTCTTTAATAAATCATAACTTCTACCCATTACCGCCTGTTAGTAGCTCTTTGCGCCTCTCTAATGCTCTCATTGTTTTGTATTAGTCCCTTATGTATATGGCCCAGTACCGTATACATTTCTTGCATCCAGGGATCCTATTTAATCTAATCTTAGCACAACTCTCTGCATAATAATAAACATATTGAATGAATGTTGTTATTGAATTGAATTTTAGCAGCACAAATTAAGACTGTTAATTTGGTATATATATATTTGGGCTGTAGTGTACAACTCACTTTCCTTCTAAATAAATAATAAAGTTATCAAGTAACTTTCCTTTTTCCCCTATCTCCCACCCTAGAGATGACTACCATTAGACACAAATATGTGTATATAATGTGTATGTGTATATATATTTGTGTGTGTGTGAATCCATACTATACATACTTCTATTTATCAGTTCTTTCTCTGGATGCAGATAGCATATTCCTTTGTAGTTAATTTGGGTATTTATAACAGTCAAAATGACTTAGTCACTCAAAGTTATTCTTAAAATAAAATATATGTATATATATATATGTAAGATTCTCTTGGTGCTGCTCATTTTGTTTTTCGTTATTTTGTGCAAGTCTTTTCATACTTTTCTAAATCATTGAGTTCATCATTTTCTTGTAGCACAGTAGAATTCCATCATAATCATATACCACAACTTTTTAGCCATTCCTCACTTGATGGGCACGACTGCAATTTCCAGTTCTTTGCCACCACAAAGAGAGCTGCTATAAATATACATGTAGGACATGTAGTTTCTTTTCCTTTTTCCCTAATCATCTTGGGAAACAGACCTGTTAGTGGTGTTGGTTGGTCAAAGGCTATAGGCAGTTTTTTAACTCTTTGGGCATAATTTCAGATTGCTCTCCAAAATGTCTGGGCCAGTTTACAGTTCTACCAACAAGTGAATTAATGTCCCAATTTTTCCACATCCCCTCTAATGTTTGTCACTTTCCCTTTCTGTCATTTAATTCAATCTGGTAGGTAAAAATGATATCTCAAGGTTGTATTAATTTGCAATTCTCTAATCAGTAGTGATTTAGAGCATTTTTTTCATATGACTATAAATTTCTTTGATTTCTTCAATGGAAAACTGCCTCTTCATGTCCTTTGACCACTTATCAATTGGAGAATGTCATATTCTTTTAGATTTGACAAAGTTCTTTATATCTTTGAGATGAGACCCTCACCTGAGAAACTGTCTATAAGTTTTTTTCCCCAATTTTCTGCTTTCCTTCTGATCTTACCTACATTGATTTGAGATTTTGTTAATATTTAACAGTCTATATAAAATTCAAGTTAAATGATTAGTGTAAACAGGCCAACCTTTAAACTCTGTAGTCACTTAAGAATGCAGTTCTGAATTACTGTTTTTTTAGAACCTATTTGATTTGGGGACCCTATTTGAAATTTTTTTCTTCAGAAGCAAAAATGGTCCTATATGTAATGATTCAGCCTTTTTTTTCACTCTTAAAAACGATGAAACCTCAAATTTTTAACATTCTTCTGTAGAATTTATAAAATTATGATGGTAAAAAAGAAAATATTCATCTTTGACCCTTTTAATATTAAAATTCTATTATGAGGTTAAGTGTTGACGGTGAAAATGTGTATAATTTGTATGTTTTCTTAACTGGCTGAAAATGTTGGTAAAAGTTGATGTACCTGACTTTTTGTTTTTAATGTTTATGATCTAGACCCAAGGATTGTTGGCGTATTTCGGTAACTTTCGTCTCCTTGCAGAATTTTCAAATCCTTTTGTGAATCAGCGGTAGGTTATTGATGTTGTTAAGGATTTTTAAAGTTGGCTGTGGTAAACCATTTATTTTTTGTAGAAAATGATGTTCCACTAACAATAAATAAATTGAAAATTGTAAAATATAAAGTAAAACAAAAAAGTAAAAAAGAAGATGCATTTTAAAAATAAATGATATTCCATTGCCCTGGTTCCTCCGTCTCTAAAATTATTATTCCAGTACTACCTGGGGCTCACTGTAATGTAACTTGTAATGCATAATGAAATTAAGCACTATATATCATGAGTTCTGTTTTGGAGCTTTCTAAGTGATCTAATTACTGTAGATAAAAAGCACTTTACAGGTATTAGAAACTTTTTCATTTATTACCTAGCATAGTACCTTGCTCACTGAGCACAATCTATAAACATATACTGAAAAAATTATCTCATTTGCTAGGGCAATATAATATTATATTCCTTGCGTGCAAGACTCTGAGTATCATAATTTTGAGGAAGGCAATCTTTGCCAAATCCAAGAAGATTCCACAGAAAGTATGACTCAGCACCATATATTTCCTAAGACACTATGTTTTTGTTTTTGTTTTTTAACACATGATATACCCATCCGTGGGGCAGCTAGGTTGCATAGTAGATAGAGTATTGAACCTGGAGTCCGGAAGACTCATCTTCTGGCCTCAGAGACTTATTAGCTG
The DNA here is from genome assembly GCF_028372415.1 of Notamacropus eugenii. Classification (NCBI taxonomy): domain Eukaryota; kingdom Metazoa; phylum Chordata; class Mammalia; order Diprotodontia; family Macropodidae; genus Notamacropus; species Notamacropus eugenii. The sequence goes on from NC_092873.1 coordinate 270,612,975, forward strand.
TGTGACCCTGGGCATATCACTTATCCTTGTTTGCCTCAATTTCCTCATCTGTAAAATGAGCTGGAGAAGGAAGTGGTAAACCACTCTAGTATCTTTGCTAAGAAAACCCCAAATAGGGTCACAAGGAGTCAGACATGACTCAACAACAACAAAGATGGGGAAACTGAGATTTAGAGATGTCACATAACTTATGTATGACCACACTGCTAGTTAGTCTTAGACAGAGGATTGTAGCCCAAATCTTTCAACCTCAATACCACTACATGACTCTACTCTAGCTCTCTAAGAAGACCTGGCCCTTTGTGGAGTCCTGAACAAGTCATTTACTAGCTATCAGATCAGGCAAATCACCGAAGCTTGATCCTCAATTTTGTCATCTACCAAATAGTAAAAATTACTATCCTTTCTTCACCAGGTCATTGTGACTTGCCTTTGTTTACAAAATATGATTCTGTAGATGTGAATATTTTGCTAAAAACTTCTTTGTCTGTTCACCTTCCAAGTGAAGTTATCAACTATTTATTAAGCTCCTGCTATGTGCCAAACATTGTACTATATGCTGGGGATACAAAGAAAGGCAAAAAACAGTCCCTATTTCTAAGGAGCTAATAGCTTTAAGTGTGAGTTAATATGCTAATAACCAAGTACAAAAAGACACAAGAAAAATTGGAGATAATCTCAATGGAATGTGTGGAATTAAGAAAGACTTCTTGCAAAAGGTGGTATTTTAGCTGAGACTTGAATGAAATTGGGAGGCAGGGACAAGGATAGAGAGAATTCCAGACATAGGGGGCAGCCACTGAAAAATGCATTGGGGAGGTAGAATGTTTTGTTTCAGTAACAGTAAGGAAACTGGTGACAGAGTATGTATGTGGAGGGGGAGAAAGGTGTAGAAAAAGACTGGAAAAGTAGAAGGGGTCAGGTTGTGAAGCTCTTTAAAAGCTAAAAAGAATTTTATATTCGTTGCTGGAGGCAATTGGGAACCGCTGAAGTTTATTGAATATTTAAATAGTTGCCCTTTATCACATATTTTTTTCTTTTCATTGTTTTTAAACCCTTACTTTGAACTTTCCAGTTTAGTGTAGGTGCTAGTAATGTGTCTGTTATATTTAATATCGATATCATACATACAATTTTTTTTCTTAAAACAATGATATAAAAGTTGGCAAAATTAGTATGGGCACATATTTGTCATGTAGAGTGGATCAAAACCCACATTGCCTTCTAATAGCAAACTTAAAAGTGTCCGCCTTTATTGCATATTACCCATGACATATAGATTTAGTTTAATAAATATTTTTATTTTTCAGGTGGTTCCTTGAAGTCCTTGGATATCCCAAGTCTTCAAAAGCTAACATCATCAATGGCATACTCATGACAGTGGTGTTCTTCATTGTAAGGATTGCAGTCATGTTTCCTTTCTATAGTCATATGTTTTCTGTATTTGGAACAGAAGGTTTCTACAGACTGGGATTGGTAGCCCAAAGTGCCTGGATTGGTTGCTGTGTTGTTTTAGATGTAATGAATGTGATGTGGATGATCAAAATTTCAAAGGGATGCCTCAGAGTCATCTCTCTCATAAGAAAGGAGAAAACCAACAGGAGTCATCAAAATGGGAAACTTGACTAAAAATGGCACACTAAAAACAAGCTACTTCATTACAACCTAACATTTGTGCTGATATGTGCTGATATGACAATTCTTGGCATGGTCTGTGCTTCTTTATTAATATTTGCTATTCAAGATATCCATGACAACATCTGTTTTTAACTTTAGGAAAGAAAAACTAAGAGTAGCTTTTATTCCAAGACATCTTTTCAGCTTTCCAGCTGCCTTATAAGCATGAATACAACTTTAGGAGTTTAAAGAACAATTTACAAATACAATGGAGATTCTTCAGAAATGTATTACTTGCACTAGCATTTTTTTCACCACGAAAAGATGGCTGTGTTCATGTGTGTGGTGCACCTCATTTTAACTGGTTAATTCTGTCAACAGAATTTAAATGACCTTTAACTCTCTTTTCTATCAGTGTTTTCTTGGCAACCACTTGTATGGGGCTTGGCTTCTATATTGTCAATATTAACTAAGGGTCTTTGGGACATGAAATGGTGACTCTAGCACAGCTTATCCATTTAAATATTAGGATGAAGTACTTTTGCTTCATTATATATATCTAATTGGCTTGGTCATGGGAAATATTTCTTGTATTGTGAGATTTTTTTTAAACATATGAGGATTTTGTACATATGCTCTTTTTATATTTTTCCCTTGTTTATCATGTCTGATTACATAACATTTGGGTTACTCGATAACCAAATTTGGGGATTGGCTGAAATAAAAAACGAACCTTCATTTCAGAGGTATTTTAACAACTTGGGATTTCTTAATTCCCGTTTAAAACCTGCATTCACATTCTGTCCTTCCTGATGGAAGAAATCCATGTTATTAGAAAACTTATTTTCCCCCTTTTTCTTAATAATTGACTTCAAGAGAACTGTCTTACAGTTTTCTCTAGAACTGAGCACATCCTTCCTTGATATATGTTGCTGAGAGAAGAGATTTGGGAAAAAAGGCAAAACAAACAATCAACCAGTATTTAACATTAGTACACGTGTCAGAAGGACATTCCAAATGTGCCCATTCTAGTATTTTAGCTCTGTCTCATTTTGTTAATCCCTCCAAAACTTCCAAATATTTGTTAGCATCTTTATGACAAGATATACTAATGTTCACCTGCATTCTTATTTTACTATCAGAAAGTAAAGCCTTTCATTTCATGTGGTCATTTACTAAGGAAAGCTATTAAACAGCGTTTTTAAACTTTTTCTTTCTTTAACATTTTATCCATTTATTACTGGAGTCTATTTTTATATTACAGTAAGAACTGACATAGACCTAATTAAAAACTTCCAAAAGAGAGGAATTATTTCTCTAAAAATGTCAGTAGGCAGTTATGTGGTCAGAATAAAAGGATGACTTGTGAAGAAAAATGCTGATTTTGGTGCCTGTTCTCCCTCTCCATCTACCTTGCAGAAGATAAATGATTCTCTTGTGGTTTGCAAAAATCTTTGCTTCATTTAGTGCCCAATAGTCATCAGTTCCAGAGGTCGTCTTGTGCATTATGATATCTATCAGATGCTTGAGGTAGACCATTTATCTTCTTTTTTAAAAATACCCTAAAACTATTTCAGGGTTTTTGTTTAATATTTTTATAGAGTTGAGACCCATTGATATGTAGACAGTGCTTTTCAAGTTTTGTTTTTGTTTTCATTTGGTCTAAATGACAAAGGATGATAATGTAATTATGTACATGTATTGATTATCAGTATTATCACTTTATCACATGCATGTAAAAGAAAATAGTTTATTTGCTGAAAGCCTGGTGGCTGAATTCTGTTGTTTTTGGTTTACCTTTGAAAGGAAAATACTGTTTTTATCCAACCAAGGATTTACATCAGGGACTAAGTGAATCTTTTAATTAAAACAAAAAAGATTTCTTTCAGGTAGGTTTCTAATTTTGCACCAAATGACTTTCACTGGAATAGAACTTTCACTGTTCATAGTAGGATGAAAATTGCATTTTGGCTTGTAAACAACCTGAAATAGTCAGTAATGAGTTACTAAATGAAACCAAAGTTGTTTTTTTTCCTATTTGATTCATTTGTCCAGTCTGTAAGTCATAAAGCCTTTTGAAGAAAAAAACTTAAACCATGTAGTTAAATTTATTGGCATTTATTTATTTTTAAAACTATTAACATTAATTTTGTCCTTAAAATTAATAGCACACTGTAACAACACACAGCACCTTGCACATAAACAGTCAGTTGTCATCTTCGTGATTTAGATGGAGACATAAGACAAATATTTGTCTCATCCCTACCTTTCTGACAAACATGCTGCTTTGGAACTACATTCCTTTAGATTGAAATAAATTTTGAAATAAAGAACTAAGCTCTTTAGATATCTTTTTAGTTCTGAACATAGAGATTAAAAAGCTGCTTAAGATAAAGACAGTGTAAATTTAATATTTTGATATTCAGTGCAGTATTTCCACCAAAATTATTCACATTGTGACTGTCATATATCTTTCATTAGCATAAGTACCTCAAATATAAATCAATTTTAACTGTTATTTTAGATTAAGCTATTTTTGCTTACGTTAACCAAATATTTATTATTTATGTTTATTACATATAATTTATCATTAATTCCTTAATTTTAAAATCTAACTCATTTTCAGTTTCATTGCTGATATAAAACACATGAAATGAAAGGCTAATTTAATAACTTGAAATTCACAGTTCTCAGAAAATATATTTCCTCAGTCTTAGTTGTACTGTCATTATTCTGATGGTTTAATGGCTGGGAGGATACCTCTGGTTAAGAGATGAGTCATCTTAGCTACTAAATATTCTAACTAGATGGATCTTAGATGAATCTTTTAGGGGTTCTAATATTGGATATATAATTCAAATAGTTTTCAAAGTACAGCAAATTTTCTAACAACTTTTTTTGTAGGAAATTAATTGCATTATTGGTAACTTGATATTACCAAAACTGAAACTTTGAAACTGCAACTTTAAAAATCAGCAGAAAATTTCATTACGTAAGTTCAATTAATTACTTATGTGATTGTCCATGCAAGATCAGAGTTAAGTATTAGCTGTGTTAAGTAATTAACATAATTAAGTATTTTCTTTGGGCAAATGAAAGTATTAGGAGTTTAAGTTTGCTTTCTTACATATAAAATCCTCTTAGTGAAGAATGTTTGCTACTGTTTAAAATTCAGCATGATAGGGTACAGGATGTTTATGTAAGATAGGGAAAGTTCTTTAGTTTGTTTTCAGTTCAGCTGCTAAAAATATGTAACATTTATGGAGAAGTCCTGCATTAAAAGAGATATAATAGTTACATGCCTTGATCAACTTTAAATAACTTTAAGTGGCTTAAATGTACTGTGCAGAATTCAGTATGGTCTTAAAGGTCTAGCTAAAATTTACATAGTTTACAACAAACATTTAAATTAAACTCTTTTCTAAAATTTAAAAAGAAATTTGACTCGAAGTACATTTTTACTAATGTAGGTTTTTAAAAAAATATATTTAGGCTTAAAATTTGTATAACTTCTTTGAAGTATGTGTGGAGTTTTGGTGGTATAGTCACCAAAAAATTGACCTTCATTTTTGAGAAAAGGTGACTTCAGTGTCATTTGCAAGATTAGTTTATAGGGCATGTAACCTAAGAGTTACCCAATAAAAGTATGTGTGGGTAGGTATTGCTGTGGTTTCCAAATGTGTTCTTCTAGTTCCTAGAAGGAAATTTGCTATGTCCAAAAGGTAGTTGTCTTACTGGGGATATTTAACATAAGTCACTTTAAATATTTTTTTAAATTTTTTTTTTTAATGTTTTTTAAAATTGCAATTCCCCCAAAGCAAAAGTTTGAAAGTAGTAGTTCTAAGCTGGCTAACTTGAAAATATGTCTATAATTGGTAATAGCATTTGTTAACAGTGATTCAGCACAGAACATGGAGTTGTAGACTTAAGGTTCTATTAAGAAACAAATGAAAAACATGGCATCAGAAGAGTAGTCATGTTGTCCAGCTGGTGCCTCTAGATACCCACACACAAGTGTGCGCACATACACACACACGCACATGCACACAGACACATACACATCCTGAAGTAAGCTAGAGCAACTAATGCTTCACCAGACCTCAACAAAGCAGCACAGATCCAGTGGGGCCTGGGGATAGGGTAAGGTTATCAGAAAGGAGCTCTTTTATCTATACGGGAAGAGTGCTCTAGTCACAGAGACCCCCCCTTAGTCCCTTTCTAACCCAGATCTGTACACCGTATTTTTCACTGGTAGTTTTGGTTCCTCTGAGCCTGCCTACCACTATCATTCTCCCACAGCACTTGACTAGTATACCCTCTATTAATGTCTCCCTTCCACTGGACCCTCAGTCCTCATGTGTGTTGGGCAAATTAAGAAATTTACAAGCTCGTTGTGGCAGATATGCACACATAAGACTTGGAAGGATTGAATGAAGATATGAGTGAAGACCAATCAAACCATATTTTATTAGACAGCTGTAGAAAGTTGTTCAATCCAAATAGAAATGCTTCTCTGGTATTTAAAAATATTTAAGAATCTTAACATCCATTTATTGTGTGAGGGAAAACGAAAAATGGTTTCACTGGAAAATATCGGTAACTTCTGATGAATACTTTATGAGCTACTTAGGGACCTTCATATTGGAATTATCTATTCATCAGTTCCAACAGTAAATAAATGAGTTGTTTAAGATATTTTGCAAAAGTATAACACTGATAATCTTTCCATTCCCAAATTTGAGTCCCAAGTAGCCAGTAATTTCTTCAATGATAACAACAGTGTATGCATGGGGAGAGCATTTTGGAGATAAATGAAGAATCAAAGGCAGCTATAATTAAAAAAATGATTTGCAATGAAAATGTTTACATTGATTCACTTTGAGCAAAGGACATGTCTTGATGTGCAGCCCTGTTCTTGGGACCAAGGGCAATGGAAAAAAGACTTTCCATATTGAAAAATAAAATTCTTTGCAATAAAGGAATACCTCTGGCTGAAAACTCGTTAAGCATTGGCTATATAATTTTTCCTTTGTACCTCTGTGTAATCTTGTTGTAATTAAATGACATGAGGATTATTTGCTACTTCCTGGTAAATGAAACCTAAAACACAAAAGCAAACAAAACGTGTATTTTTTCTTCCTCTCTTGCCTGATTGTTGAAATATTGTATAATTATGTCTATATTTTAAGGGCTTTTACGTAAGCATAGAAGACACTAGATTTTTAGTACTTGCTACCAAGAAATGTATGAGAATGTTTTAAAATTTTTTTATCAAAATTTTTAATATAAAAGTCATCTAAAGTTATGATTTTTATTTGAAAATGTATGCATACTGCAATAAATTCAAATATTTAGATATTTTAGATGGAAATGAACTACATATGTAATGCTTGCACACAAATTCTATGTAAAAGAATAAACAGCATATACTATTTAAAACCTCATGGTTCTATGCATAACTTTATTCCTTATTCTGTTCACTCTTAAACTATTTGCTTTAAATGTAGCCAATAACATAATTTAAAATAAGCACTATACAGTGCTTGGATTATTAGTATGCAATCTGTGTAAAACAAGTTTTTTAAAGGCAAGCTACCCTGTTTTCCTTTATTGGTTGGACAATAAAACAAAATTTCACTCAAATTTAATGGAATTAAATCAGCAATCTGACATTCTTAGTGGTATATATTTTGGTTTTCTTGTTTGGATCTTTGGATGTTCTCCAAAGAGAACATATGATTTAGAATTTTTCATTAAAACTATGAATATTTGAATAAGATATAAATATATGTAATTTTGAGATGTGCAATAATATCTGAGCAATAATCCTTATGTTTTCTGTATGATTAAGTTTATAATAAAGAGAATGCAGTTTCATCCTGTAAAATTACATTTATTTAAAAAGAATCAGTAAAATTTTTTAAAATTTTGTATTCTTTTATTCAAGACTTTTGATATACTAAAATAAAAGGTTTGTATTCTGTGAAAGAGAAATATAAAAAAAATATACTTTAATTCAGATAGAAAGTTTGGCCTCCTTAAAGGCCTACATTTCAAATCCTAATTAATAAGCTGACACTGTTATCTGAATCTTCAAATCTAAATGCCATCTACCCCTACCAGCTTCCTTAAAAGAGGGAAATATTCAGAAATCACTATATTGTTGCAGAGCTTGCTTTCCTCTCAAGTTCTGGCCTTCTGGCAAACAAAAAAAGGTTTGAGATAAATAAGATTGATATTAGCCAGAGTTGGTAGCAGAAGGACCTGTGCTTGGCATTAAGTCACCCAGTTAACAGGCCTTTTTAGATTAGATCAAGGGAAAAAATGGCATTTGTAGTTTACATTTCCCTTTCTCTGTGCTGCTATCCCTCCATATTCTCATTTACCCTCTCAAATTTTGAGCCAGCTGTCTTGACCATGATTCCTGCCTTCTACTGTGGTTACTCAATTTGATATCAATTCAGCTTTAGGATAGACCAGGAAGCAGGGCCCTAACTAGATGTAATGCAGAAGAAAACCTCTAGCAACCAGAGAATGTAATGAGTCATGCTTCTAAACTTGACTGTCGTGTTGAGAAAGTCTGTCAAAGGAACAGCTGAATTTCAAGATTAAAATAGTTGCAGCTGTCACTTGAGAAATAAAGCATAGATAAAATTACATATAGGTCAGAATAAATTTAGTCCTATCATTTATGTGATTAACAGTTAAGTCCTGTGTAAATGGAGCTTCCTCTATTTCACATAACACATTTGCCACTCTAGACTGTGTTTATTTATCTTTTCTGTCTCAGGTCTACTTCTAGCATTCCTCCAACCTTGCTTTTGATTTCTAGCATGTGTAAGGAAGGTTATGGGCAAAGTTAGAGGTTTCTAAAATTTTATTTATTTATTTGATATATAGGTTCTACCTCCATTCTACCAACAGATATAAAATTGGTGACCTTGAATGTTATTTTTAAAAGTTAATTGTATCTATGTCCATATATGAACCTTTTGATTTGCTGAGTAATTGTCAACTGATTTTATGAACTATGGTAGTGCTATCCAGGCTTTTACTACCATGCAAATAGTCCTTTCTCTCCCTTATTCTGTAAAGACATTGCAGTTGGAGATAGATGGACTTTTGAGGAAGCAACCAATTGAGGATCGTTAAAAACAGTTGACTTTCCCAAATATGATCCAATCTGATCTTATCTTCCCATTTAATTCTAGGTCAGGCTTGTTGTCCCATCTATAGAGTAGTCTGAAATATATGTGTTAATAGTCTTTCAGTTTTGTACACTAGGATAGAATACCTTGATGAAGTCCAAGTATTCTGATAACCATTGAATGGAATTACCTCCATAGCAACATCTTTCCGTCATGCATATTTTAATGTATGCATGGTACATTGAATGTCTGCACTGACTTGGTGTCTTCTACCTCCATGCATTTCTGAAAGCTGCTCTCTACCCTGTTTGGAATGCATTGTATGAATCACTCCTTTGCCCCATCGTACTCTAACTTGTATTATATTTCTCCATGTTTATGTGTCCCCTCCTTCATTCTGCTTCCCACCTCTGCTCCAAGTAGAATTTAAGTTTTGTAAGAGGAGGGACTGTTATTCATATAGTAAATGCTAATAAATGTTTGAAGGAATTTAAATTTGACACAGAATGCTTGTATCTCAACAAGCGATTTGAAAAGGTTCTATACTTAAGGAGAAAATGTAAAGAGGTAGGCTAATGCAAATCAAATGTACAATAATATAGTTAATTGGATTCAGGACTGGTTAAATTATGAGGTTTTAAGTTTACATATACATTTATGGTTTGATGCCATCTTGGGCCAAGATTCCCTAGCATGTGTATAAGAGATCTGGCCCTGGTCTTGTGCTGGTTGACATTTCTGTTCATGACTTAGATGAAGATTTAGACTATCTGCTTATAAAGTTTGTAGGTGATTGGAAGCTGGGAGAGAAAATCGGGATCAGAAAATCTCATTGGGATAGAATAATTGTCTCTAATAAGATGAAATTTAACAGATAAATTTCAAGTTCTTTATTTGACTTCAAGGAATCAACTACACAAATTCAAAATGGATGGAGATTTTTCTAGAGTCTAGGTAAAGTCCTGTGACTAGGTATCATACTAAAGCTATGATTAAAACAGATAACAGAATCTTTGACCTTATTGAGAAGTGTATTGAATAAAATCAGGAAAATGATAGTCTCACTTTATTTTGGGCCAGGGTCTCCCATTGCATCCTGGGCCATCTCCAGTCATCCTAATGAATATCTGGTCACTGAACCCAGATGGCTCAGGAGAAGGAAGTGAGGTTGGTGATCTTGCACAGCCCTCCCTCACTCAAATCAAAGTCAACTGCAAATCGTGTCATCATCTTGATGTCATGGTCCTCTTTGAGAATGAAGGACAAATACAACAAGCCTTGGTTAAGTAGTTTGGGGTGTGACATTTTAGAAAATATTTTAGCAAGCTATGCTATGTTCAGAGGAGACCATTTTGATGGTGAGAGATGTGGACATCATTTTATAAAAACATCTTTTGAAAGAATAACGAGTATTTAATCTGGGAAAAGAGAAACCTTGTTAGGGATAGAGTAGGATTGGGTAAAGATATGTATGATTTTTGTCTTTGACTAATTTAATACCTATCATGTAGAAGAGGAATTAGAATGGTCTGTTTGCTAGACTAGAAGCGGTGAATGGAAATTGCAGTATTAGATGTAGGGAATGCCAAGCCCAGGGCAGGAAAGGGTAATGAACTTAAAGCTTTTGTTAAGTTTAAACAAGAAAAGACAGGAAGGAAGGGCAGCAGGTACAGTATGTGGCTTCAGGTAAGTTATTTAACCTTTCAGGTCTTCAATATTCTCATTTGTAAAATAAGGGGACTGGACTAGGTGAACTGAAGGTTTCCTTATATCTAAAATTCTGCACTTCTGTTAAGATCTTTGATTTGAAATAAGGCACAGAACAACTTCTAGATTACTGTACCAATTTTTCATTTACGCTGATGGTTTGGGGTCCCTGAAGGGTAACTGCCACTTAATCTCAGGGTTTCTAGTATCAACAGCTCTCAGAAGCCCTTGTCAGTATATTTCTCAATAACTACCACCTAGTAGGTTAATAAGACTTTTTTTTGTTTGTTTTAGCAAAGGTATTTGTTTAGATTATATGGTAAGAGAAAATGGAACAAAGCAATCTTTCCAAAGGCTTGAGTTATGCTTTCCCACAAATACAATCAGGTCCATAGAAAGAGTGGAGTCAAGCTTGGGAGTACATTGGTAGTGAGGCACACAAAAATTATACACATATAATAAAGGTGACTCATAACTTTTGGCACTTTGTGGCCTGGATTCTTAGCCACTATCCATAGCTAGCATTTTTTTTCTGGTACAAAGGGTCATGATCCTGGAAACTGCCTTCTTCTTTAGGTGATTTTTCACATCCATTTACCTTTATGTTGAGTGAAATATAATCTCCTACTGGTCTGGTGTCTTTAACAGCGTGATCAGTGCAGGTGAGGATAAGATGAGAGTGGAGTGGGGGAGAGAAGGAAGGAAAAGAGGTATAGAAAAAAGACAAAAGGAATTGTTTCAGAGAAAGCTCAAACTATGTGAATGGAAACAGAGTGAAGTGAGTAAAGCAAACACTATGAAGAAAAACTGAAAGACTTTTAGAGCTCTTATCCATACTATAACAAGCCATGATTCCAGAGGACCAAAGATGAAGCATGCTACTCAATTCCCAATAAGAGACATGATAAGGCATATATTTGGGACATGAACAATGAGGGAATTTGCTTTGCTTGACTATGGAAATTTGTTATAAGGGTCATATTTTGCTTTGTTTAATGGGGATGGAGAAAGGAAGTGGGAGGGAGAAAGAATAAATACTTGTTAATTAATAGAGAAAAAATAGTTATTAAAAAAGACCACATGCTGGCTAGTATGCTTAGGCTGACAGAAAAATGAGCAAATCCATTCACCATTCCTGTGTTCATTCTATTATTTTAAAGGTTAATTGTTGATTTAATTAAGGCCTCCTGCCATTCTCAGTGCACTTATATGGGCTCCCAACTGTTAAAGACAAAACCTACAAAATTCAAATTCACTTTCATTTTCTAAGAGCCAAAACCAAGCATAAATATTGCCATAAAGAATAGGCTAGAAGAATTGAAAAATGGTCAAAATTCAAGAATTTGCAAATTTTCTCTCCTAATACGCATTTTGGTTTAGCCATAGCATATCAGTCAAAGTCTACAAGCATTTATTATATGCTTACTATGTTCCAGGTACTGTGGTCTGCACACAAAGGATAGAAAACACTGTTCTTATCCTGTGAGAACATGCCAACAACTTTGTGCATACAGGATGTTTACAGAGGAGAGGTAAAGGCAGGTTCTCAGGGAAAGCACTTTAGGGACCATGGTGGTGGGTGCATGGGGGGTTGTGATTTAGTAATATTGTGAAATGGTTCTTGCAGAAGGTGGGATTTGAATTGAGGCTTGAAGGAAGACATGGAAGATAAGGAAAGAACATTCAGGCATGAGTCTAGACAAAAGTCAAGAGTCAGTTGACAGAGTGTTGAATTTAAAGAACATCGAGGTTAGTATTATTGAGGAATCCAAGATAATACCAAATTTGAAAATCTGAGCATTAGAAGAATAGTGAAGCCAACCCTTGACAGTAATAAGAAAGTTGAGAAGGGACATAAAAGTAAAGAATTTTGTTTTGGACGTGGGAGTTTAAGATGACTGTAACATACAACTGGTGCTGGGGGTCCATAGTGACTAGAGCTGGGACTATAGTGACAATAGATCTGGGAGTCATTTGCATAGATCTAATAATTGAGCCCACAGGGGCTGATGAGATCTCCAAATGAGATGGTATAAAAAGAGAAGATAAGTCTGGAGGAGAGTTTTGGTGGATATACAAAAGTTGTGGTTCAGTCATTTCAGTTGTGTCTAACTTCATGTCCCCATTTATGGTTTTCTTACAAAGATGCTGGAGTGGTTTGTCATTTCCTTCTCCAGCTCATTTTACAGATGAGGAAACTGGAGCAAACAAGGTTAAAAGTGACTTGCCCAGGGTCATACAGCTAGTAAGTATCAGGCCAAATTTGAACTCAGGAAGATGAGTCTTCCTGACACAAGACCGGATGCCCTATGCACTGTGCCCTTATAATACATGATTAGTAGGTGGGGGTGGGGTGGGGGGAATCATGGCCAGAAAACCTTGAGAGAAGATAGTATTGCATACGGAAGGTGATTGATCAGTGGTACTGCACAAACATTAAGAATGAGGATTGAGAAAAGGCCATTAGATCTCAAAATAAAGAGATGATTAGTAACCAGGGAGAAGTCTGTTTCATTTGAATGATGAGGTTGGAAGATGTGCAGAAAGTGTCTTTCCTCAGTGTCTAGTTTGTCCTTGGCTCCCAATGTAAAGAGACACTGCTACCAGTCACTGTTGTTCAAAGAATACTACTAGGATTCCCGTGAAAAAAATCCAAACCTCTGCCCCTCTGAAGTACACAAGGCCCTCTTCTGGTCAAGGGGGTGGACCTCTCCTCTCCTTCCCCACCTCAGATTCCTTCCCAGGGACTTAGCTCCTAGCCTTCCGCAGAAGAGGTAGTTCTATGAGCGTGGAACTTTGTGTACATATTCAGTTTTTTCAGATGCCATGATCAGTTTTGCTTGTTTTTTCCTCCCTTTTCTCTTTTATAGGAGGGTTCCTTGAGAAAAGAATATAGGGTAAAATCCAGGTGATGACTTTCAGGATTTACCTAAGGGGAATTTCATGAGGGACCCATGAAAGGAAGAAAATGATGTCCAGAAAAAAAGATTTTGCCACATGTTCTTGCCAAACTTGTGCTCACTTTCTTTTGGACTCTATGACTATGAAAGAGTGAGTCCCCAGTTTGGTGTAATGGTGGGATTAACTATTTTTAATATACCACTTTAAAAACACTTTTCTAAAAGCTAATTAGTTGTGTGTCAAATGAATCGATATTAATTGATAATCAGTGGGGGAAGCACCTCCATGGGAGATCAAAAGCTATAGCACTAGAAAACCTCCACGTGGCCCCCTACCAACATTTACCTAGTAGTTACCCATAAAACCCTGAGGAGGTAAGAGAGGGGAGTAGAAGCAGTTGGCCTTTAGGAATCAGACTTACCCCTGTGAACTTCTTGGATAGAAGCCCAGAAACACCA